>NC_041383.1:553421324-553524959 GCF_002162155.2 Triticum dicoccoides
CGAACCGAAAGGGGCTCGGTCCGCCGGTCCCATAGGTGTTCCTGGATCAGTTTCCCCGACATCTTTGGCGCGCCAGGTAGGGGGCGTCGAGATTGTGTGAACCTGATCCAGCGTTCACACGAGCTAGATCTTTGTTTTATTCATTGACATGCCGCCGAAGAAGAAGGCTTCGGAGGCGGCTGTTCCGTCCGCGTCGATCCCGCCACCACCGGAGCAGACGAGTGGTGGGGAAGACGCCGGCGGAAGAACGGCCGCCGACGGGGGAGTTCACGGTGCTGCCAGGTCCAAGGACAAGGCCGCGCAAACCTCAGCGTCCGTACATGCACTGCGCCCATCTCAGGAGGCGCAGGACCGACAGCGTCATGGTATTTGCAGTACCATACGTTCGTTGAACCAAGATGGAGCTGGTGGATCTCAAGGTGCTCAAGACCAGCATGCATGCCAACATGCTGGCACGAGCGAGACACGGTCGCCTGGACGGGATACTGCTCCTTCTAACATACTTAGAAGTCCGAGCATATCCCGCTCCTCACACCGTTCGCCACTGCCGCCCACCACTCCAGCAGAAGCTTTGGCGCGAGCTCAACTGCTCCTGGATTACCCTCCAACGGCAGACAAGATCGACGAATGGAGGGCCACCATTCAGAGTCTCATCGGCTTCGCCAACGGCGACACTCCGCGACAGCCGAGTATATCGCTGCCGCGGCAGGACTGCCAGGCGCGAGCCGATGGCGACAAAACTGATGGGGGTGCAACCACCATGCACTCTCCACCCCGAAGGCCAAGATCGCCGACTCGCCGGATCCACCTCGACAGCGACTCCATCGTGTCATCAGATCCACGAGCTCGTCGCGATCAGCGCCAAGTTCTTCACGAACGACGGCAAGAAGACGCTCGCACTCGCATCGAGCGTCGAAGAGAAGCACGGCGTCAATCCAACTAGCGCGCTGGGCCCTCTGTCGACATGCATGCACCAGGGGAACCAGGCGACTTGCCGTACGCGGTAGGTTGCCCTGCGTTCACTCGTGAGCTGCGGCGAGTCCAATGGCCCAGCACGAAGAATTTCAAGCCAGATGTACCAGAGAAGTACGACAGCAAGTCGCATCCGTCGGAGTTCCTCAGCATCTACACCATCGCGGTGCAAGCTACCGGGGGGCGGGACGACAAGATCCTTGCCAACTACTTCCCGCTGGTGCTCAAGCCCAATGTCAGATCCTGGCTCATGCACTTGCCGGACAACTCCATATCCTCCTGGGCAGACCTATGCCATCAGTTTGTCGGCGCCTTTACAGGCGGCCACAAGCCTCATGGCCAAGAGAGCGACCTTCATCTGCTCACCCAGAAGGAAGGAGAGCCCCTGCGCAAGTATATTCAGAGATCCAGCCGTGTACAGCACAACATCCCAGACGTCCACCCTGCCGCGGTCATCAGCGCGTTCCATCAAAACGTGCGAAACCGCAGGATGCGGGAGGAGATGGCGATGTGCAAGATCAGAGACGTCAGTGAGCTATATGCCCTGGCCGACAAGTGTGCACGTGCTGAGGAAGGGAGGAAACTCCCTGGAGAGAATATAGAAGCAGCAGGATCTGATAGTGAGGATGCTGCCCCGGCAAAGAAAAACCGGCGGCGGAACAGTAGGAAGAAGAAGGGCAAAGAAGGGCTAGTCGTTGAGCAGTCCGGCAATGGAGGTGGTGCCAAGAAAGCCAAAACTGGTAGCTCCGGCAAGGAGATTGCCGCTGGCACCAACTACCAGGCTGTGGCGGTCGCCGACAAGTAGGACGACACCAACAAACAGTACTGCAAGATCCACCGCACCAAGGGCCATGACCTCCAGAGCTGCAAGAAAGTCGAGCAGCTTGTCGAGCAGCAAAAGGCTGAATACGAGCGACGCGACAAGGAGAAGGCCCAAGAAGGTGCTGGGGGAGCCAGCAAGAAATGCCCCGGCCAAGGAGGACGCCGCGGCAAGGCCAAGCAGCGGCAAGGAGACAGACCTCCCCGCGGCCGCGACAAGGATGAAGATGATGACGACGATGAAGATATGGATGATGACGAGGCCGATGAGCAGGAGTTTCAGAAAGCCACAGAGGTCCTGTGCGTTGACGGCGGTGCTTCTCTGCATACTTCACACCGCCAGCTCAAGCAGTGGGTGCGGGAAGTCAATGCGGCAGAACCACCCGTCGAGTCACGCAAGCCTCTGAAATGGTCCAGCACGCCTATCATCTTTGATATTGAGGACCACCCTGATCGCATAACTGCGGTCGGGTGCTTGCCGATGCTGGTTTCACCAACTATCCGCAACCTCAAGGTCACTAAGATGCTAGTTGACAGCGGGGCCGGCTTGAACCTGATCTCCTCCGCGGTACTCCAGAAACTCCAGATCCCTGACAGCGAGCTCGAAGAGACCGGCACATTCCAAGGAATCAATCCGGGAAGGAGCAAGCCGAAGGGAAAGATCACGTTGCCGGTGACATTTGGCAGCGAGTTGAACTTCAGGACTGAGAGGGTCACTTTTGACGTTGCTGACTTTCCATTGCCTTACAATGGGATACTCGGCCGTCCAGCACTCGCCAAATTCATGGCAGCCTCTCACTATGCATACAACATGCTGAAGATGCCAGGCCCGATAAGTGTCATCTCTGTCCCTGGCGACAAGAAGGATGCTCTTATCTGCGCCGACAAGATCTACCGGGAAGCTGCAGCCGCAACAGATCGCAAGTCACTTGCTGTTGAAGCTCCCGGGGGGAAGAAGAAGACCAAGTCTGGCAAGAGTTCTGATGCCCACTCCGGCAAGCGCACCTCTTCGGAGTGCTGCGCTACCATCGAGGACGCACCATCGAGCTCCACCGGCAAGTGTAAGAAGACAATGGCAGCTCCACCAGAGACCAAGAAGATGTCCGCCAAGGAGGACGGCACTGGTGGTACCTTCACCATCAGTGCCACTCTCGACCCTAAATAGGAAAGCGTGCTCGTTGCTTTCCTGTGGGCGAACGTCGACGTGTTTGCGTGGCAACCGTCTGACATCCCCGGTGTTCCCAGGAAAGTAATTGAGCACCACCTTGCCGTCTGTCCTCATGCGCGGCCCGTCAAGCAGAAAGTCAGGAAACAAGCGGTGGAGCGCCAAGAATTCATCGCAGAAGAAATCAAGAAAATGGAAGCAGCAGGCCTTGCCAGAGGAGTGCTCCATCCTACGTGGTTGGCCAATCATGTAGTCATGTGCAAGGCAAACGGGAAATGGAGGCTTTGTATCGACTTTACCGATGTCAATAAAGCTTGTCCGAAAGACCCATTTCCCTTGCCGCACATTGACCAGATTGTTGACTCCACAGCCGGATGTGACTTGCTTTCATTTCTTGACGCATACTCAGGATACCATCAGATCTTCATGGCAGAAGAGGATGAGGAGAAGACCGCATTCATCACCCCATGTGGCACATACTGTTTTGTACAGATGCCTTTCGGTTTAAAGAATGCTGGTTCGACATTTGCAAGGGTAGTCCATGTCGCTTTTGAGCCACAAATACACAGAAATGTGGAAGCCTACATGGATGACATAGTGGTCAAGAGCAAGGACAAGGCAACTCTGATTCAAGCTTAACCCCGAGAAGTGTGTGTTTGGAGTCCCCTCTGGCAAGCTTCTCGGGTTCTTCGTGTCTCAACGGGGAATTGAAGCCAATCCCGACAAGATCAAGGCCATTGAGCAGATTGAAGCACCAAAGCGCGTCAAGGATGTACGAAGACTTGCCGGTTGCGTGGCTGCTCTTAGCAGGTTTATCTCTAGGTCTGTTGAACGCGCCCTGCCATTTTTCAAAATATTGAAAAAGGCAGGTCCAATGAAATGGACTCCGGAGGCGGAGGCTGCGCTGCGGGACTTAAAGAGATACCTGTCCTCCACTCCAACACTTGTCGCACCTAAGCCACAAGAGAAGTTGCTGCTATATATAGCGGCAACCAATCAAGTGGTTAGTGCTGCGTTAGTGGCGGAGAGGGAGGCGGATGATGAGCCAACAACCACGGCAGATGCATCCAGCGACAAGCAGGCGGCTTCACCGACAAGCTCTGGTCCCGACAAAGATGGATCTGCGCAGGCGCGTGAGGAGGTGCAGAAGAAAATGGTGTAGCGCCCAGTCTACTTTGTCAGTTCCCTTCTGCAGGGAGCTAGGTCGAGGTACTCTGGTGTGCAAAAATTGCTTTTCGGCCTTCTCATGGCCTCAAGAAAGCTGCGCCATTACTTCCAAGCACATGAGATCACAGTTGTCACTCGTTTTCCGCTGAAGAGGATACTGCAAAATCCAGAAGCAACAGGCAGGATTGTCGAGTGGGCACTGGAACTGTCAAGCTTTGGCCTCAAGTTTGAGAGCACTTCAACTATCCAAAGCAGAGCATTGGCAGAGTTCATAGCAGAGTGGACGCCAACACAAGATGAGGAAATTCCAGAAACGAGCATCCCCGTCAAGGAAGCAAGCAAAGAGTGGCTGATGTACTTTGATGGTGCCTTCTCGCTGCAAGGCGCCGGTGCGGGCGTGCTACTTGTTGCACCCACCGGAGAGCACCTCAAGTACGTAGTCCAGATGTAATTTCCCAAGGAGCAAGCAACGAACAATACCGTGGAGTATGAAGGTTTGCTTGCCGGTCTCAGGATCGCAGCAGACCTTGGGATCAAGAAGCTCATTGTCAGGGGTGACTCACAGCTTGTCGTCCGCCAAGTGAACAAGAATTATCAGAGTCCATTGATGGAAGCTTACGTTGATGAAGTGAAAAAGCTAGAAGAGCACTTTGACGGCCTACAGATGGAACATGTTCCAAGAGCTCAGAACGACATTGCCAATGGCCTGTCGAAGTGCGCCGCACAAAAGTTACCTGTGGAACCAGGGATCTTTGTGCTCAAGCTGACTCAACCGTCTGTAACACCATCAACTGGACAGAGCAAGAAGAGGAAGTTGATTTCTGGTGACTATTTTCCGGCAGAGCTCCCCGAAGCCGCCGCCAAGAAGGTCCCCAAGATCAACACCAAGGGTGCTGAGGAGCAGTCTGCTCCTGCAAGCCCTAGGGTTTGTTTCATTGAAGCAGACGCTCCCGACAAGTTTTGCTCCGGCAAGCTTGCCGGGGAACGTCAAGCTCCAGCTGAGCCGCAGGTTCTCGCCGTAGAAGCGGATGTTCCCGCAGCAGCAGATGTGCCTTTAGTCCTTGTTGTCGAGCCGCAAGCTCCAGCATGGGCACGGCAGATTGTCTGTTTCCTTCAGACAGGAGAACTTCCCGAAGAGCAAGAAGAAGCGGAAAGAGTAGCCCGGCAGTCAAGTATGTACCAGTTTGTCGACAACACACTGTACAGAAGAAGACTCAACTGTGTGAAATTGAAGTGTATTCACCGGGAAGACGGACAACAGCTGTTGGCAGAGATACATGGAGGCATATGTGGTCACCACATTGGCGCAAGAGCACTTGCCGGCAAAGCGTTCCGGCAAGGTTTCTTTTGGCCGACAGCCCTCCAGGATGCAACTGCACAAGTAACCAAGTGTGAAGCGTGCCAGTTCCATTCCAAGCAGATACACCAGCCAGCTCAAGCTCTCCAGACGATCCCTTTATCCTGGCCATTTTCGGTCTAGGGGCTCGACATCCTCGGCCCCTTTCCCCGAGCTGTCGGGGGCTTTGAGTACTTGTATGTTGCAATCGACAAGTTCACAAAGTGGCCGGAAGTGGAACCAGTGAGGAAGGTGACAGCACAGTCAGCAGTCAAGTTCTTAAGGTCGATTGTTTGCCGTTTTGGGATCCCTAACAGGATCATCACCGACAACGGCACGCAATTCACGAGCCGCACCTTCATGCAGTACGTCCAAGATCTTGGCTCCAAGGTCTGCTTCGCTTCTGTTGCTCATCCGAGAAGCAATGGTCAAGCAGAGAGGGCAAATGCTGAAGTGTTGCGCAGGCTCAAGACCAGGACTTTCGACAGGCTGCACAAGTGCGGAAAAAACTGGATTGAGGAGCTGTCGGTGGTTCTTTTGTCGGTCAGGACGACGCCAAATCGAGCCACTGGCCAGACACCTTTTGCTCTAGTCTATGGAGCAGATGCAGTTCTCCCCACGGAACTCGTATACGGGTCACCTAGAGTGCTCGCTTATGATGAGCTTGAGCAAGAGCAGCTGCGACAAGATGACGCGCTGCTCCTTGAGGAGGACTGTCTTCAGGCTGCTGTACGAGCTGCTCGATACCAGCAAGCTTTGCGCCGCTACCATAGCCGCAAAGTTAATGCCAGAAGTCTCGAGGAAGGCGACCTTGTTCTTCGGCGCGTTCAGTCCACCAAGAATTCCAACAAGTTGACGCCGAAGTGGGAAGGCCCTTACCGGGTGAAACGAGTCACTAGGCCTCGCGCTGTCCGCCTTGAGACCGAAGATGGCATTCCGGTGAGAAACTCCTGGAACATTGAGCATCTTCGTAAGTTTTACCCGTAGGGCGCGGTTGCCGGAACCTGTTCCGGCAACCACCTTTTGTACAAGTCTTGCCGATGTTGCATGTAATCCTTCGTACAAAGCCGGGCGCAGACCCCGTGCATAAATAAAGCTCATGTGCTCCGCACATCCTGTCAATTTCATGCTTTCTATATTTTGCATGTGTTATCTGACACTTTGTGCAGCGCCTGCCCCCGGTAAGCAATAACGAGCCGTAAGGCTCCATATCTTTATTTTGTCTTCTTTCTTTTTCTCAAAAAAGGAAGGTTCCCTCGCACACAAGTTTGCCGGGGGGAAAGGAGAAGATAATGGTGTGGACCAGGCGTCGTTCAAGAAAGTTTCGCCTTACCGGGAAGCAAACGACAGAAAAGCTAAGTTGCCAAAGTTTGAGCAATCAGTTTTAAAAATTTTAAGTTATCTTCCTTGAACGACCGTGCTTTGTATGGAAAACCTGTGCGCGGAGGAACCAACTCGTAGCTAGTTGCGCCCTTACTTTGTTTCGAGTCCGCTCAACAACTTAAGTGAGCTGCGACTAGTTGCGACAAGGTTTCTTGTCGGTAGCGGCACCGCCAGCAGGCTGCTGACGTTCCGCACTCAGCGCTCGCGGCTAAGGTGCTTGCGCCGACAAGTTCCCTAAAAGCGTAAGGCAAAAACATACAAAGGAAGGAATCAAGTAAAGGAAATAACATAGCAATCACTACCCAAAATAGAGTTATATTACAAGATAGCTTGTCGCAGCTCTAATAGATTGTTTTCATAACATGACCAGCAGCAACAAGAAAAAGAGAAAATGGGCGGCCTAATCTACGCGATCGCCCTCAACCCTCTTGATCCCGCTCACCTTGTCCACAATGGGTGCGACAAGGGCCTTGAGCGCTTCCAGATCAGCATCCGGCGGCAAGGACCTGAGGACGTTGGTGAGGTTGAGGCCTGGGTTGCGAAAGGCCACCTTCACCAGCACCTTCTGAAGAGCTCCCGCGCAGATCTTGCGCGACTCGTCGGCCAGCTGCTTTGGGATCCTCTCCCGTAGTCGCTGGAGGGCCGTCGCCACGCCTTTGAAGAACAAGTTGAGCTTGGCACTGGGTTGGAGGCGCTCATCGGAGGAGTACCCGAGATCCTCCATCCCCAGCTGCGCCAGCTCCCCGTCGATGGCGGCGGCAACATCCACGAGACCCTCCGTCTAGTGCTCCACATTCTCCCTGAAGGTGTTCTGGGCGGCAGCAGCACTCGCCAGCAGCGCCTCGTCGGCCTTGATCTTCTCCTTCAAGGCCACCTCCCGCTCCCTGGCGCCGTCCAGCGTCTGAGTCAAAGTAGCCAACTTCAACTCGAGATCTGCGTTGGAGTCCTTGGCGGCGCTAAGCTCCTTGCTCCTCTCGGCAAGACGACCCTGCAGCTCGCCATGAGCAGTGGCGTTCTTCTCGCGCTCACGCTTGAGCGCAGCAAGCTCCTCGCCACTCGCCTTGAGATCAGCCTCCAGCTGCGCCACCTTCGTCTCTAGCTCCTTCTTGGCGGCCTCGGCAGCTGTGGCAGCATCCTCTGCTTCCTTGAGAGCCCCGCCAAACGTTTGCTCGCGCGCGGCAAGCTCCTCCTCGTGGCTGTCAAGGTTGACCTTCCGCTGCGCCAACTCGCCTTCCTGCGCAAATAGCTTCTCGGCAGCAAGCCGCTGTTGCTCTTCAGCTTTAGCCTTCTCGAGGAGGAAGGCTTTCCGCTCCTCGGCGAGTTGCTCCCGCTCCTCTGCCAGGGACCGGAGAGCTTCCTGGCGAAGACCCCGGAGCTCCTCCGCGCGCTTCTCAATGTCCACTCCCGCCTTCGCGACAAGTGCTTCTCGGGATTCCAGCTTGGCTTGTCGGGCGCGGTAGAGCGACAACAGCTTCCGCAGCAGCCGCTCCTCCTCAGGCTCGTCGCTGCTGCTGCTTGGCGCGTCGACCAGTGTCAGCCCAGCGGAGGCGAGCACTTCTCCATCCAAGGTTTCTCCTTCGACCGGCGCCCTGGAGCTTGACGCCCAAGGGAGCTTGATGAAGATACCATCGCCGGCCTTCAAATAGGCGCCGGGCTGGGGCTCTTCGGAGCCTGACGCTGCAGCAGCGGCGGAGGGATCGGCGGTCGGCGTAGCACCTGACGCTCCTGCGGCCTCAGGGCCGTCAGTGCAATCGCTGGACCCTTCGCCAGCTTCTGCGGCGGCAGCCTTGGCGGCCTCTTCGCCGGCGGGATCATCAGCGCCGGCTTCTTCTTCGGTGGCAACGGCGTCGTCGGTATTGCCACGCGCGCTCTCCTCGCCGGCGACCTCGGTTTCCATTGGCTCTGTGGCGGGTGGATCTGAAGACCAGAAAAGGGAGAAAAGTCAAGCAAATATTCAGAAAGAAAATCAGAAGAAGAAGAACCCAAGGGAAGTTTTTCAGGCAAGAAGAATACATGTACTAGGATCTACAGTCGTGGTCTCAACCACCGGAGGGTCGCTGGTGTTGTCCCTTGCCGGAGAAATGTCCCTTGCTGGAGAATTCTCCCTTGCCGGAGAACGCTCCCTTGCCGGGGAATCCTCCCTTGGCGGTGTAGTCGAAGCAGATGGCACTTCGGGAGCGGCTTCCGGGCACTCCTGGTGAGGCTGCTCTGCTCCTACACAAACCAAGAATCAGATATCAGCAAAGAAAGAGCACCCATGCGCGCGGAACAGCAGGAAGTAAACCATATACTTACGCTGGGGGCTGCTTTGGGGAATGGTTGCCGGGTCCGGCAAGGTGGTCTCGGACATGTCCCCTGCCGTCGCAATGGGTTCATCCTCGATGACAATCACCGGGGCCTTGGCTCTCTTCGCTGCTCTCTGGGCTAGAGTCCTGAAAAGGAATGAGTTCAGAGTAAAGCAAATCAGGTGCAAGACAAAAACAGCAAGAATTGAAGAACTACAAGCACAGCAAAGAATCTTACTCTTCTTCTTCCTCGTCGGAGCTGAGCGCGGAGAGATCGAAGTCCGGCTCGCCTCCGGCGTGACGAGGCGGAGGAGTAGGTTGTTGGAAATATGCCCTAGAGGCAATAATAAAAGTATTATTATATTTCATTGTTCATGATAATTGTCTGGTATTCATGCTATAACTGTATTATCCGGAAATCGTAATACACGTGTGAATACTTAGACCACACTATGTCCCTGGTAAGCCTCTAGTTGACCAGCTCGTTGTGATCAACAGATAGTCATGGTTTCCTGACTATGGACATTGGATGTAGTTGATAACGGGATCACATCATTAGGAGAATGATGTGATGGACAAGACCCAATTCTAAGCATAGCATAAAAGATCGTGTAGTTCGTTTTGCTAGAGCTTTGCAAGTGTCAAGTATCTCTTCCTTCGACCATGAGATCGTGTAACTCCCGGATACCGTAAGAATGCCTTGGGTGTACCAAACGTCACAACGTAACTGGGTGACTATAAAGGTACATTACAGGTATCTCCGAAAGTAGCTGTTGGGTTGACACGGATCGAGACTGGGATTTGTCACTCCGTATGACGGAGAGGTATCTCTGGGCCCACTCGGTAATGCATCATCATATTGAGCTCAATGTGACCAAGGTGTTGGACACGGGATCATGCATTACGGTACGAGTAAAGTGACTTGCCGGTAACGAGACTGAACAAGGTATTGGGATACCGATGATCGAGTCTCGGGCAAGTAACGTACCGATTGACAAAGGGAATTGCATACAGGGTTTGATCGAATCCTCGACATAGTGGTTCATCCGATGACAACATCGAGGAGCATGTGGGAGCCATCATGGGTATCCAGATCCCGCTGATGGTTATTGACTGAGATAGTCTCGGTCATGTCTGCATGTCTCCCGAACCCGTAGGGTCTACACACTTAAGGTTCAGTTACGCTAGGGTTATAGGGATATGTATATGCAGTAACCCGAATGTTGTTCGGAGTCCCGGATGAGATCCCGGACGTCACGAGGAGTTCCGGAATGGTCCGGAGGTAAAGATTTATATATGGGAAGTCCTGTTTCGGGCATCGGGACAAGTTTCGGGGTTATCGGTATTGTACCGGGACCACCGGAAGGGTCCCGGGGGTCCACCGGGTGGGTCCACCTGTCCCGGGGGGCCACATGGGCTGTGTGGGGGTGCGCCTTGGCCTAATGGGCCAAGGGCACCAGCCCCACATAGGCCCATGCGCCTAGGGTTCAAGGGGGGCAAGAGTCCTGGGAGGGTAAGGCACCTCCTAGGTGCCTTGGGGGGAGGGAAAACCCCCCTTGGCCGCCGCACCCCCTAGGAGATTTGATCTCCTAGGGCCGGCCACCCCCCTTTGGCACCCCTATATATAGTGGGGGAGAGGAGGGACTTCATACCTGAACGCCCTGGCCTTTGGTTGCCTCCTTCTCCCTCCCCAACACCTCCTCCACCTCCATAGTGCTTAGCGAAGCTCTGCCGGAGTACTGCAGCTCCACCAACACCACGCCGTCGTGCTGCTGCTGGTGCCATCTCCCTCAACCTCTCCTCCCTTCCTTGCTGGATCAAGAAGGAGGAGACGTGGCTGTTCCGTACGTGTGTTGAACGCGGAGGTGCCGTCCGTTCGGCGCAGGTCATCGGTGATTTGGATCACGTCGAGTACGACTACATCATCACCTTGCAAGCTTCCGCACGCGATCTACAAGTGGTATGTAGATGCAAACTCTCTCCCTAGACTCGTTGCTTAGATGAACTCATAGATGGATCTTGGTGAAACCGTAGGAAAAATTTTAATTTTCTGCAACGTTCCCCAACAGTGGCATCATGAGCTAGGTCTATGCGTAGTTCTCTTTGCACGAGTAGAACACAACTTTGTTGTGGGCGTGGATTTTGTCATCTTACTTGCCTCTACTTGTCTTTTCTTGCTCAACGGTATTGTGGGATGAAGCGGCCCGGACCAACCTTACACGTACACTTACGTGAGACCGGTTCCACCGACTGACATGCACAAGTTGCATAAGGTGGCTGGCGGGTGTCTGTCTCTCCCACCTTAGTTGGAGCGGAATCGATGAACAGGGCCCTTATGAAGGGTAAATAGAAGTTGACAAAATCACGTTGTGGTGATTCGTAGGTAAGAAAACGTTCTTGCTAGAACCCAATTGCAGCCACGTAAAAGATGCAACAACAATTAGAGGACGTCTAACTTGTTTTTGCAGCGATTGATCATGTGATGTGATATGGCCAGAAGTTGTGATGAATGATGAATTGTGATGTATGAGATCATGTTCTTTGTAATAGGATTCACGACTTGCATGTCGATGAGTATGACAACCGGCAGGAGCCATAGGAGTTGTCATTATTTTTTGTATGACCTGCGTGTCATTGAATAACGTCATGTAAACTACTTTACTTTATTGCTAAACGTTAGTCATAGAAGTAGAAGTAGTCGTTGGCGTGACAACTTCATGAAGACACGATGATGGAGATCATAATGATGGAGATCATGGTGTCAAGCCGGTGACAAGATGATCATGGAGCCCCGAAGATGAAGATCAATGGAGCTATATGATATTGGCCATATCATGTCACAACTATATAATTGCATGTGATGTTTATTATGTATTATACATCTTGTTTACTTAGGACGACGGTAGTAAATAAGATGATACCTTATAAAATTTCAAGAAGTGTTCTCCCCTAACTGTGCACCGTTGCTACAGTTCGTCGTTTCTAAGCACCACGTGATGATCGGGTGTGATGGATTCTTACGTTCACATACAACGGGTGTAAGACAGTTTTACACAGCGAAAACACTTAGGGTTAACTTGACGAGCCTAGCATGTGCAGACATGGCCTCGAAACACGGAGACCGAAAGGTCGAACACGAGTCGTATGGAAGATACGATCAACATGAAAATGTTCACCGACGATGACTAGTCCGTCTCACGTGATGATCGGACACGGGCCAGTCGACTCGGATCGTGTAACACTTAGATGACTAAAGGGATGTCTAATCTAAGTGGGAGTTCATAATTTGATTAGAACTTTATTATCATGAACTTAGTCTAAAACCTTTGCAAATATGTCTTGTAGATCAATGGCCAACGCTAATGTCAACATGAACTTCAACGCGTTCCTAGAGAAAACCAAGTTGAAAGATGATGGCAGCAACTATACGGACTGGGTCCGGAACCTGAGGATCATCCTCATAGCTGCCAGGAAACAATATGTCCTAGAAGGACCGCTAGGTGACGCTCCCGTCCCAGAGAACCAAGACATTATGAATGCTTGGCAGTCTCGCGCTGATGATTACTCCCTCGTTCAGTGCGGCATGCTTTACAGCTTAGAACCGGGGCTCCAAAAGCGTTTTGAGCATCACGGAGCATATGAGATGTTCGAAGAGCTGAAACTAGTTTTTCAAGCTCATGCCCGGGTCGAGAGATATGATGTCTCCGACAAGTTCTACAGTTGTAAGATAGAGGAAAATAGTTCTGTCAGTGAGCACATCCTGAAGATGTCTGGGTTACACAACCGTATGACCCAGCTGAACATTAACCTCCCAGATGAGGCGGTCATTGACAGAATCCTCCAGTCGCTCCCACCAAGCTACAAGAGCTTTGTGATGAACTACAACATGCAGGGAATGGAAAAGACCATTCCTGAAGTGTTCTCGATGCTGAAGTCAGCAGAGGCTGAAATCAAGAAAGAACATCAAGTGTTGATGGTCAATAAGACCACTAAGTTCAAGAAGGGCAAGGGTAAGAAGAACTTCAAGAAGGACGGCAAAGATATTGCCGCGCCTGGTAAGCCAGTTACCGGGAAGAAGTCAAAGAATGGACCCAAGCCTGAGACTGAGTGCTTTTATTGCAAGGGGAAGGGTCACTGGAAGCGGAACTGCCCCAAATACTTAGCGGATAAGAAGGCCGGCAACACCAAAGGTATATTTGATATACATGTGATTGATGTGTACCTTACCAGTACTCGTAGTAACTCCTGGGTATTTGATACCGGTGCCGTTGCTCATATTTGTAACTCACAGCAGGAGCTGCGGAATAAACGGAGACTGGCGAAGGACGAGGTGACGATGTGCGTCGGGAATGGTTCCAGAGTCGATGTGATCGCCGTCGGCACGCTGCCTCTACATTTACCTACGGGATTAGTTTTGAACCTTAATAATTGTTATTTAGTGCCAAGTTTGAGCATGAACATTGTATCTGGATCTCGTTTAATACGAGATGGCTACTCATTTAAGTCTGAGAATAATGGTTGTTCGATTTATATGAGAGATATGTTTTATGGTCATGCTCCGATGGTCAATGGTTTATTCTTGATGAATCTCGAGCGTAATATTACACATGTTCATAGTGTAGATGCCAAAAGATTTAAAGTTGATAACGATAGTCCCACATACTTGTGGCACTGCCGCCTTGGTCGCATTGGTGTCAAGCGCATGAAGAAGCTCTATGCCGATGGACTTTTAGAGTCTCTTGATTATGAATCGTTTGACACATGCGAACCATGCCTCTTAGGCAAAATGACCAAGACTCCGTTCTCCGGAACAATGGAGCGAGCAACCAACTTGTTGGAAATCATACATACCGATGTGTGCGATCCAATGAGCGTTGAGGCTCGCGGAGGATATCGTTATGTTCTTACCCTCACAGATGACTTGAGTAGATATGGGTATGTCTACTTAATGAAACACAAGTCTGAGACCTTTGAAAAGTTCAAGGAATTTCAGAATGAGGTGGAGAATCAACGTGACCGAAAGATAAAATTCTTACGATCAGATCGTGGAGGAGAATACTTAAGTCACGAATTTGGTACACACTTAAAGAAATGTGGAATCGTTTCACAGCTCACGCCGCCTGGAACACCTCAGCGAAACGGTGTGTCCGAACGTCGTAATCGCACTCTATTGGATATGGTGCGGTCTATGATGTCTCTTACCGATTTACCGCTATCATTTTGGGGATACGCTCTAGAGACACCTACATTCACTTTAAATAGGGCACCGTCTAAATCCGTTGAGACGACACCGTATGAATTATGGTTTGGAAAGAAACCTAAGCTGTCGTTTCTAAAAGTTTGGGGATGCGAAGCTTATGTCAAGAAACTTCAACCTGAAAAGCTCGAACCCAAGTCGGAAAAATGCGTATTCATAGGATACCCTAAGGAAACTATAGGGTATACCTTCTACTTAAGATCCGAAGGCAAGATCTTTGTTGCCAAGAACGGATGCTTTCTGGAAAAAGAGTTTCTCTCGAAAGAAGTAAGTGGGAGGAAAGTAGAACTCGATGAAGTACTACCTCTTGAGCGGGATAGTGACGCAGCACAGGAAACCGTTCCTGTGATGCCCACACCAACTGAAGAGGAATACCATGATAATGATTAAAGTACTTCAGATCAAGTTACTGCTGAACTTCGTAGGTCCACAAGGACACGTTCCGCACCAGAATGGTACGGCAACCCTGTCTTAGAAATCATGTTGTTAGACAACAATGAACCTTCGAACTATGAAGAAGCAATGACGGGCCCGGAATCCAACAAATGGCTTGAAGCCATGAAATCCGAGATAGAATCCATGTATGAAAACAAAGTGTGGACTTTGACAGACTTGCCCGATGATCGGCGAGCGATAGAAAACAAATGGATCTTTAAGAAGAAGACGGACGCGGATGGTAATGTTACCATATATAAAGCTCGACTTGTCGCTAAGGGTTATCGACAGGTTCAAGGGATTGACTACGACGAGACATTCTCTCCCGTAGCGAAGCTAAAGTCCGTCCGAATCATGTTAGCAATTGCCGCATACTATGATTATGAGATATGGCAGATGGACGTCAAAACAGCATTCCTTAACGGGCATCTTAAGGAAGAACTGTATATGATGCAGCCGGAAGGTTTTGTCGATCCTCAGAACGCTAACAAAGTATGCAAGCTCCAGCGATCCATTTATGGACTGGTGCAAGCATCTCGGAGTTGGAACATTCGCTTTGATGAGATGATCAAAGCGTTTGGATTTATGCAGACTTATGGAGAAGCCTGCGTTTACAAGAAAGTGAGTGGGAGCTCTGTAGCATTTCTCATATTATATGTAGATGACATACTCCTGATGGGAAATAATATAGAATTTCTGGACAGCATTAAGGCCTACTTGAATAAGTGTTTTTCAATGAAGGACCTTAGAGAAGCTGCTTATATATTAGGCATCAAGATCTATAGAGATAGATCGAGACGCCTCATAGGTCTTTCACAAAGTACATACCTTGATAAGATTTTGAAGAGATTCAGAATGGATCAGTCCAAGAAGGGGTTCTTGCCTATGTTACAAGGTATGAGACTGAGCTCAGCTCAGTCACCGACCACGGCAAAAGATAAAGAAGAGATGAGTGTCATCCCCTATGCTTCAGCCATAGGATCTATTATGTATGCCATGCTGTGTACCAGACCCGATGTAAACCTTGCCGTAAGTTTGGTAGCAAGATACCAAAGTAATCCCGGCAAGGAACACTGGACAGTGGTCAAGAATATCCTGAAGTACCTGAAAAGGACAAAGGACATGTTTCTCGTTTATGGAGGAGACGAAGAGCTCGTCGTAAAGGGTTACGTCGACGCTAGCTTCGACTCAGATCCGGATGACTCTAAGTCACAAACCGGATACGTGTATATGTTGAATGGTGGAGCAGTAAGCTGGTGTAGCTGCAAGCAGAGCGTCGTGGCGGGATCTACGTGTGAAGCGGAGTACATGGCAGCCTCGGAGGCAGCACATGAAGCGATTTGGGTGAAGGAGTTCATCACCGACCTAGGAGTCATACCCAATGCGTCGGGGCCGATCAAACTCTTCTGTGACAACACTGGAGCTATTGCCCTCGCAAAGGAGCCCAGGTTTCACAAGAAGACCAGGCACATCAAGCGACGTTTCAACTCCATCCATGAAAATGTTCAAGATGGAGACATAGAGATTTGCAAAGTGCACATGGATCTGAATGTCGCAGATCCGTTGACTAAACCTCTCTCGCGTGCAAAACATGATCAACACCAGAACTCTATGGGTGTTCGATTCATCACAATGTAACTAGATTAGTGACTCTAGTGCAAGTGGGAGACTGTTGGAAATATGCCCTAGAGGCAATAATAAAAGTATTATTATATTTCATTGTTCATGATAATTGTCTGGTATTCATGCTATAACTGTATTATCCGGAAATCGTAATACACGTGTGAATACTTAGACCACACTGTGTCCCTGGTAAGCCTCTAGTTGACCAGCTCGTTGTGATCAACAGATAGTCATGGTTTCCTGACTATGGACATTGGATGTAGTTGATAACGGGATCACATCATTAGGAGAATGATGTGATGGACAAGACCCAATTCTAAGCATAGCATAAAAGATCGTGTAGTTCGTTTTGCTAGAGCTTTGCAAGTGTCAAGTATCTCTTCCTTCGACCATGAGATCGTGTAACTCCCGGATACCGTAAGAATGCCTTGGGTGTACCAAACGTCACAACGTAACTGGGTGACTATAAAGGTACATTACAGGTATCTCCGAAAGTAGCTGTTGGGTTGACACGGATCGAGACTGGGATTTGTCACTCCGTATGACGGAGAGGTATCTCTGGGCCCACTCGGTAATGCATCATCATATTGAGCTCAATGTGACCAAGGTGTTGGACACGGGATCATGCATTACGGTACGAGTAAAGTGACTTGCCGGTAACGAGACTGAACAAGGTATTGGGATACCGACGATCGAGTCTCGGGCAAGTAACGTACCGATTGACAAAGGGAATTGCATACAGGGTTTGATCGAATCCTCGGCATAGTGGTTCATCCGATGAAAACATCGAGGAGCATGTGGGAGCCATCATGGGTATCCAGATCCCGCTGATGGTTATTGACTGAGAGCATCTCGGTCATGTCTGCTTGTCTCCCGAACCCGTAGGGTCTACACACTTAAGGTTCGGTTACGCTAGGGTTGTAGGGATATGTATATGCAGTAACCCGAATGTTGTTCGGAGTCCCGGATGAGATCCCGGACGTCACGAGGAGTTCCGGAATGGTCCGGAGGTAAAGATTTATATATGGGAAGTCCTGTTTCGGGCATCGGGACAAGTTTCGGGGTTATCGGTATTGTACCGGGACCACCGGAAGGGTCCCGGGGGTCCACCGGGTGGGTCCACCTGCCCCGGGGGGCCACATGGGCTGTAAGGGGGTGCGCCTTGGCCTAATGGGCCAAGGGCACCAGCCCCACATAGGCCCATGCGCCTAGGGTTCAAGGGGGCAAGAGTCCTAGGAGGGTAAGGCACCTCCTAGGTGCCTTGGGGGGAGGGAAAACCCCCTTGGCCGCCGCACCCCCTAGGAGATTGGATCTCCTAGGGCCGGCCACCCCCCCTTGGCACCCCTATATATAGTGGGGGAGAGGAGGGACTTCATACCTGAACGCCCTGGCCTTTGGTTGCCTCCTTCTCCCTCCCCAACACCTCCTCCACCTCCATAGTGCTTAGCGAAGCTCTGCCGGAGTACTGCAGCTCCACCAACACCACGCCGTCGTGCTGCTGCTGGTGCCATCTCCCTCAACCTCTCCTCCCTTCCTTGCTGGATCAAGAAGGAGGAGACGTGGCTGTTCCGTACGTGTGTTGAACGCGGAGGTGCCGTCCGTTCGGCGCAGGTCATCGGTGATTTGGATCACGTCGAGTACGACTACATCATCACCTTGCAAGCTTCCGCACGCGATCTACAAGTGGTATGTAGATGCAAACTCTCTCCCTAGACTCGTTGCTTAGATGAACTCATAGATGGATCTTGGTGAAACCGTAGGAAAAATTTTAATTTTCTGCAACGTTCCCCAACATAGGTTCCCTTGGCCGCTTGGCGGGGGCAGTGGTGGTGGTGCGAGAGGACCCCGCTCCAGTTGCCGCAGCGGCGTGAGGCACTCCCGCGGCAACAGTGCTTGCCGCGGTAGAGCGTGTCGCGCGGCGCGGCGGCTGTTGACTTGTCTGCCGCCCCGCTATGTCCCCGGCCTTGCGGAGGCGCCTTCTTGGTGGAGCTGGGGGCTCCGCTTGCGGCAAACTTTCTGAAGCGGAGGGATCGGTCTGCAACAAGTCACTTGCGCCCTCGGCAGGCTCGCTCAACTCAGCTTCAGGCCCGGCAAGCTCTTCCTCGCCGGCAAGCTCCTCTCGCTTGACAAGGCTTGCCGCCTCTGCTGCCTCTGCCTCCTCCACGGTGAATCCAAACACACCCGCGGCAGCGGCTGCTGCCGCCTCTTCCAGCCTAGTGGCGATGTGCTGCATCTCATCGTCGGTGGTGTCGCGAGTAAGGCTCTTCTGTTCGTCGGAGCAAACCGGCACTTCTACCAAGCTATCGAAGAACTCCTGCATGATGTCATCTGCAGGCTCTTGCCAAGTGGGGATGATTCCATGTGAATCGCACAGCGGCATCATTGCACGGATGCGGTCGAGCGAGGAGTTGTTGCACAGTGGAACGACGCCCCTCGGCAACCTGAACGCTCCGGGATGTTCAGGATCATGCTTAAACAGTTCCAGGAGCATCGCGTCCAGATCCAGGACAGTGAAATTGAAGTTGAGGCCCGGGCGCAGTCTCATGATATCCGCCGCATTCTGGAACTCCCAGGCGGGTCTCCCCCTCTCCTGCAGGGGGCCGATGCGGCGGTGAAGAAAATCTACGCCAACGGCGCCTACAGTGAGCCCGGCAAGCCGGAGGCGTAGGATCCGGTTGACGGCAATCTTCAGCCTAGCGTCTTCCGGGGCCACGTTGCTCCAATCGTTGCCGCGCACTACTGGGGCTTGGCGCTGGGCGGTAAATGGCTGCGGGTTCTCCTCGACAATCCAGCACCAATCTGCCCTCCATTCATCCCACTTGCTGCGGAGCTCTCCCTCCAGATAAGCTTCCTTCTTGCCGGTCCTCGAGATCCAGGCGATTCCACCGGATAAGGGCTCTCCTCTCTCAACTCGAGGCATAAAGAAGTGGCGAAAAAGAGCTACGTTTGGATAGACTCCGACAAAGTTTTCGCAGAGATGTGCGAAAACTGCCATGGTCAGAACAGCGTTGGGGGTGAAGTCAAGGAGGCGGAGCCCGTAGGTGTTCATGATATCGCAGAAAAATTCAGAGAAAGGCGGGCAGAACCCGCAGTAGAAGAACAGCGTGAAGAAAGGGTATCCATTCGGAGCCAGTTTCGAAGCGGCAGCTGGGAGTACCTTCGTGCGCGGATGCGCTCGCGTCTCCGTCGACCAGAAGAGGTAGTAGTACTCCCTCAGCTCCTTCGCGGCGAGCTGGGGGGGAAGATTGCCCGCTCCTTTCGCAACGCCGCGAGCCGCTGCGCCTCGGCCGACTTCACACCCTTCCCCTTGTCGGCTTTCGGAGCCATGGCGGAGGTGGTGGGGGAGATCGACGGCGCTGGTGGTGCCGGTGGCGATGAGGGGCGGAGCGCTGCTCTCTTTCGGCCTTGGGAAGAAGGGGGGAGCAGCGGAGATTTCTGAGATTGGAGTAGCAACCGGCGAGATGGGCGAACTATCCCTGTTTCCCCTGCTTATAAAGAGGGAGGGGGCGGACGTTCTGTTTTTCCGAATAAAGAAACCACCCACGATCTCTCCCACGACGCCGCATTCGATGCGTGCCGTTCGGGGAGGGCGCGGTGGATACGGAGTAAGATATGGCGTAACCCAGGCCGCGCGTGCCCGTGCCCTGTTTTGGGCCTGGCCCAACAGCGCTCGGCACCGTGTGTGGCCCAGGCCCGGGGGCTCCTATCGGTGTACTAGAGTAGGGGTACCCTAGTATCCCGAACTTGTGCACGGGCAGTCACAGCACCCCACGGCAAGGCTTGCCGGGTGACCGCCAAGGTCCTCCGTGGTTCCTTTGGAGCCATTCAAGAACAAAGTATTCAAGCCGAAGAGACAAGGCCCCGGCAAGAGGAGCTTGCCGGGAAGGCCAACCAAGGCATCTCAAGGAACTTGCCGCGATGCGCCACGCGTCCCGGCAAGGCCCGGTGAGCGACAAGCTTTCGGACGCGACAAGACAACGACCGCGGCAAGGCGCTTGCCGTGGCAGGCTACCACTGTGTACCCGCGCTCCAGCACATCCACCAACGTGTCGCCCCGAGGCCTTTCCAGGCGCGCGTGGCGAGAGGCTGTGCAGCCAGCGGTGCGCGGTGGTGAGCGGCGCTGACAAGATAGCCATCGTGGCAAGCGGTGGCGTCCCTGACGGTCCCTTTCTGCACTGTTTGGGCGACGCAGACGGGCATTTAATGCCTTTGTCCCCTGCCGTCAGGGTTAGGTATGATACACTGTACAAGTAGTTGTACCTACCGCAACTCCTTTTTCATTTTTACCCTTGTCTACGTTGCCACCTGTCGGTGACCCCTTGAGCATATAAAAGGAGGCCCATGCGCAACGTAGAGGGGGTTTGAAAGGTTCGAGGCCAGAAAACACTCACGCTCGGTCTCATTAGCAGCTTGTGTGTACTGTAGCACTCAGCGCCCCGAGCAAGAACTCAATACAATCAGACAAGCAGCAGTAGGAGTATTATCTCTCCGAAGAGCTTTGAAGCTGGGTAAACTGCTCGTGTGCTTCGCCTCGATCTGCTCTTTGTGCGATCTCCACCCCCCCCCCTCCCCCCCGCCGAACCGAAAGGGGCTCGGTCCGCCGGTCCCATAGGTGTTCGTGGATCAGTTTCCCCGACACTATGGTTAGAATTTATTCTTAATACCTTTCTCGTAGTTGCGGATGCTTGCGAGAGGGTTAATCATAAGTAGGAGGTTTGTTCAAGTAAGAACATCACCTAAGCACCGGTCCACCCACATATCAATTTATCAAAGTAGCGAACACGAATCGAATCAACATGATGAAAGTGACTGGATGAAATTCCCGTGTACCCTCAAGAACGCTTTGCTTATTATAAGAGACCGTTTTGGCCTGTCCTTTGCCTCAAAAGGATTGTGCTACCTTGCTGCACTTTTGTTACTACTATCGTTACTTGCTCGTTACAAAATATCTTGCTATCAAACTACTATGTTACTTACGATTTCAGCACTTGCAGACATTACCTTACTGAGAACCACTTGGCATTTCCTTCTGCTCCTCGTTGGGTTTGTCACTCTTAGTTATCTAAAAGAGCTATAATTGATCCCCTATACTTGTGGGTCATGAAGGCTATTTTCTGGCGCCGTTGCTGAGGAGTGAAGCGCCTTTGGTAAATGGAATTTGGTAAGGAAACATTTATATAGTGTTCTGAAATTTATTGTCACTTGTTACTATGGAAAACAATCCTTTGAGGGGTTTGTTTGGGGTATCTTCACCTCGATTGGAATCACAATTAGCTACCCCTCAACCTACTACACCTACTAAAAATATTGAATATGAAATTCCTTCGGGTGTGATAGAACAACTTCTAGCTAATCCTTATGCAGGAGATGGAACCAAACATCCTGATATGCACTTGATATATGTGGAACAAATTTATGGATTGTCTAAGTTTGCAGTTTTACCCGGAGATGAAGTTATGAAGAAGGTTTTCCCTTTATCTTTGAAGGGAAAAGCATTGGCACAGTATACGCTATGCGATGATATTGGATCTTGGAATTGGAATCGGTTGAAATTGGAGTTCCACCAAAAAAATTATCCTATGCACCTAGTTCATCGTGATCGGAATTACATATATAATTTTTGGCCTCGTGAAGGAGAAAGTATCGCTCTAGCTTGGGGGAGGCTTAAGTCAATGTTATATTCATGCCCCAATCATGAGCTCTCAAGAGAAATTATTATTTAGTATTTTTATGCTCGGCTTTCTCGTGATGATCAATCCATACTTGATACTTCTTGTACTGGTTCCTTCATGAAGAAAACTATTGAATTCCGGTGGGATCTTTTGAAAAGAAATTAACGCAATTATGAAGATTGGGAACTCGACGAAGGTAAAGAGTCACATATTAAGCTTAAGTATGATTGTGTTAAATCTTTTATGAATACCGATGCTTTTCAAAAGTTTAGCACCAAATATGGACTTGACTCTGAGATAGTAGCCTCCTTTTGTGAATCATTTGCTACTCTTGTTGATCTCCCTAAAGAGAAGTGGTTTAAATATCACCCACCTATTAAAGAAGAAATTAAAGAACAGGTGCTAGCTAAAGAAGAAACTATACTTTATAATGTGGATCCACTTGTTCCTACTACTTATATTGAGAACCCACATTTCCCTGTTAGGATAAAGGAACATGCTAAAGTTTCAACTATGGTCAACAAAAGTTATATTAGAACACCTAAACCAGATGAACAAATTAAAGTAGAACCTAGTATTGTTATGGTTAAGGATCTCTTGGAAGAAAACTAGTAGATTTGCACGTGCAATGCACGTCTGGTCATCTAGAATGACATCAAATAATTATTAAAATACTAAGGTGCTTCTTTAATCAAACAAGAAATTTGCAGTTTATTTTGTATGTCCACTCGATCCTTGAACGGTTACCTTTATTACATGCATATAAAGTAGTTGTTTAGCTACCAAGACAACACAAGAGAATAATATTATAGCAAAGAAAGGCAAAGATTTCCCAATGTTATCGACTATGGGGGTGGTAGACGTCTGTCACATTATATGAAACATATGTAAGTAGTTCCCAAGAAATGTGATATGTGCTCATCTCAAAAATAAGTAAATGCAAATACGGTTTGTTAATGAATAAGGATTATCTGAGATGATAAGTACAAACAAATTCAAAATATTCCTAGGATAACAAATTGATTAGTTGAAGTACATTATATGACTATTTTACGCGAAAAATTAAGAACTGAATTGAACAGTGGGCAAAAATGGATCTTCATCAATATTAAACAAGGTGTTTGAGCCGGCCAAAAAAAATCATAAACTATGATAACAACATCCATGATAAAAAAACAGAAAATACATGGATACCTATGACATGTTTGCTCTTCATATGAAGTCTCATCTACTCCCCGGTTCATTTAGTCGATTCTTATTTGGCTTTTTTGAGCATAGTTTAAACAACAATAGTGCATGAAAGAAACCAAAACTGACAAGGAACTCCTTTCAGAAAATCAATTCTTAACTCTCGAGGACAACTGGACTCCCTTCAACTTTTTTTTTGAGGTTCAACATGTTTCCTATTTATTCATAGAAGGCAGGAATTTCTGTCGCAATAACGTCGAGGATACAATCAGGTGGCTGATGCAGCCATACCTTACACAAATTATTCATAACCCCTTCCACATTAGCTGATCTCCTAACCCAGCTCACCTTCCAGCCTTGGCGTGCCTCCAGTAGATGCTTGACGTCCTGAACCAAAGGCCCTTGCGAAGATAGGTCCCTTTTAGTGTTTTGAAGCTTCCCAACTATCTCCTTGCAATCCATCTCAATATGTCATCCGCCACCTGGGCCGCCCTTTTGCACGCCAGTAGCTCCATCTTCGCCGGCTCCACCCCCTGCGAGAAATAGTGACATGGTTGCTTTGGTTTCCTGAAAATTGTGAAATCAATGATGGGTACACAAAATATGCCTTAATAGAACTCAGAGTTGCGAAGTAAAATCAGAATACATCTCCAGTAAGACATCTTTAATGAAAACACAATTTACTACACAAATCTCATATGCTTCTTTAATTCTGGATGATTGATTTTAATCAAGATTTCCGTGATGAAAATAACAACCACTCTCACATCCGCACTTAAATATTATAAATATAGTATTGCAATCTCAAACACAATATTGCAACAGCAATTTCTTTGACATAGCTATATTATTGCTAGTTCGATAGAACTGAAGGATATACACCAGCGAGAAACATGTACCAAAGGAAAGTGCCTTCTTACTGTAGGTTAGAATTTGTAGTGCAGCAAGGCTGGTGCTTTTTTTAGCATTGGCCAACCATTTTTTTTATTAGAGATAGTAAGTATCAATTGAAAGGTGATCTTAGAATATAGAGGCGATGCATTAGCAGTACCTTCTATGGGCAGCCAATCCACATAAATTGGATAAAAATTGGTTCATTCTAGACTTGAATTAAGGATAGACTGCTACAGCTTTCTAGTAAAAACACAATGCAAGCCTGTTAATAGTAGACTCAAGGAAGCATCAATACATATAATTTGTTAGATTTTTTGTATGATGGTGGTAATTTTTTAAAAAAAACAAAGGGATTTCCCCCGCTCCATTTTATTGATGAAGTAGATAGAAACCGACAAGCCAACTCCAGGCAAAAGCCCTTACAAACCGAACACTACTCCTACCCAGAAGCAGACCAAAACCTACTCCACCTGAGCACTACCAGCACACATGCTATGATAAAAGTTCAGACTGCAGTATTAGTAGTTCGATAACTCTTACTTTTATTACAACACCCCTACTGAACAGCAAAACAAAACAAGTATTTGTTGCATGTCTTAACTAATACAAATACACCTAAAATACATAATACCCTAGCAGAAATCTGAGCCTAAGAAACATACTATTTGCCGACTTTTGGTATGTTTCAGACTTTGATTTAAGACATTCCTAAACATACCCATTCATCTACAAAATTGCATAAAATTGACAAGCATGCATGGATACATGAACCTTCGTTTTGACAATCTTGATGGTCTTGTGAATGCCTCAGCATGAGAACTAAATCACTCCAGCAGATTAGTGCCAAACCTACCATGCTGGTCCGTAGGCACAGGCCAACAAGCAGATCACAATGATAGTTAGATAGTGGTAGGTGGGCAGAGAGAAGATCAGATCGACCCACCCAAGGAAGCAAAGCCAGCGAATCCATGGCGGAAGCGGAGGTGCACGTGCTGGAGCAGACTCGTGTGGCGCTGGCGCTAGGGACGCTGTGTCTAGAGCTCCACATCACCTACTTCGACGACGTGGGCTGGCTCTTCACGGACCCTGTCGAGCGCCTCTTCTTCTACCGCCAGGTCGACCCAGCCGCTGCGTTCCCACTGCCCGTTCCCTTCCCTCCGAACGCACTCGCCCACTTCCTCCCGCTCACCGGCGCCCTCACGGCCGTGTCGGCTGGCTCTTCACGACCGAGCCCGTCGTGTCCCACGCGGCGGCCTCCACTGTACGGAGGAGAGGGACCCCGCCGCCGCCGACACAGGCAGATCGCGTTGAGTCCCGCTCAGCCGCCGCTTCTCGACGGAGGAGAGGAACCCCGCTGCCGACGCAGGCCAAGCCCCCTACGTCTCGCGTCGCCGCCACCGCCGCTGCTGCCTCTGCTCGACGGAGGAGAGGATACAGGCCGCCGACAAAGGCCGAGCCCACTGTATCTCACGTCGTAGCCACTGCTTCAGGGAGGAGAGGGCCCCGGCGGCGGCTAGGAGGGGAGAGGAGGGAGGGATGGGTACGATGGAGGCGGGGCAGGACGAAAGGCGGGCTCTCCTTTTTTTTGACGGGCGGATGTCAGAGTTTTGGTCCGCCGGAAAGAATTGCTAAGCGTATTTTCAGTGAGGTGAGTTGTTATGATAACGATTAGATCTAAATGAGTGGGTTTGATCATGAGGCTCTAATTGATTTAAGGTGTTGTGTGTACATTAGATGGGGTGTGTTTAGGGAATAAAATGTTCTCTTGTTTAATAGTAGTATAGATGTAGACAGGCATGTTATTTACTTCTGTGAAGAAGCTGCTAGAATTGCCAAACCTGATAAAAAGGATAAACACAGATCTGTTGTTGGCATGCCCGTTGTCTCAGTTAAAATAGGGATCACTGTTATCATGGTTTATGTGACATAGATGCTAGCGTGAGTGCTATTCCCTACTCCTTATATCAAGAAATTATGAATGACATAGCACCCGCAGAGCTAGAGACACAGATGTTACTATTATACTTGCTAATAGAGATATTATATCACCAATTGGAATTGTTAGAGATGTTGAAGTCTTGTGTGGGAAAATAAAATACCCTACCAATTTTCTTGTTCTTAGTTCCCCACAAGATGACTTTTGTCCAATTATCTTTGGTAGACCTTTCTTGAACATCGTTAATGCTCGAATAGATTGTGAGAAACAAACTGTCGGTGTTAGTTTTGGTGATGAGTCTCATGAGTTTAATTTTTCCAAATTTAATAGCAAGCTTCGTGAAAAAGAATTACCTAGTAAGGATAAAATAATTGGTCTTGCTTCTATTGTTGTGCCTCCTAATGCTCCACTAGAACAATATTTTCTAGTCAGCATGTAATTGTGTGTAACTCTTTGTATATTTAGCATTATTGCTAAAAAATATAAGGACGTGGCTCGCGGGCGCACGGGCGCCCGATCGCAGCCTCGAGCGCTCTCCTAGAAAAGGAAGGAGCCGCCCGCGCGCGCGACCAGACAGCTAGAAACGGAAAGCAGGCCCCCACGCGTGAAACCGACCAACCCAAGCCCACGCGAATCACGCGCGCGCCCCGATCACACCTGGTCCCCCCTAGCCCCCGCTTCCTCGCACCCGTCGTCCCTAGGCTTCAGTCCCCACCCCCTCCCTGCACCCCCGCCCACGCTCCCCCTTGCGGACGCCTGACGCAACCCCCTCCTCCTTTTCGTTAAAGGAAAAGCCCACGGATGGGTCCCCTTCTTCCTCCTTGCTCCTGCCTTTCCTCCTCTAAACAAGATCTGCCCCATCTATGGCATCTTGAAGAACAAAGCCGACGCAGGAACACCTCCTTCCTCCTCCTTGCTCCAAAAATCAGATCTGGAGAGAAAAAACCAGACCTACCTGCCCCTAAAAAGGTAAGCACCACCTCCACCCGACTCCTCTCTCTTCCCTACTCAACCACCCATGCCCTTCCCTTCTTGAATGTCAACTAGTCCAGTTTTAGTTTGTTCTTTTGTTCTCGTGAAAAAAGCAACTATAGTGGGAACACCAGTACGCATCTTGAGCAACTATTATGATACAAAAAGCAACACCAGTACAAAAATAGAGCAACTCTAGTGGGAAAGAAAATGCAGGACCATTGCGTTTGTGCAGGTGCATTGCAACACGAAACCTACTTGGCTTTCTTTCCTATCCTATTATAAGGTGCTTGGGGTTCATGAGCAACCCTGATCAGGAAAAGTGACCTGACAACTCGAACAATTAACTAAAGCAACTATGTTCATTTTTGAAGCAACTCTGGTAAAAAAAGAGCTGTGCAACCGTAGCTGTTCAGAAATTCTAGAGTTGCCTCTACCAGATGTAAGAACATGTCAACTCTAGTACTAAAACACATGCAACTTCCCTGTGCATTAAAGCATGAACTATCAAGAACATAAAAACTCAAGTTATAGACAAAGGTAGAAAGTATTAACTTGCATGTGTTAACGCACAGCTTTTGCTATATCAGTATGGTTCTCGCTAAAAATAAGACACAAACGACAAACGCACAAAACAAAGGTCGCGTCATAAAAACAGATTCGAACAATCCCACACTAAGATACTTTGCTACATTCCATATGGTCTCACTAAAAAATAAAAAATACATAAACTACACCAAATGATAGGCCTCCTGCTCCTGGTAAACTCTCTGTGATATGCACATTGGTTGTTTCTTTCCATTGCTACCTCTTGAGCACTGCGTTAGATTTCCCCGAAGAGGAGAGGATGATGCAGCAAAGTAGCGTAAGTATTTCCCTCAGTTTTTGAGAACCAAGGTATCAATACAGTAGGAGACCACGCACAAGTCCCTCGTACCTACACAAAATGATAGCAACTCGCAACCAACGCTTAGGGGTTGTCAATCCCTTCACGGTCACTTACGAGAGTGAGATCTAATAGAGATAATTTTTTTGGTATTTTTGATAGATAGATGCAAAGTAAAAAGTAAAAGGCAAAGTAAAAAACAAAGCAAGTAAATAAAGTGATAGAGATTGATATGATGAGAATAGACCCGGGGGCCATAGGTTTCACTAGTGGCTTCTCTCAAGAGCATAAGTATTCTACGGTGGGTGAACAAATTACTGTTGAGCAATTGACAGAATTGAGCATAGTTATGAGTATATCTAGGCAATGATCATGTATATAGGCATCACGTCCAAAACAAGTAGATCAAAACAATTTTGCATCTACTACTATTACTCCACTCATTGACCGCTATCCAGCATGCATCTAGAGTATTAAGTTAAAAATAGAGTAACGTCGTAAGCAAGATGACATGATGTAGAGGGATAAACGCATGCAATATGATAAAAACCCCATCTTGTTATCCTCGATGGCAACAATACAATACGTGCCTTGCTGCCCCTTCTGTCACTGGGTAAGGACACCGCAAGATTGAACCCAAAGCTAAGCACTTCTCCCATTGCAAGAACTACCAATCTAGTTGGCCAAACCAAAAAGGATAATTCGAAGAGACTTGCAAAGATAACTCAATCATACATAAAAGAATTCAGAGAAGAATCAAATATTTTCCATAGATAATACTGGATCATAAACCCATAATTCATCAATCTCAACAAACACACCGCAAAAAGAAGATTACATCGAATAGATCTCCACGAGAGAGGGGGAGAACATTGTATTGAGATCCAAAAAGAGAGAATAAGTCATACGCTACTAGCTATGGACCCGAAGGTCTGAAGTAAACTACTCACACTTCATCGAAGGGGCTATGGTGATGATGTAGAAGCCCTCCGTGGTGGATGCCCCCTCCGGCGGAGCTCCGGAACAGGCCCCAAGATGGGATCTCGTGGATACAGAAGGTTGCGGCGGTGGAATTAGGTTTTTGGCTCCTGTTCTGATCGTTCGGGGATACGTAGGTATATATAGGAGGAACGAGTACGTCGGTGGAGCTCCGAGGGGCCCACGAGGTAGGGGGCGCGCCCAGGGGGTGCCCTCCACCCCCGTGACCTCCTCGGAGACTTCTTGGAGTAGGGTCCAAGTCTCCTGGATCACGTTCGGTTGGAAAATCACGATCCCGAAGGTTTCATTCCGTTTGGACTCCGTTTGATATTCTCTTTCTTCGAAATACTGAAAAAGGCAAAAAACTGTAATTCTGGGCTGGGCCTCCCGTTAATAGGTTAGTCCAAAAGTAACATAAAAGTGGAAAATAAAGCCCAATATAGTCCAAAATAGTAGATAAAGTGGCATGGAGCAATCAAAAATTATAGATACGTTGGAGACGTATCAGGCATCCCCAAGCTTAATTCCTGCTCGTCCTCGAGTAGGTAAATGATAAAAAAAATTGATGCGGAGTGATACTTTGGCATAATTTCAATGTAAATCTTCTTAATCGTGATATGAATATTTAGATCTGAAAGATTCAAGACAAAAGTTCATATTGACACAAAAATAATAATACTTCAAGCATACTAATCAAAGCAATCATGTCTTCTCAAAATAACATGGCAAAAGAAAGTTCATCCCTACAAAATCATATAGTTAGGCTATGCTTCATTTTCATCACACAAAGATGTTCCCAACTTCTATACCCCCGATGACAAGCCAAGCAATTATTTTAGACTCGAATAATCTCAAACTTTTTCAACCTTCATGCAATACATGAGCGTGAGCCATGGATATAGCACTATGGGTGGAATAGAATATGATGATGGGGATTGTGTGGAGAAGACAAAAAAGGAGAAAGTCTCACATCAACTAGGCGTGTCAACGGGCTATGGAGATGCCCATCAATAGATATCGATGTGAGTGAGTAGGGATTGCCATGCAACGGATGCACTAGAGCTATGAATGCTCAACAAAAGAAAACTAGTGGGTGTGCATCCAACTTGCTTGCTCACGAAGACCTAGGGCATTTGAGGAAGCCCATCGTAGGAATATACAAGCCAAGTTCTATAATGAAAAATTCCCACTAGTATAAAAAGACAACTTATGAGACTCACCACATGAGGAACAAGGTGCTACTTTGAATCACAATATATGAGACTCACTACATAAAGAACTAGGTGCTACTTTGAAGCACAGGTGTGGAAAAAGAGATAGTAGCATTGCCCTTTTTTATTTTTTTTATTTTCTTTTTTTTGGGCCTTTTTTTGGCCTTTCTCTTTTTTTTATTTGGGCAATGCTCTAATAATGATGATCATCACACTTCTATTGATTACAACACAAGGATTACAACTCAAAACTTAGAACAAGATATGACTCTATATGAATTCCTCCGGCGGTGTACCGGGATGGTGCAATGAATCAAGAGTGACATGTATGGAAAATAATGCATGGTGGCTTTGCCACAAATACGATGTCAACTACAAGATCATGCAATGGCAATATGACAAAAGTAATGTATGTCATGATGATGATGGTGGAAGTTGCATGGCATTATATCTCGGAATGGCTATGGAAATGCCATGATAGGTAGGTATGGTGGATGTTTTGAGGAAGATATAAGGAGGTTTATGTGTGATAGAGTATATCGTATCACGGGGTTTGGATGCACCAGAGAAGTTTGCACCAACTCTCAAGGTGAGAAAGGGCAATGCACGGTACCGAAGAGGCTAGCAAAGGTGGAAAGGTGAGAGTGTGTATAATCCATGGACTCAACATTAGTCAAAAGAAATCATATACTTATTGCAAAAATTTAGAAGTCATCAAAAAATTCAAGTACTACGCGCATGCTCCTAGGGGGATAGATTGGTAGGAAAAGACCATCGCTCGTCCCCGACCGCCACTCATAAGGATGCACAAGCCAGGTACACTTCATGTTTCAAATTTGTTACACAACTTTAACCATACGTGCATACTACGGGACTTGCAAACTTCAACACAAGTATTTCTTAAATTCATAATCACCCAACTAGCACGACTTTGATATTATCACCTCCACATCTCAAAACAATTATCAAGCATCAAAATTATCTTAGTATTCAACGCACTCAAAAGAAAGTTTCACATATCTTGAACACCAAGTATATTAACATTAGGCAATTTACCATGCTATTAAAGACTCTCAAAATAATCTAAGTGAAGCATGGGATATCAATAGTTTCTTTAAAACAAATCCACCACCGTGCTCTAAAAGATCTAAGTGAAGTACTAGAGCAAAAATTATCACGCTCAAAAGATATAAGTGAAGCACTATGAGCAAAACTATCGAGCTCAAAAAATATAAGTGAAGCACTATGAGCATTCTAACAAAATCCAATTCATGTATGGCTCTCTCAAAATATGTGTACAGAAAGGATGATTGTGGTAGACTAACAAGCAAATACACAAATAATACAAGACGCTCCAAGCAAAACACATATCATGTTGGTGAATAAAAATATAGCTCCAAGTAAATTCCCGATGGAAGTGGACGAAAGAGGGGATGCCTTCCGGGGCATCCCCAAGCTTTGACTTTTTGGTGTCCTTGGATTATCTTGGGGGTTCCATGGGCATCCCCAAGCTTAATCTCTTGCCACTCCTTGTTCCATAATCCATCAAAAGAATTCACCCAAAACTTGAAAACTTCACAACATAAAACTCAACAGAAATCTCGTGAGCTCCATTAGAGAAAGAAAACAAAAGACTACTTCAAGGTACTGTAATTAGATCATTCTTTATTTATATTGATGTTAAACCTACTTTATTCCAACTTCTCTATGGTTTATAAACTATTTTACTAGCCATACATTCATCAAAATAAGCAAACAACACACGAAAAACAGAATCTGTCAAAAACAGAACAGTCTGTAGCAATCTGTTACTAACGCAAACTTCTGGAACTCCAAAAAATTCTACCAAAATAGGAAGTCCTGGACAATTTGTTTATTGATCAGCAGCAGAAAGAATCAACGCAAAATCAAGTTCCTGTGATTTATCATAACTAAATTCGTGCGTGCAAAGTTTCTGTTTTTCAGCAGAATCAAATCAACTATCATCGTAGGTTATCCTATAGGTTCTACTTGGCACAAACACTAATTAAAACATAAAACCTCATCCAAACATAAGGTAGATGGATTATTTTTTCCTAAACAGAAGCAAAAACAAAAAACACAAAACACAAAATAAAATTGGGTTGCCTCCCAACAAGCGCTATCGTTTAACGCCCCTAGCTAGGCATAAAATCAAGGATAGATCTAGGTATTGCCATCTTTGGTAGGCAATCCATAAGTGGCTCTTATGATAGATTAATATGGTAATTTTATTTTCTTTCTAGGGAAGTGTTCCATACCCTTATTTAAGGGAAATTGGAATCTAATATTCCCTTCCTTCATATCAATAATTGCACCAATCGTTCTAAGGAAAGGTCTACCAAGAATAATAGGACATGAAGGATTGCAATCTATATCAAGAACGATAAAATCTACGGGCACATAATTCCTATTTGCAACAATAAGAAGATCATTAATTCTTCCTATAGGTTTTTTAATAGTAGAATCCGCAAGATGCAAGTTTAGAGAGCAATCATCAAAATCACGGAAATCTAGCAAATCACATAAAGTTTTGGGAATAGTAGAGACACTAGCACCCAAATCACACAAAGCATGAAAATCAAAATCTTTAATTTTAATTTTAATAGTAGGTTCCCATTCATCATAGAGTTTTCTAGGGATAGAAACTTTCAACTCAAGTTTTTCTTCATAAGATTGCATCAAAGCATCAACAATATGTTTAGTAAAGGCCTTATTTTGACTATAAGCATGAGGAGAATCTAGCATGGATTGCAACAAGGAAATACAACCAATAAAAGAGCAATTTTCATAATTAAATTCCTTGAGATCCAAAATAGTGGGTTTAGCAACATCACGTTTTTATTTATTTCAATCCCACTTTCATCAATTTCATCATCAAGATCTAGAAACTCCGAATTCTTAGAACGCCTTCTAGGTAAAGGAAGATAATCTTCAGATTCATCAAGATTCATATTGCAAAACAAATATTTAATGGGGGACATTTCAATAACTTTTAGATCTTCATCTTGATTTTCATAGGGATTGGAAGAACACGCTTTAATAAAGGCATCTTTGGAAGCACACATCCTAGCGGTTCTTTCCTTGCACTCATCAATGGAAATTCTCATGGCTTTGAGAGACTCATTGATATCATGCTTAGGAGGAATAGATCTAAGCTTTAAAGAATCAATTTCAAGAGAAATTCTATCAACGTTCCTAGCCAAATCATCAACTTTAAGCAATTTCTCTTCAAGCAAAGCATTAAAATTCTTTTGTGAATTCATAAACTCTTTAACACTACTCTCAAATTCAGAGGGCATCTTATTAAAATTTCCATAAGAGTTGTTGTAGGAATTTCCATAATTATTAGAAGGATTACTAGGATAAGGCCTGGGATTAAAATTCCCTCTATAAGTGTTGCTTCCAAAACTATTCCTACCAACAAAATTCACATCCATAGATTCATTATTATTCTCAAGCAAAGTAGATAAAGGCATATCATTGGGATCAAGAGGGGTATTTTTAGGAGCAAACATCTTCATAAGTTCATCCCTCTTTTCACTCAAAACATTGATTTCTTCTATAGCATGAACTTTCTTACTAGAAGATCTTTCGGTGTGCCATTGAGAATAATTAACCATAATATTATCAAGCAATTTGGTAGCGTCCCCTAACGTAATTTCCATAAAAGTGCCTCCCATGGCCGAATCTAAAAGATTTCTAGAAGCAAAATTCAATCCGGCATAAAAATTTTGTATGATCATCCATAAATTCAAACCATGAGTAGGGAAATTGCAAAGCATTAATTTCATTCTTTCCCAAGATTGGGAAACATGCTCATGATCAAGTTGTTTAAAATTCATGATGTCGTTCCTAAGAGTGATAATCTTAGCGGGAGGAAAATACTTAGAGATAAAAGCATCTTTGCACTTGTTCCAAGAATCAATACTATTTTTAGGCAAAGATGAAAACCAAACTTTAGCACGATCTCTAAGTGAAAACGGAAATAACTTCAATTTGACAATATTGTTATCCGTATCTTTCTTCTTTTGCATACACACATATCAACAAAATTGTTTAGATGAGTAGCGGCATCTTCACTAGGAAGGCCGGCGAATTGATCCTTCATAACAAGATTCAAGAAAGCGGTATTGATTTCACAAGACTCATCATTATTAAGAGGAGCAATCGAAGTACTAAGGAAAACATTATTATTGGTATTCGAGAAATCACACAATTTGGTATTATCTTGCGCCATGGCAACAAGTAATCCAACACACAAGCAAACAGAAAGGCAAAGGGAAAAAGGCAAACGGGAAATAGAGGAGGAGATTGGGAAAGAGAGGGCAAATAAAACGGCAAGGGTGAAGTGGGGGAGAGGAAAACGAGAGGCAAATGGCAAATAATGTAATGCGAGAGATAGGGATTGCGATGGGTATTTGGTACAGTTGACTTGCTTGCGTGAGCCTCCCCGGCAACGGTGCCAGAAATTCTTCTTGCTACCTCTTGAGCACTGCGTTGGATTTCCCCGAAGAGGAGAGGATGATGCAGCAAAGTAGCGTAAGTATTTCCCTCAGTTTTTGAGAACCAAGGTATCAATCCAGTAGGAGACCACGCACAAGTCCCTCGTACCTACACAAAACGATAGCAACTCGCAACCAACGCTTAGGGGTTGTCAATCCCTTCAAGGTCACTTACGAGAGTGAGATCTGATAGAGATAATGTTTTTGGTATTTTTGATAGATAGATGCAAAGTAAAAAGTAAAAGGCAAAGTAAAAAAAGCAAGTAAATAAAGTGATAGAGATTGATATGATGAGAATAGACCCGGGGGCCATAGGTTTCACTAGTGGCTTCTCTCAAGAGCATAAGTATTCTACGGTGGGTGAACAAATTACTGTTGAGCAATTGACAGAATTGAACATAGTTATGAGTATATCTAGGCAATGATCATGTATATAGGCATCAGGTCCAAAACAAGTAGATCAAAATGATTCTGCATCTACTACTATTATTCCACTCATCGACCGGTATCCAGCATGCATCTAGAGTATTAAGTTAAAAACAGAGTAACGCCGTAAGAAAGATGACATGATGTAGAGGGATAAATTCATGCAATATGATAAAAACCTCATCTTGTTATCCTTGATGGCAACAATACAATACGTGCCTTGCTGCCCCTTCTGTCACTGGGTAAGGACACCGCAAGATTGAACCCAATGCTAAGCACTTCTCCCATTGCAAGAACTACCAATCTAGTTGGCCAAACCAAAAAGGATAATTCGAAGAGACTTGCAAAGATAACTCAATCATACATAAAAGAATTCAGAGAAGAATCAAATATTTTCCATAGATAATACTGGATCATAAAACCACAATTCATCGATCTCAACAAACACACCGCAAAAAGAAGATTACATCGAATAGATCTCCACGAGAGAGGGGGGAACATTGTATTGAGATCCAAAAAGAGAGAAGAAGCCATCTAGCTACTAGCTATGGACCCGAAGGTCTGAAGTAAACTACTCACACTTCATCGGAGGGGCTATGGTGATGATGTAGAAGCCCTCCATGGTGGATGCCCCCTCCGGCGGAGCTCCGGAACAGGCCCCAAGATGGGATCTCGTGGATACAAAAGGTTGCGGCGGTGGAATTAGGTTTTTGGCTCCTGTTCTGATCGTTCGGGGATACGTAGGTATATATAGGAGGAAGGAGTACGTCGGTGGAGCTCCAAGGGGCCCACGAGGTAGGGGGCGTGCCCAGGGGGCGCGCCCTCCACCCTCGTGACCTCCTCAGAGACTTCTTGGAGTAGGGTCCAAGTCTCCTGGATCACATTCGGTTGGAAAATCACGATCCCGAAGGTTTCATTCCGTTTGGACTCCGTTTGATATTCTGTTTCTTCGAAATACTGAAAAAGGGAAAAAACAGCAATTCTGGGTTGGGCCTCCGGTTGATAGGTTAGTCCCAAAAGTAATATAAAAGTGGAAAATAAAGCCCAATATAGTCCAAAACAGTAGATACGTTGGAGACGTATCACCCATCATCAAAAGTTGTAATCTGCTGCTGAAAAAAGGCACAAATGAATCAGCGCATGTCATGTAAAAACAAATCTTTGTTGTTGTATATGTGTGTCGTACTGTTAGAAACATAATACATATAAGAAAACAAGAATAAACAGGAAACTTTTGAGGAAAAAGAAGATATGAATTGCCTCTGTTTAACTTTATAGTTGCCCAAACAAGTGTTTATAGTTGCTCCTTTATATTCTACAACTAGTTTGTTCATAAAAGGTCATGCATGCTTTTGTGGTGGGCTAACACACAATTTGTTGCAGGTTGATTGTTCATGATGATTGATCTGAATGAACCACCGCTTGACGTAGAGTCCATCAACATTTCAGTCGAGTTGAGTGCACCCTTCTTGCATGCAGGGGGTGAACAGGAACATCAACAACTGGAGGAGGAGGTTGGTGAGTCTCCTGACCCCAATGTTGGATCTAACACTACTCATGTCCCGGACAATCGTGTTGCCGCTCCCCCACCTATGGTTGCTCCTGCTAATGCTTTAGTTCATGAGGCACATGAGTTGGAGGATGAAGAAGCTGGATCACAGCCACAACAACCTTATGTTGGCATGCGCTTCGACACATTAGAGGATGCGAGGGAACACTACAATCGCTATGCTTTGATGGAGGGCTTTTCAATCAAGTCAAATACGTCTTACACGTCGGCCTACACAGGTGTGGTGGAAAAATAGCAATTCTGGTGTAACAAGTTCCGCAAAGCAGTAGAGAGGGTTGGGATCCCGGATGTTCCCTCGTCGAGAAAAAACACTACATGTCCAAGCTCACCTGAACAAGATGTTGAAGATGATGTCGAGGAACACACTTTCAAGCAGAAGAGGAAACGGGAAACTGTGAAGCAAACAAAATGTCGTGCTAAGATGGTGGTGAAGCTTAAAGATGACAGATGGGAGGTTATCACTTTTATTGCAGATCATAACCATCCACTGATTGAGAAGCCATCGCTTTCGAAATACCTCCGTTCTCACCAAGGAATCCCGTCGGAACAGAAAAAACTACTGACCCGCCTAAATGACTGCAACTTGACAGCAGGAACAAAACTCACATTGCGTTAAGTCTTTTTACCACAGAACTGTTACTTATTCCTGCATCAAGTACCTTGACCTGAGCCAACTATGTTCATTTTTTATGCAACTATGTTCATTTTTTGTGCAACTCTAGTAATTAAAAAAATCATGACCCAAAATAGAAACACCTTGGTGTTGCCTATTCCTACCTCAACTACTTGGGTTTGTTTCCTATCCTAGTATAAGCTGCTTAGGATTCATGGGCAACCCTGATCAGGGGGAAAAACTGGCAACTTGAACAGTAAACTAAGGCAACTATGTTCATTTTTCGTGCAACTCTGGAAATAAAATAAAAGACATCACCCATCAAAAAACAAAACTTGGTTGGATACAGGCTTGGTTCTTGTTCTGCTTATGCATAATCGTTACTTTATGTTATCTATAAAAAACATGTTGCTCGCTGCATTGTGGTTAGTTATTCCTGAAAAAAACAAGTTTCTGTTTTTTTATGGCAGGAAAAATGATGATGTTAATGTCATCATACTACGGCTCGGAGTTGATTGTTCCGTACACAGCTAAAGCCATCCATAACCACCGTTCGAAGCTCAATGCCCCAACTAAAGACATTGACATTGAAGAAACACTAAACTACTTTTGCAAGGTGATGGAAAATGACCCAGGATTTTTCTTTAAATGCAAGATAGATGCGGAAGGCAAGACAGAAAACTTGTTTTGGGTGGATGGTGCGGCACGGAAAGCATACGCGGAGGCTTGTCATGATTGCGTGTCATTTGATGCAACTTACCTCACGAACATGTACAATATGCCGTTTGCCCCCTTCATTGGAATCAACAGACATGGGCAGTCAATAATGCTCGGGTGTGGATTTGTCCGGCAGGAACTAGCCTCAAGTTATGACTGGTTGTTTGATGCTTTCCTAGAAGCAATGGATGGTTTGGCTCCGGACAACATCATCACGGACCAAGATGTTGCTATGGCACAATCTATCAAGAGGAAGTTCTCGGCAACGATTCACCGTTGCTGCCGTTGGCATATAATGAAGAAAGCACAAGATAAGCTTGGCCCTGTGTTGGCTAGGAACCCGGATTTGGTAAAAGACTTCAATGAATGCATTGACTTCAGTTTCACCCCGACTGAGTTTGAGAGGAAATGGGCTGCACTTCAATTGAAATATGAAGGTCTTATGCATGGTCACTTTGAGAAACTCTATGAAGATCGGGCTACATGGGTGTCGTGTTACTTCAGATTCAGGTTCTTCCCTTTCCTTCAGTCAACGCAACGCAACGAAGGGTTCAATGTTGTGTTGAAGCGCTATGTGAACCCACACAAGTCAATTCTCAACTTCGTCAAGCAATATGAGAAAATTCAGGTACACATACTCGTGAGGGAGGGCGGGAACGACTATCGGACAGAGCATCTAGAGGCACAAAGATGGTCGTGTTTCCCCATTGAGAGGCATGCCTACAAAGCATACACTAGGGACATCTATGTGAAGTTTAGAACTGAGTTTCAGATGATTGGCCAGTACGATGTGCGTCCCGCTTGAATCAAATTCTATTACCTTGAGCCCAATACAGAAGAAGTTCTAGGGTATGTCTCTAGGAAGTACCTAGTCACAGTGAGACCAGAGCCAGCTATCTACGATTGCGAATGTTGCAAGTGGCATAGGGACGACATGCTTTGTTGCCATGTCTTGAAAATCTTCACACACCTTAGCGTTAATGAGATACCTAAACACTACATCAAGCGCCGCTGGACGCAAGATGCAGTGCCAAGTGCACCACCGCCACCTAACGAGGGCCCTCCACATGACTTGCCCGCTGAGTCAGAGAACCAAGTTTGGCAAGTGACTATGACAATGGATTTTGCAAAGCTAGCCAAGAAGGCAATGACTAGTGATGATGCAGCCACTGCAGTTAGGAGGCACATGAAAGCAGCAGATACTGAGGTTACTATGCTGAATAAACTAAGGAAGAAGAGGCTAAAGGCAGCCCGGGAAGCGGCTCGTGCTAGGGAAGCATCAAACCCTAATGCCCCAAGTACTTCAAACCAACCTCCTGCCCCCTGCTCCTATGGATCCACCTCGTTCAGTCACGAAAGGGCGCAGCCGCAGCAAGCGCTTCAAATCAGCCCTGGAACTACACCCTAAGAAAAAGAACAAGTGCAACATTTGTGAATCAATCGATCACACTGCTGGGACGTGCCTAGGGAAGCTGATGTGATCGTTACCACATGAAGATAATGACCCCCTGGGCTTGCAAAACTAGCGGAAAGTAAGGAAAAAATAGCAAACAGTGTCCTGGTAGATGAAGCAATTGAGGTATGGTTTCTGAGCAAATGTAGAAGGGAAATCAAGCAACTGCCAGCTTTAAGAAAAAAGCAACGATGAAATCATTTGCATGGACTTGTTTTAATTTATGTGTTTTCCAAGCTTTAAATTCACAAATTGGAGACTGTGTGGAGGTAGATGCTTGACAGTTGTGCTTATATTCCTTACTCGTAAAACATGCAAAATCCTATGGACGCTTGTGATTTATGCAAACATGTTATAGGTGGTTTGGGGCAAACTTTTGTGAGTTTTGTAATGGAACACATTAGTATTCGCATTTGATATTCTCTAATGGAACACATTGATCAGGAAAAAAATGTACCTAGATATTTGTTCGCTTGTTGGCCGGTTTGAGGATCTCCTGCCATGGAATCTTGTTCAGGTCACACTTCAGCATGGAGATGGTCATCTTCTTCCTGATGTTTGGTATGTCGCTTTGTCCGTAGTTCGAGAGCCACGTCCCGTTCCACAATAACACGTTCATCAATGCGAATATGCTATAGTCACCGCTGCAAAAAAAACCAAATGTCAAGAAAGCACTTGCAAAAAAAAAAGCAAACACTACGTCTTATAACAACGATATGTATTATGTGGGTTGGTCCTTACGATACAGTCTGCTTTGGTGCATCGATATCCACAAGCGGGAACTTGTCCATTGTCTTTGCTTGTTTTGGATAGTACTTGTCCCACAACACACGGACTGCATCTACAATAGCCCTTGCAACATCATCCAGCCTCTTGCTTTTCTTTAACATCCTCCATGAGTCAACCACTTCGAACCTTTTGTCCCTCAGATTGATGTTGAGTACCTAGTAGTGGTGTGCACCATTGGCGTTCTCTGGGTCTAAATTTTCAAGCACAGGAATCATAACCTTCAAGAAGAAAAAACCATGTCAGCATACCAAAAAAGACATCAACTACTGATATGTTTTTGGGCAACTCTATATGTTTGTATGAGCAACATCTCATATGATTTTTAGGAAACTCTATAGAATTTTAGGCAACTTCTGGCATAACTCTCAAAACACTAAAAAACATCAAAAAACTTTTGACAATGTGTATGAAGCTTCTGCAAAATGGCTTATCAGGCAACTCAGTGGCTTTTTATGAGCAACTTATCATGTGATTTCAAGCAACTCCTATGATTTCCTGACATCAGCTTCCAGAAAAAATCTAAGAAAAAACAGAATAGAGCCTTTTATCATGTTTGACAACTAGTAAAAGACATGGACCATACCATGTCTTGCTCATCCAAACGGTTTGATTTTTTGAACCTATCATGCAGATCCCTCACATCTAGATCGAGCCTTTGAAGCCAAGTCTGTGGAGAAATGTAGAATCAGATAATAAAGCAACAACTTCGGTGCCAAAAAATGAAAAAGGAAAAACTGTAGGTTTTTATTTCTCTTACCGAAAACCTAACAGGCATGATTATTTTCTTGGACCCCACCTGTCTGTTGTACATGATTGCTTCAATCCCTAACTCAAAGACATGTGTCTTCATCCATCCTGCCTTCCTCATTGATTGAGCAAGCTCCTTGATTGTGCAGAAGTAACCACGATAGTTTATGATTTGCGGCCTGTAGAACAAACAGAAAGACTCTGTTAAGAAAAATAACAATAGGAGAGATCATTGCATGCAAAAAAGAAAAAAGCATGAAAAAAGTGGCTACTGGAACAAACACACACGTTGTATCATCACCCTGCGACGTCCTTCTCGTCCCTCCTCCTCCTCCAAGCAACAGAATCAGTGCATACACTCTGTTTGTCTCTACATTGCATGTGAAATCCTTCCTCATCTCTACATTCACATATGGTGACCTCTGTGTTGTGGAACGTAGCAGAAATTCAAAATTTTCTACGCATCACCAAGATCAATCTATGGAGTAATGTAGCAACGAAGGAAAGGGGAGTGCATTTAGATACCCTTGTAGATTGCTAAGCGGAAGCGTTCAAGTGAACGGGGTTGATGGAGTCGTACTCGTCATGATCCAAATCACCGATGATCCTAGTGCCGAACGGACGGAACCTCCGCGTTCAACACACGTGCTACCCGGTGACGTCTCCCATGCCTTGATCTAGGAAGGATAGAGGGAGAGGTTGGGGAAGACTCCGTCCAGCAGCAGCACGATGGCGTGGTGGTGGTGCAGGAGCGTGGCACTCCAGTAGGGCTTTGCCAAGCACCGCAAGAGACGAGGAGGGAGAGGGGTAGGGCTGCGCCAAGAGAGAGATCAAATCATGTGTTGGGCAGCCGCCAAACCTCAAGTATATATAGGAGGAGAGGAGGGGCTGCGCCCCCACCTAGGGTTCCCTCCCTAGGGGTGGCGGCAGCCCCCAGATCCCATCTGGGTGGCGGCCAAGGGGGGAGAGAGGGGGGCGCACCTAGGGTGGGCCTTAGGGCCCATCTGGACCTAGGGTTTGCCCCCTCCCACTCTCCCTGCGCCTTGGGCCTTGGTGGGGGGCGCACCAGCCCACCTAGAGCTGGTCCCCTCCCACATTTGGCCCACACAGCCTTCTGGGGCTGGTGGCCCCACCTGGTGGACCCCCGGGACCCTCCCGGTGGTCCCGGTACGTTACCGATAGCACCCGAAACTTTTCCGGTGACCAAAGCAGGACTTCCCATATATAAATCTTTACCTCCGGACCATTCCGGAACTCCTCGTGATGTCCGGGATCTCATCTAGGACTCCGAACAACATTCGGTAACCACGTACATCTATTCCCTATAACCCTAGCGTCATCGAACCTTAAGTGTGTAGACCCTACGGGTTCGGGAGACACGTAGACATGACCGAGATAACTCTCCGGCCAATAACCAACAGCGGGTTCTGGATACCCATGTTGGCTCCCACATGTTCCATGATGATCTCATTGGATGAACCATGATGTCGAGGATTCAATCAATCCCGTATTCAATTCCCTTTGTCTGGCGGTATAGTACTTGCCCGAGATTCGATCGTCGGTATCCCGATACCTTGTTCAATCTCGTTACCGGCAAGTCTCTTTACTCGTTCCGTAACACATCATCCCGTGATCAACCCCTTGGTCACACTGTGCATATTATGATGATGTCCTACCGAGTGGGCCCAGAGATACCTCTCCATCACACGGAGTGACAAATCCCAGTCTCGATTCGTGCCAACCCAACAGACACTTTTGAAGATACCTGTAGTGCACCTTTATAGCCACCCAGTTACGTTGTGACGTTTGGTACACCCAAAGCATTCCTGTGGTATCCGGGAGTTGCACAATCTCATGGTCTAAGGAAATGATACTCGACACTAGAAAAGCTTTAGCATACGAACTACACGATCTATGTGCTAGGCTTAGGATTGGGTCTTGTCCATCGCATCATTCTGCTAATGATGTGATCCCGTTATCAACGACATCCAATGTCCATGGTCAGGAAACCGTAACCATCTATTGATCAACGAGCTAGTCAACTAGAGGCTTACTAGGGACATGGTGTTGTCTATGTATCCACACATGTATCTGAGTTTCCTATCAATACAATTATAGCATGGATAATAAACGATTATCATGAACAAGGAAATATAATAATAACTAATTTGTTATTGCCTCTAGGGCATATTTCCAACAGTCTCCCACTTGCACTAGAGTCAATAATCTAGTTCACATCGCCATGTGATTAACACTCACAGGTCACATCGCCATGTGACCAACATCCAAAGAGTTTACTAGTGTCACTAAACTAGTTCGCATCATCATGTGATTAAGACTCAATGAGTTCTGGGGTTTGATCATGTTCTGCTTGTGAGAGAGGTTTTAGTCAACGGGTCTGCAACATTCAGATCCGTATGTACTTTGCAAGTCTCTAGGTCATATTGTAAATGCTGCTTCCATGCTCCACTTGGAGCTATTCCAAATGGTTGCTCCACTATTGTATCCGGTTTGCTACTCAGAGTCATTCGGATAGGTGTTAAAGCTTGCATCGACGTAACCCTTTACGCCGAACTCTTTATCACCTCCATAATCAAGAAACATGTCCTTATTACTCCAAGGACAATTTTGACCGCTGTCCAATGATCCTGTCACAGCCCCAGATCGGCCTTGTTTGACTTTGATTGCTCATCATGTCATCATGTTTAAATTTCTAAGAAAACTTGAAATGGGGATTGCCTAAACCCTAGCATTAAAGGAATTCACTAGATCTACCTAAAATATTTTTCAGTAAGTCCAAATGGCTTTCAAAAATGTTCATCATTTATGGTAAATACTGTAAACAGTAGCCAGAGGTGATGCACATTTTTCCATGACATATTTGGGCTCTGAATTAAATCATATGGTATTTTCATTTGGGCATTTGAATACTATAAAATATTTGAAATGCTCAAATAATCATAAACTAAAATGTTTACTGTTGGATATATTCTAAACAGTAGCCATGATTAGTTTCATGATTTTTGAAAGTGTCTGAGTATTTTTAATAAAGCCCTAAATTTACAGAATAATAGAAAACTGAAATAATTAGAAAAAGGAGAGAGAGAAACCTACCTGGCCCAGCTCCTCCAGCCACTTACATGGCGCCACCAACCGGCCCAGCACGGCCCAGCCCACCGCCGCTTCCCCCCCCCCCTGTCGTCTTCCTCCCTCGCCAGAAGGACAGAGGCGTGTCGCCCGCGCGCGCGCTCACCCCTGGCCACCTCCTGCTTCCTCCCCGGCCCCTTCTAGCGACGCCTGGGGGCGCCACGCAGCCCCCTGGTCCCTCTCGCTCACTCCCTAGAGCTCGTCCCCCTCCTCTGTTCTCTCTCTCGCACGCAGCCACCGAACACACCCGCCGCTGTTGTTCGTTGCCGCCGTGGCCACAGCCACTGCCTCGCCCCGCCGATGCTCTCAGAGGCGCCGCCGCCACCTACTCTCCCTCCTCTCCGAGCTACACGAGCCAGGACGGCCCCAATACGACGCTTGCGGCCTTCTTCTCCGACCACGGCCGCCGAATGCCTCCGTCGATTCGGCCACTCCGGCGCGCCCCCGAGCCCACTAACCATCCCTGCAGCTCCGCGGTGAGCCGTTAACCCGATTCCCCCTTGCCCCGTCGTCCCTCGCGTGCTCTAGCCCCGATCCCCAACCATGACCGCAGCATCTCGCCGCCGGCCATGGCATAGCCGTGGCCACAGCCGCGCAAGCTCGCAACGGAGCTCGTCAGCGTGCTCAGCGAACCCCCAGGAGCACGTAGCACCCTCCGGTTTCTCCTCTAGTGCACCGTAGCATCGCCACCGCCTGCACCCGAACTTCGGCTGCCGCCGATTTGGTCGCCGCCGTCGATCCTGACCACCGCAGCTGCTGCCGCCACCACCACTAGATGCGCGAGTCTTCCAGCTCGCTGTAGCCGCAAACCCCGAGCAAAATGGTGCCCTATAGCGCAAACCCGAGCTACCCTAGAGCATCCCTGCCGTGTTTTTGGTCGTCGCCAGCGATACTCCGGCGAGCTGACGTGGCACCGTCATTAGTTCCTACGATGCCACTAACTAACCCCATAGCTCACTGACGGATGGGCCCCACCGCCTAACTAACCAGCTAACTAAAATAGTTTAAGGTTAATCTAATTACAATGGGCCCACGCGTCAGTTTTGACTACGCTGACGTGTTCGTTGACCAGGCCCACCTGTCTGTGACTCCAGCCAGCGCTGTGTCACTGACCAGTGGACCCCACTGGTCAGGTTTGACCCGAGGCAGCCCTGTTGACTCTGCTGAGGTCAGCATGACGCCATGCTGACGCAATATTCCTTTTCTGGAATTTAGTTTATTTTATAAATAATCAGGAAATTCCAAAAATAGCTAAAACTTCAATAAATCATAGAAATTTAACCGTAACTCCAAATGAAATAATTTATATATGAAAAATGATCAGAAAAATCCAATCTATCCATATGTACTATTTTCATGCATGTTAGAACAACTTTTGTTCACTGTTTGGGTCAAATCAATTAAATGGCATTTGAATAATTACATATGGAGTTTGAATTTGAACCTAGGGTTCAAACCAGCTCCATTTAACTTGCTGCTAGTTGCATTAGCTCAAACCACAGCATATTGCCATGTCACATTCATGCATCATATTGTTGCATTGCATTGATTGTGTTTCTTCTTTATTTGCCGGTAATTGTTCCCTCTCAGTAGACATGGTTCCGACGATGAGTTCGATGACACCGATGAAGAACTATATTATCTTCAGAAGTGCCAGGCAAGCAAAACCCCCTTGTTCATTCCGATACAATCCTACTCTCTCGCTCCTGCTCTCTTTTATTGCATTAGGACAACAACGATTCAACTGTTACTTGCTGCGGTAGCTGAACCCCTTTATCCTCTGCATGACCTGTCATTGCCACAGTAAATAGATGAAACCCACTAGCATGAGTAGGAGTTGTTTGAGCCCTGTTGTGCCTACTCATTCATGTTTGTTTGTCGTGCCTGCTACTGCTTAGAGTTGAGTCAGGTCTGATTCATCCGGGATGAATCAGAGGTGTGTGAACATGTCCTACTGGGTGTGAGCTAAGTGTGTGAACGCGATTTGGTAAAGGTAGCGGTGAGAGGCCATGTAGGAGTACATGGTGGGTTGTCTCATTGCAACCGTCCTCAGGAACTGAGTTCTGTGTTTGTGATCCATGATTCAGCTACTACCACGCATTGGGCCCGAAACCAATGGACCCTCTCAACTTCTTATTCACCCTAGTCCTCTGTCCAGGAGTTGCAAGTAGTTTCTGGTGTTTGTAGTATGCTGGAGGCCGTAGGCAGCGCTAACCGAAGGGGTGGGCTGTGATGCGGTAGGCACGTGGCACGGTGTACCGGGCGCCCGTTTGGTGTCTCGGGAACCCTGTTCACATCGTTTGGGGCTGTGAGCGAAACCCCGGCCGGATCTCCTCATGGATGGAACCCGAATAGGCGATAAACCTGGACTAGAGACTTGAGTGTTTAGGTAGGCCGTGGCCGACACCCACGTTGGGCTTCCGCTTGAAGGTTGCCGAGTACATGTCGTGTAAACGGCGGTAAGTGGTGAGAGCGTGTGTGAAGAAGTACACCCCTGCAGGGTTAACATCATCTATTCGAATAGCCGTGTCCGCGGAAAAGGACTTCTGGGTTGCTTATATCAGTTCATAGACAAGTGAGAGTGGATACCTAAAACACGCAAGATAAGCGTGAGTGCTATGGATGGCGTTCTCGTAGGGAGACGGGAGCGGATCCATAGTGGTGTATTGGTTGGTGAATATGTGGACTCGTGTGCGCCACCTCAAAGAGTTACTTGCAGTCGTAGTTCAGGATAGCCACCGAGTCAAAGCTGGCTTGCTGCAGTTAAACCCCACCACCCCCTTTGTTGATAATGATGCATATGTAGTTAGTTCTGAGGTAAGTCTTGCTGGGTACATTTGTACTCACGTTTGCCTATTTTATGTTTTTGCAGAGAGACTTCAGTCTCACTAGTAGTTCCGCGTGGACTTCGACGTTTAGCTTGTTACCTCAGCTACGATCTTGTGCCCTCGGCAGGATCTGGTAGATAGTCAGGCTTTCCAGCCTTTTCCATTTATAGATGTCCATACTCAGACATGATAGCTTCCGCTTGTGCTTGACTTGTATGCTCTGAATGTTGGGTCATGAGACCTATGTTTGTAATATCTCGCTCCTCGGAGCCTATTGAATAAATATTTGAGTCGTAGAGTCATGTTGTGATGCCATGTTGTATTTGCCCATCGAGCATATTGTGTGTATGTTATTGAAATGCTTGGTATGTGTGGGATCTGACAACCTAGTTGTTTATCCTTGGTAGCCTTTCTTACCGGGAAATGTCTCCTAGTGTTTCCACTGAGCCATGGTAGCTTGCTACTGCTCCGAAACACTTAGGCTGGCTGGCATGTGTCCTCCTTCGTTCCTGTGTCTGTCCCTCCGAGGAAATGTCACGCGATGAATACCGGAGTCCTGTTAGCCCGCTACAGCCCGGTTCACCGGAGTCCTGCTAGCCCAGTGCTACAGCCTGGATTCACTCGCTGTTGACCGACACGTTCGATGCTGGGTCATGGATGCCTGTCCCTGTAAGTTTGTGCCACTTTGGGTTTACGACTAGCCATGTCAGCCCGGGCTCCTTATCATATGGATGCTAGCGACACTATCATATACGTGTGCCAAAAGGAGCAAACGGTCCCGGGAAAAGGTAAGGCGACACCCGTGGGAATACTGTGCGTGAGGCCGCAAAGTGATATGAGGTGTTACATGCTAGATTGATGTGGCATTGAGTCGGGGTCCTGACAGATCCATTCCTGGATCACTCTTGTACCCCTTTGCCAGACACGTGGCAAGGCACACATCAGGTGCGGTACTCAGCATAGCATACTGTAGAGCCTACGTCTAAAGCATAGGGGACGACCTTCGTCCTTTCTCTCTCTTCTACCGTGGTTGGGCTTTAAGTCTTAACTTCATACCTTGCAACTCAGGAAAGAACTCCTTCTTTGACTGATCCATCTTGAAAACTTTCAAGATCATGTCAAGGTATGTGCTCATTTGAAAGTACCATTAAGCGTTTTTGATCTATCCTCATAGATCTTGATGCTCAATGTTCAAGTAACTTAATCCAGGTTTTCCCTTGAAAAACTCCTTTCAATCAACCCTTTATGCTTTCGAGAAATTTTACATCATTTCGGATCAACAATATGTCATTCACATATACTTATCAGAAATGTTGTAGTGCTCCCACTCACTTTATTGTAAATACAAGTTTCTAACAAACTTTGTATAAACCCAAAAACTTTGATTATCTCATCAAAGCGTATATTCCAACTCCGAGATGCTTACTCCAGTCCTTAGAAGGATTGCTGGAGCTTTGCATACTTGTTAGCATCTTTCAGGATTGACAAAAACCTTCTGGTTGTATCACATGCAACCTTTCCTCAAGAAAATTTTCGAGGAAATAATGTTTTGACATCCTATCTGCAAGATTTCATAAATAATGCAGTAACTGCTAATAAGATTCCAACAGACTCTTAGCATCACTACGAGTGAGAAATTCTCATCGTAGTCAACTCCTTGAACTTGTCGGAAACATCTTAGCGACAAGCTGAGCTTTCTTAATGGTGACACTTACCATCATTGTCTGTCTTCCTTTTAAAATCCATCTGTACACAACAGCCTTACGACCATCAAGTAGTTCTTCCAAAGTCTATACTTTGTTTTCACATATGGATCCTTTCTCGGATTTTATGGCCTCGAGCCATTCGTCGGAATCCGGTCCCACCATTGCTTCTCCATAGCTCATAGGTTCATTGTTGTCTAGCAACATGACCTCCAAGACAGGAGTACGTACCACTCTGAAGTAGTACGCATCCTTGTCGACCTACGAGGTTTGGCAGTGACTTGATCCGAAGTTTCATGATCACTATCATAAGCTTCCACTTCAATTGGTGTAGGCGCCATAGGAACAACTTCCTATGCCCTGCTACACACCAGCTGAAGTGACGGTTCAATAACCTCATCAAGTCTCCACTATCCTCCCACTCAATTCTTTCGAGAGAAACTTTTCCTCGAGAAAGGACCCGATTTTAGAAACAATCCCTTTTGCTTCCGGATCTGAGACAGGAGGTATACCCAACTGTTTTTGGTGTCCTATGGAGATGTATTTATCCGCTTTGGGTTTGAGCTTATCAGCCTGAAACCTTTTCACATAAGCGTCGCAGCCCCAAACTTTTAAGAAACGACAACTTAGGTTTCTCCAAACCATAGTTCATACGGTGTCGTCTCAACGGAATTACGCGGCGCCCTATTTAAAGTGAATGCGGTTATCTCATCTCTATGATCATATCATAGACATTTTATCCTCTTGTCACGATGATCTTCAACTTCACTCTGAAATTACTTGAACCATTCAATAATTCAGACTTGTGTTTCATCAAGTAAATATACTCAGTATCTACTCAAATCATCCGTGAAGTAAGAACATAACGATATCCACTGCGTGCCTCAGCACTCATTGGACTGCACACATCAAAATGTATTACTTCCAACAAGTTGCTTTCTTGTTCCATTTTACTGAAAATGAGGCTTTCAGTCATCTTGCCCATGTGGTATGATTTGCATGTCTCAAGTGATTCAAAATCAAGTGAGTCCAAACGGTCCATTTGCATGGAGTTTCTTCATGCATATACACCAATAGACATGGTTCGCATGTCTCAAACTTTTCAAAAATGAGTGAGTCCAAAGATCCATCAACATGGAGCTTCTTCATGCAGTTTATACCAATATGACTTACATGGCAGTGCCACAAGTAGGTGGTACTATCTTATATCTTTTGGCATGAACATGTGTATCACTACGATCGAGATTCAATAAACCATTCATTTTAGGTGCAAGACCATTGAAGGTACTATTTAAATAAACAGAGTAACCATTATTCTCCTTAAATGAATAACCGTATGGCGATAGACATAATCCAATCATGTCTATGCTCAACACAAACACCAGATAACAATTATTTAGGTTTAACACCAATCTCGATGGTAGAGGGAACGTGCGATGCTTGATCACATCAAGCTTGGAAAACTTCCAACACATATCGCCAGCTCACATTTAGCTAGTCTCCGTCTACTCCGCGGCCTTTTATTTCGAGTTACTAACACTTAGCAACCGAACCGGTATCTAATACCCTGGTGCTACTAGGAGTACTAGTAAAGTATACATTAACATAATGTATATCCAATATACCTCTATCGACCTTGCCAGCCTTCTCATCTACCAAGTATCTAGGGTAATTCTGCTCCAGTGGTTGTTCCCCTTATTACAGAAGCACTTAGTCTCGGGTTTGGGTTCAACCTTGGGTTTCTTCACTAGAGCAGCAGCTGATTTGCCGTTTCATGAAGTATCCCTTCTTGCCCTTGCCCTTTTTGAAACTAGTGGTTTCGCCAACCATCAATAATTGATGCTCCTTCTTGATTTCTACTTTTGCGGTGTCAAACATCGCGAATATCTCAAGGATCATCATATCTATCCCTGATATGTTATAGTTCATCACAAAGCTCTAGCAGCTTGGTGGCAATGACTTTGGAGAAACATCACTATCTCATCTGGAAGATCAACTCCCACTCTATTCAAGTGATTGTTGTACTCAGACAATCTGAGCACAAGCTCAACGATTGAGCTTTTCTCCCTTAGTTTGCAGGCTAAGAAAATCGTCGGAGGTTTTATACCTCTTGACGGGGGCACGAGCCTAAAATCCCAATTTCAGCCCTCGAAACATCTCATATGTTCCGCGACGTTTCGAAATCGTCTTTGGTGCCCCAACTCTAAACCGTTTAACTGAACTATCACAGTTATCAAAACATGTGTGTCAGATGTTCACAACATCCACAGACAACGTTCAAGGTTCAGCACACTGAGCGGTGCATTAAGGACATAAGCCTTCTTCGAAGCAACGAGGACAATCCTCAGTTTACGGACCTAGTCCGCATAATTGCTACCATCAACTTTCAACTGAATTTTCTCTAGGAACATATCTAAACAGTAGAACTAAAGCGCGAGCTTACGACATAATTTGCAAAGATCTTTTGACTATGTTCAGGATAATTAAGTTCATCTTATGAACTCCCACTCAGATAGACATCCCTCTAGTCATCTAAGGGATTACATGATCCAAGTCAACTAGGCCGTGTCCGATCATCACGTGAGACGGACTAGTCATCATCGGTGAACATCTTCATGTTGATCGTATCTACCATACGACTCATGCTCGACCTTTCGGTCTCTTGTGTTCCGAGGCCATGTCTGTACATGCTAGACTCATCAAGTTAACCTAAGTGTTTCGCGCGTGTAAATCTGGCTTACACCCATTGTATGTGAACGTTAGAATCTATCACACCCGATCATCACGTGGTGCTTCGAAGCAACGAACTTTCGCAATGGTGCACAGTTAGGGGGAACACTTTCTTGAGATTTTTATGAGGGGTCATCTTATTTACTACCGTCATTCTAAGCAAATAAGATGCATAAACATGATAAACATCACATGCAATCAAACAGTGACATGATATGGCCAACATCATTTTGCTCCTTTTGATCTCCATCTTCGGGGCTCCATGATCATCATCGTCACCGGCATGACACCATGATCTCCATCATCATGATCTCCATCATTGTGTCTCCATGAAGTTGTGTCGCCAACTATTACTTCTACTACTATGGCTAACGGTTTAGCAATAAAGTAAAGTAATTACATGGCGTTGTTCAATGACACGCAGGTCATACAATAAATTAAGACAACTCCTATGGCTATTGCCAGTTGTCATACTCATCGACATGCAAGTCGTGATTCCTATTACAAGAACATGATCAATCTCATACATCACATATCATTCATCACATTCTTTTGGCCATATCACATCACATAGCATACCCTGCAAAAACAAGTTAGACGTCCTCTAATTGTTGTTTGCATGTTTTACGTGGCTGCTATGGGTTTCTAGCAAGAACGTTTCTTACCTACGCAAAAAACCACAATGTGATATGTCAATTGCTATTTACCCTTCATAAGGACCCTTTTCGTCGAATCCGATCCGAGTAAAGTGGGAGAGACTGGCACCCGCTAGCCACCTTATGCAACAAGTGCATGTCAGTCGGTGGAACCTGTCTCACGTAAGTGTACGTGTAAGGTCAGTCCGGGCCGCTTCATCCCACAATACCGTCGAAACAAGATTGGACTAGTAACGGTAAGCATATTGAACAAAATCAATGCCCACAACAACTTGTGTTCTACTCGTGCATAGAAACTACGCATAGACCTAGCTCATGATGCCACTGTTGGGGAACGTAGCAGAAATTCAAAATTTTCTACGCATCACCCAGATCAATCTATGGAGTAATCTAGCAACGAAGGAAAGGGGGCTGCATCTACATACCCTTGTAGATCGCTAAGCGGAAGCGTTCAAGTGAACGGGGTTGATGGAGTCGTACTCGTCGTGATCCAAATCACCGATGATCCTAGTGCCGAACGGACGGCACCTCCGCGTTCAACACACGTGCTGCCCGGTGACGTCTCCCATGCCTTGATCCAGCAAGGAGAGAGGGAGAGGTTGGGGAAGACTCCGTCCAGCAGTAGCACGACGGCGTGGTGGTGGAGGAGGAGCGTGTCACTCCAGCAGGGCTTCGCCAAGCACCGCAGGAGACGAGGAGGCAGAGGGGTAGGGCTGCGCCAAGAGAGAGATCAAATCATGTGTTGGGCAGCCCCCAAACCTCAAGTATATATAGGGGGGAGGATGGGCTGCGCCCCCACCTAGGGTTCCCTCCCTAGGGGTGGCCGCAGCCCCCAGATCCCATCTGGGTGGCGGCCAAGGGGGGAGAGAGGGGGGGCGCACCTAGGGTGGGCCTTAGGGCCATCTGGACCTAGGGTTTGCCCCCTCCCACTCTCCCTGCGCCTTGGGCCTTGGTGGGGGGCCCACCAGCCCACCTGGAGCTGTTCCCCTCCCACACTTGGCCCATGCAGCCTTCTGGGGCTGGTGGCCCCACCTGGTGGACCCCCGGGACCCTCCCGGTGGCCCCGGTACATTACCGATAGCACCCGAAACTTTTCCGGTGACCAAAGCAGGACTTCCCATATATAAATCTTTACCTCCGGACCATTCTGGAACTCCTCGTGACGTCCGGAATCTCATCCGGGACTCCGAACAACATTCGGTAACCACGTACATCTATTCCCTATAACCCTAGCGTCATCGAACCTTAAGTGTGTGGACCCTACGGGTTCGGGAGACACGTAGACATGACCGAGATAACTCTCCGGCCAATAACCAATAGCGGGATCTGGATACCCATGTTGGCTCCCACATGTTCCACGATGATCTCATCGGATGAACCACGATGTCGAGGATTCAATCAATCTCGTATTCAATTCCCTTTGTCTAGCGGTATAGTACTTGCCCGAGATTCGATCGTCAGTATCCCGATACCTTGTTCAATCTCATTACCGGCAGGTCTCTTTACTCGTTCCTTAACACATCATCCCGTGATCAACCCCTTGGTCACTTTGTGCACATTATGATGATGTCCTACCGAGTGGGCCCAGAGATACCTCTCCATCACACGGAGTGACAAATCCCAGTCTCGATTCGTGCCAACCCAACAGACACTTTCGGAGATACCCGTAGTGCACCTTTATAGCCACCCAGTTACGTTGTGACGTTTGGTACACCCAAAGCATTCCTACGGTATCCGGGAGTTGCACAATCTCATGGTCTAAGGAAATGATACTTGACACTAGAAAAGCTTTAGCATACGAACTACACGATCTTTGTGCTAGGCTTAGGATTGGGTCTTGTCCATCACATCATTCTCCTAATGATGTGATCCCGTTATCAACAACATCCAATGTCCATGGTCAGGAAACCGTAACCATCTATTGATCAACGAGCTAGTCAATAAGAGGCTTACTAGGGACATGGTGTTGTCTATGTATCCACACATGTATCTGATTTTCCTATCAATACAATTATAGCATGGATAATAAAGGATTATCATGAACAAGGAAATATAATAATAACTAAATTGTTATTGCCTCTAGGGCATATTTCCAACACTCTGTGATGGTGGAGCTTTCTGTATCCTCCTCTCACGCTTCTCAGGAACAGGTTCATCCGAGCTGCTGGCTGCACCTTTGCTAGATGATTCCCCCTTAGCGGTAGTTTTTGCAACTTCGGCTGGCGTGCTGAAACTGGCAGGTGACATGTGCCCCGCACTCTGAACTACATCATTTTTCACTGCCCCCTCGACAACTTCATCGAAGTCCATATTGCCCCAGTCAATTCCCCACTCAATGTCACCGGTGGCAGCTGCATTTGCAACCCCCTTATCCTCTGCTGCCTTGCCCTCCTCGCCTGTTATTCCTGCTGGCTCATCTATCCCAAGATCGAAAGGTGGAGCTGGATAGTAATCATCCCACACAGCGCTCCCAGACTTTGATCTTTGTAGCAATCGTGCTTCTTCACCTGAATCGCATGCTGCTTTGTTTGCTGGTAGATTGATGGCAGCTGATGTCCGTATTACAGGTATGGTGCCAGCAGAATTACTCCTCGCGAGCGGTGGCGTCGAACCTGGGCTCACACACTTCTCAAGGAGCTTGTTGATGTCCCTAACATCATCCAGTGAGATTTCTTTCCCCTTTGCAGAACATGCTTGCTTGTTGGGGAGTACCAGAGGCTTGTCTGTTGAGTCCTGGGCAGTTGCTTGCTCCTGCTCAGGGGTTGCTTCCTCAAGCACAGCAGTTGCCTCCGTACTTTGCATGGGAGGGGCTGCTGATTCCTGGGCAGTTGCTGCCTGCATGCTCACTCTGGTTGCCTGAGTTTTTTGCTGAGTTGCTTCAAAAGTAGCACCAGTTGCTCTGTTTTCAGCCTTTGCTGACTCAGCAATTGCTCTATTTTCACTCTTTGCTGATTCAGCACTTGCTCTGTTTTCAGTCTTTGCTGATTCAGCAGCTGCTTGTTTTTTCTGTTCAGTTGCTTGCAGAATATGATCAGTTGCTGTGTTTTGCTTCTTTGCTGCTCTTTTCTGGTAAACCTTGTTTTTTGCTGGTGATGTTGCTTTCTGACTTGCCGCTTCATCTGTCGGCCTCTGAGCTGTCGGAGCTTGCTGGCTGGTTGTCGTAGTTGCAGCACTTTGAACAACCACATCCTCTCTTCCTTTTGGAGACATAACACAGGCCTTAACTGTCTTATGGCTCACTTTCTTGACCTTCCTTGTGGCAGCCGCTCCAACTCCTCCTGCAAGCTTTCTTTCCTTCTCTTTTTGGTCAAAACTTGGTAGTTCCAACTCATCTACCATCGTCTCAGGGCACAAATCCATCACGGAGAATTTTTCCTTAGTTGGCATCGCAGGCATCGGGAAAAGAGGGATATCATGGGTCTCGGGAATGACCTGTTTCTGTCTGTACTGGGTATCTCCAATCCTCACCACATCTACAGCTGAAATGACAGGCCCACTCTGAACCTCAAACGGCTCCTTCCGCATGTCCATCTTAACGAAGCTGCTCTGAAAAAAACTGTCGGCACTTTGGATGCTTCCTTGTGTGCTCTCGACGGACATCGTTTCCTCTGCCTCACTTCTTTCCTTGCCAGTGCACTTGAGTCTCTCCATGATGGTGCTTAGCGGCACCTCGTCGTTGCAACTGCCCCCACGCCACCCCGGATTTTGTGCACCTCCCTCATCATCACCACCTCCCTTGCCGGGCTGGTCGGTGCTAGCATTGCCGCCATTCCCGCCATCATCCTTATCTTCACCCCCCCTTCTTCCCAGCCCCGCCATCTTGCTCTGCATCATCATCTTCATCCTCTTTGTCTTCCTCCTCTTTTTCCTATTCTTCACTCTTTTCATCATCCTGTTTCTCCTCCGATTCCCCCTCTTTCTTATCTGGTTCATTCTCTTCATCATTGCCCCTTTCCACATTTCTCTCCTTCTTTTCGTCCCGTTCCTCTTCATCATCCTCCTTCCTGTCCTGCTCTTCATCTTCAACATCATCCTCATCATCGTCTTCCTCATCTCCACCATCTTCTTCACCAGCAAGGGGCGGCTGTGAGTTGTCAGCGTCCATGTGCTGTGAATCATATCGTCATATTCTCTGGCTGCTAGCAGGCTGCTGTATGACAGAGCATCATCATCATAGTCATCGTCATCGTCATTGTTGTCCTCATCATTATCAGAACTCTCCTCTTCAGGACTGTCCTCATCTTTCCCTTCCTCCTCTTCTTCTTCTCCTGAAGATTCAAATTCTTGCTCGTCGGATTCCTCCTCCTCATCATCGGACGCCAAAAGTGTCTCCTTGCACTAACTGCTACTGCCCCTTGTATTCTTTTGCTTTGCAACCTTCTGCTATTTCGGACTTGCTGCTGCCTTTTTCTGCCGTGATTATTGACGTATGCTTGCGACCCTAGAAACACTTGTGCCTGCTGGTTCAACCTCCTCCTCTTCCAACTTGCCCACCCCTTGAACAAACCTCTGAATTTGGACTGATATTTCAGAGCACGTATCATGGACCAGCATTGACAACCTCTTTGTTTCTGCAAAAATACAAAAATACAAAACTCGAAAAGATGAGCAGTCTATACAACAACAATGATAAACGAAAAAAGCACTCCCATTCTTATGAAAAGGGCAAAACCATGGTGACACCAGAAAATACATTGATGTTGTAGTTTTGAGGAAGCCTCGCAACAACAAACTTCTGGATGTGATCCATGCTCCCAAAAACACTATCTTCTACGCATCTCGAGAACTCGGCTTTGAGTTCTTTGTTGTAAAAAATGTACATGATAAACTCAGTTAGCAAAAAAGATCAAACAAAGTTCAAAAAAGAGGAAATGAATGAGCAACTGCCTCCCTAACTTAGGGCAAATACAAGCACTATTGATGGCAACTGCAATTATGGACATCACAAAAACCTACAGCACCTACAGCAACCCCCCGATAAAAATTGAGCAACTACAGAAACTATAAATTATTGGCAACTGTTGCTTAAAAAGACTAATGTAATTGGACATGTATGACTACTTGGAGACAAAATGATGAAGATTACCATGTGAAATTCCATGTAAAAAACTATCATGAAACTAGCTTCAGAAAAGCAACTAGCTTACTAAAATTAGGCAACACAATCCCTATAGGTGGGCAACTGCATAAAAAAATCAATCAACTACAAAAAAATCTGTTCAGACAGTAAAGTGATCTATACTTGCAGATTAGGAGATTGAATTTGTAGTAGTAATTCTTGGCCTATTGGTTTTCATTTTTTTCCTTTTTGGCTTGGTCGTTCCATTCATGTTGTTACAGTCCAGTCCATTGGGCAAACTGCAATGTACCAAGTGGTTTGGGTCTCCCTTCTTGACCATGATGAATGCATCATGTGCAACTATGTATGTGTCATGTGTGTAGAGAGAGCAAGAGTCATTTGTAACAAATGATCCATTTGTTAAAGAAAAGGTATCATGTTGATGAGAGAGAGGTGAGATGGATCTGGAATTTGTCTCATGTTTATGGATAATTTAGCTCGCGAGACTTGACTTGATGCACCTAATACTAACATGACTAACATGATGTCACTTCCATCTTGGCACAGTTTCCCTGTTTTGCATTGCTCCATATGCTTGCTAAACTGTGGACCTTTTAATCACCAGGCCTAGGCTTCCTAAAATTAGGCAACACAATCCATATAGGTGGGCAACTGCATAAAAAATCAAGCAACTACAAAAAAATTCTGTTCAGACAGTAAAGTGACACTTACTCGTAACTTTCCATAGACACCCTTCCTAATCATGTCCTTCTTAATTACTGCTTTGATCAGACCTTCATTCCATGCTTTGACCCTTGGAAGAACAGTTGTCATCCTCTCATCCACATAATCCTTATGGACTGTCCTAAAGTCCAGGTCAAGCGAGTCAAGGTATAGCAGTTGTTTCAAAAAAATAGAGAACACATGTCAGTTGCAAAAAAACCTATTCAACTTCAGCTTGAAACATATAACGCGAAATGAAAAATGAAAAAACAAGGGGGGAGGCCTAGATCATTTTGCCACTAGGTGGGAAAGGCAGCAGCATATAGTATTCTTGTCTCCAAAACCCATGAAAGCAAGCCTAAGTTGGTCGACGACAAACTAGCAAACATTTGAATTCACAACCTCACGTGGATTCAGCGCAGCTGAGTATGTGCGCGGTGACACCTTCAAGCTGGTCGTCGGTGCAAGAAAACAGCTATAAACAACAACCAGCCAAGCACTTAAGAACTTGTCGTCCGCAACAGCTCCCATATCATTTATCATTTTGCAGCACTCGGTCACTGATGGCGCGGGCCCTGTCGGGATGTCGTACATCTCATCGAACAACCTAACTACGTCTGGCTCCACTTCATATGCAACCTTCCTCTGCCCCCTTGGCAAACTCCAGATTCTTTCTACCCTTGCTGCATCAACTGGGATTTTCCCCCTATATGGGATAACAAGCTGCGACGACTCTGGATCATAACACTTCGTCACAAATTTCACATGATCTCCTTTCATTGTTCTTGTCCCGATATCAAGCACACCACCAAAGCTTATATCACCAATGGCATCCTTTTGTGTATCATCGAGGCCACTGTTTAGGAGAAAAAGTCTTGAAGGTGATGCCCCGTTCCTCGGTGGTGGCCCACTGCTACCAATCTGCATACAAATTTAAAAAATGAGCAACCCACTATATTAAGCTGAGCAACTCACTGTACTAAACTAAGCAACTAGATCTATAATGAACTGCAACTGTTAGTACTAAACTAGGCAACTGCTACACTTCTATTCTGCTGCTTATCAAAATAATAGGAGTGCATATACAAAAAGAAAATCCCATGCTGACTTGAGCATTACATATTCAAGGATGCCTCCCTTCTTTCAAGTTTTTCATAAGAAAAATACCTCATCCACAACTTTCTTCGCACGTTTCGAATTTCTCCCTCCTTCATCACGAGGGCCGGAATCACTACCCCGTTTCCCCGCCCGACCACCCCGGGCAGAATTGGTGGCCCGTTTCCCTGCCCGACCACCACATACAGGATCCTGATTAGCCCGCCTGCGCTTGTGTCCAACATTACTCCTTGCTGGTTGAGCTGCCACTTCTTCTCCCTCATTTTCACCATCAGTTCTACCCGCATGCCTTTTGCTTTTCGGAGCCATTCTGTACAAGAAAACACAAAAAAAAACATGTTCATGAAAACAGATACAACCAGATACAAAAGCCCTATAACTCAACTACTCAAATGATACTGCTTGCATTTGGAGTTAACTGTTGGAAATATGCCCTAGAGGCAATAATAAATTAGTTATTATTATATTTCCTTGTTCATGATAATCGTTTATTATCCATGCTATAATTGTATTGATAGGAAACTCAGATACATGTGTGGGTACATAGACAACACCATGTCCCTAGTAAGCCTCTAGTTGACTAGCTTGTTGATCAATAGATGGTTATAGTTTCCTGACCATGGACATTGGATGTCGTTGATAACGGGATCACATCATTAGCAGAATGATGTGATGGACAAGACCCAATCCTAAGCCTAGCACATAGATCGTGTAGTTCGTATGCTAAAGCTTTTCTAATGTCAAGTATCTTTTCCTTAGACCATGAGATTGTGCAACTCCCAGATACCGTAGGAATGCTTTGGGTGTACCAAACGTCACAACGTAACTGGGTGGCTATAAAGGTGCACTACAGGTATCTCCGAAAGTGTCTGTTGGGTTGGCATGAATCGAGACTGGGATTTGTCACTCCGTGTAAACGGAGAGTTATCTCTGGGCCCACTCGATAGGACATCATCATAATGTGCACAATGTGACCAAGGGGTTGATCACGGGATGATGTGTTACGGAACGAGTAAAGAGACTTGCCGGTAACGAGATTGAACAAGGTATCGGCATACCGTCGATCGAATCTCGGGCAAGTATAATACCACTGGACAAAGGGAATTGAATACGGGATCTATTGAGTCCTTGACATCGTGGTTCATCCGATGAGATCATCGTGGAACATGTGGGAGCCAACATGGGTATCCAGATCCCGCTGTTGGTTATTGAGCGAAGAACGTCTCGGTTATGTCTGCATGGTTCCCGAACCCGTAGGGTCTACACACTTAAGGTTCGATGACGCTAGGGTTATAAAGGAAGTTTGTATGTGGTTACCGAATGTTGTTCGGAGTCCCGGATGAGATACCGGACGTCACGACGAGTTCCGGAATGGTTCGGAGGTAAAGATTTATATATGGGAAGTCCTATTTTGGCCACCGGAAAATGTTCGGGATTTTTTGGTATTGTACCGGGAAGGTTCTAGAAGGTTCCGGAGTGGGGCCCACCTACATGGGGGGACCCACATGAACGTGGGTAGTGGGGGCAAGGCCCCACACCCCTGGTCAAGGCGCACCAAGATCCCCCCTTAGAAGGAATAAGATCATATCCCAAAGGGATAAGATCAAGATCCCTAAAAAGGGGGGATAGCAATCGGTGGGGAAGGAAATGATGGGATTTCTTTCCTTCCACCTTTGCCAACGCCCCAATGGACTTGGAGGGCAAGAAACCAGCCCCCTCCACCCCTATATATAGTGGGGAGGTGCATGGGAGCTTCACCCTTCCCCTGGCGCAGCCCTCCCCTCTCCCAAGTCCTCCTCCTCTCCCGCAGTGCTTGGCGAAGCCCTGCAGGATTGCCACGCTCCTCCACCACCACCATGCCATCGTGCTGCTGCTGGATGGAGTCTTCCTCAACCTCTCCCTCTCTCCTTGCTGGATCAAGGCATGGGAGACGTCACCAGGCTGTACTTGTGTTGAACGCGGAGGTGCCGTCCGTTCGGCACTAGAATCTCCGGTGATTTGGATCACGACGAGTACGACTCCTTCAACCTCGTTCTCTTGAACGCTTCCGCTTAGCAATCTACAAGGGTATGTAGATGCACTCTCCTTCCCCTCATTGCTAGTCTCTCCATAGATAGATCTTGGTGACTCGTAGGAAATTTTTGAATTTTTGCTACATTCCCCAACAGTGGCATCATGAGCTAGGTCTATTGTGTAGATTATTTGCATGAGTAGAACACAAAGTAGTTGTGGGCGTTGATTTTGTTCAATATGCTTACCGTTACTAGTCCAATCTTGATTCGGCGGCATTGTGGGATGAAGCGGCCCGGACCGACCTTACACGTACACTTACGTGAGACAGGTTCCACCGACTGACATGCACTTGTTGCATAAGGTGGCTAGCGGGTGCCAGTCTCTCCCACTTTAGTCGGATCGGATTCGATGAAAAGGGTCCTTATGAAGGGTAAATAGCAATTGGCATATCACGTTGTGGCTTTTGCGTAGGTAAGAAACGTTCTTGCTAGAAACCCATAGCAGCCACGTAAAACCTGCAAACAACAATTAGAGGACGTCTAACTTGTTTTTGCAGTGTATGCTATGTGATGTGATATGGCCAAGAAGAATGTGATAAATGATATGTGATGTATGAGATTGATCATGTTCTTGTAATAGGAATCACGACTTCCATGTCGATGAGTATAACAACCGGCAGGAGCCATAGGAGTTGTCTTTATTTATTGTATGACCTGCGTGTCACTAAACAATGCCATGTAATTACTTTACTTTATTGCTAACCGGTAGCCATAGTAGTAGAAGTAATAGTTGGCGAGACAACTTCATGAAGACACGATGATGGAGATCATGGTGTCATGCCGGTGACGATGATGATCATGGAGCCCCGAAGATGGAGATCAAAAGGAGCAAAATGATATTGGCCATATCATGTCACTATTTGATTGCATGTGATGTTTATCATGTTTATGCATCTTATTTGCTTAGAACGTCGGTAGTAAATAAGATGATCCCTCATTAAAATTTCAAGAAAGTGTTCCCCCTAACTGTGCACCGTTGCGAAAGTTCGTCGTTTCGAAGCACCACGTGATGATCGGGTGTGATAGATTCTTACGTTCACATACAACGGGTGTAAGCCAGATTTACACACGCGAAACACTTAGGTTGACTTGACGAGCCTAGCATGTACAGACATGGCCTCGGAACACAAGAGACCGAATGGTCGAGCATGAGTCATATAGTAGATACGATCAACATGAAGATGTTCATCGATGATGACTAGTCCGTCTCACGTGATGATCGGACATGGCCTAGTTGACTCGGATCATGTAATCACTTAGATGACTAGAGGGATGTCTATCTGAGTGGGAGTTCATAAGATGAACTTAATTATCCTGAACATAGTCAAAAGATCTTTGCAAATTATGTCGTAGGCTCGCGCTTTAGTTCCACTGTTTAGATATGTTCCTAGAGAAAATATAGTTGAAAGTTGACAGTAGCGATTATGTGGACAATAGAAAGCTTATGTCCTTAATGCACCACTCAGTGTGCTGAACCCCAAACGTCGTCTGTGGATGTTGCGAACATCGGACATACACGTTTTGATAACTACGTGATAGTTCAATTAAATGGTTTAGAGTTGAGGCACCAAAGACGTTTTCGAAACATCGCGGAACATATGAGATGTTTCGAGGGCTGAAATTGGGATTTCAGGCTCGTGCTCACGTCAAGAGCTATAAGACCTTCGACGATTTTCTTAGCCTACAAACTAAGGGAGAAAAGCTCAATCATTGAGCTTGTGCTCAGATTGTCTAAGTGCAACAATCACTTGAATCGAGTGGGAGTTATCTTCCAGATGAGAAAGTGATGTTTCTCCAAACTCATTGCCACCAAGCTACTAGAGCTTCGTGATGAACTATAACATATCAGGGATAGACATGATGATCCTTGAAGTATTCGCGATGTTTGACACCGCGAAAGTAGAAGTCAAGTAGGAGCATCAATTGTTGATGGTTAGTAAAAACCACTAGTTTTCAAAAGGGGCAAGGGTAAGAAGGGATACATCGTGAAACGGCAAATCAGTTGCTGCTCTAGTGAAGAAACCCAAGGTTTAACCCGAACCCGAGACTAAGTGCTTCTGTAATAAGGGGAACAACCACTGGAGCAGAATCACCCTAGATACTTGGTAGATAAGAAGGCTGGCAAGATCGATAGAAGTATATTGCATATACATTATGTTAATGTGTACTTTACCAGTACTCCTAGTAGCACCAGGGTATTAAGATACCGGTTCGGTTGCTAAGTGTTAGTAACTCGAAATAAAAGAGCTACGGAATAAACGGAGACTAGCTAAAGGTGAGCAGACGATATGTGTTGGAAGTGTTTCCAAGTTTGATGTGATCAAACATCGCACGCTCCCTCTACCATCAAGATTAGTATTAAACCTGAACAATTGTCATTTGGTGTTTGCGTTGAGCATAGACATGATTGGATTATGTCTATTGCAATACGGTTATTCATTTAAGGAGAATAATGGTTACTCTATCTATTTGAATAATACCTTCAATGGTCTTGCACCTAAAGGAATGGTTTATTGAATCTTGATCGTAGTGATACACATTTTCATGCCAAAAGATAGTAATGATAGTACCACTTACTTGTGGCACTGCCATGTAAGTCATATTGGTATAAAACGCATGAAGAAGCTCCATGTTGATGGATCTTTGGACTCACTCGTTTTTGAAAAGTTTGAGACATGCGAACCATGTCTATTGGTGTATACGCATGAAGAAACTCCATGCAGATGGATCGTTTGGAGTCACTTGATTTTGAATCACTTGAGATATGCAAATCATACCACATGGGCAAGATGACTAAAAAGCCTCGTTTTCACTAAGATGGAACAAGATAGCAACTTGTTGGAAGTAACACATTTTGATGTGTGCAGTCCAATGAGTGCTGAGGCATGCAGTGAATATCGTTATGTTCTTACTTCATAGATGATTTGAGTAGATGTTGAGTATATTTACTTGATGAAACACAAGTCTGAATTATTGAATGGTTCAAGTAATTTCAGAGTGAAGTTGAAGATCATTGTGACAAGAGGATAAAATGTCTATGATATGATCATAGAGATGAGTATCTGAGTTACAAGCTTTGGCACGCAATTAAGACATTGTGGAAATTGTTTCACAATTAATACCGCCTGGAACACCATAGTGTGATGGTGTGTCCGAACATCATAGTTGCACCCTATTGGATATGGTGCGTACCATGATGTCTCTTATCGAATTACCACTATCGTTCATGGGTTAGGCATTAGAGACAACCGCACTCACTTTAATTGGGCACCACGTAATTCCGTTGAGACGACAACGTTTGAACTGTGGTTTGGAGAAACCTAAGTTGTCGTTTCTTAAAAGTTTGGGGCTGCGATGCTTATGTGGAAAAGTTTCAGGTTGATAAGCTCGAACCCAAAGCGGATAAAATGTATCTTCATAGGACACCCAAAAAAGTTGGGCATACCTCCTAATTCAGACCCGAAAGCAATAGGGATTGTTTCTTGAACCGGGTCCTTTCTCGAGGAAAAGTTTGTCTCGAAAAGTTGAGTGGGAGGATGGTGGAGACTTGATATGGTTATTGAACCATCACTACAACTAGTGTGTAGCAGGGCACAGGAAGTTGTTCCTGTGGCACCTATACCAATTGAAGTAGAAGCTTATGATAGTGATCATGAAACTTCAGATCAAGTCACTACCGTACCTAGTAGGGTGACAAGGATGCGTACTGCTTCAGAGTGGTACAGTAATCCTGTCTTGAAGGTCATGTTGCTAGACAACAATGAACCTACGAGCTATGGAGAAGCGATGGTGGGCCCAAATTCCGACAAATGGTTAGAAGCCATGAAATCCGAGATAGGATCCATGTATTAGAACAAAGCATGGACTTTGGTGGACTTGCCTAATGATCGGCAAGCCATTGAGATAAATGGATCTTTAAGAAGAAGACGGACGTGGATGGTAATGTCACCATCTATGAAGCTCGACTTGTGGCGAAGAGTTTTTCACAAGTTCAAGGAGTTGACTACGATGAGATTTTCTCATCCGTAGCGATGCTTAAAGTCCGTCGGAATCATGTTAGCATTAGCTGCATTTATGAAATCTAGCAGATGGATGTCAAAACGAGTTTCCTTACCAGTTTTCGTAAGGAAAGGTTGTATTTGATACAATCAGAAAGGTTTTGTCGATCCTAAGGATGCTAAAAGGTATGCAAGCTCCAGCGATCCTTCCATGGACTGGAGTAAGCATCTCGGAGTTGGAATATGCACTTTGATAAGATGATCAAAGGTTTTGGGTTTATACAAAGTTTATGAGAAACTTGTATTTCCAAAGAAGTGAGTGGGAGCACTATAGAATTTCTGATGAGTATATGTTGTTGACATATTGTTGATCAGAAATGATGTAGAATTTCTAGAAAGCATATAGGGTTATTTGAAAGGTGTTTTTCAATAGAAAACCTGGATTAAGCTACTTGAACATTGAGCATCAAGATCTATGAGGATAGATAAAAAATGCTTAATGGTACTTTCGAATGAGCACATACCTTGACATGATCTTGAAGGTGTTCAAGATGGATCAGTCAAAGAAGGAGTTCTTGCCTAAGTTGTAAGGTATGAAGTTAAGAGTTAAAGCTCGACCACGGCAGAAGAGAGAGAAAGGACGAAGGCCGTCCCCTATGCTTCAGACGTAGGCTCTATAGTATGCTATGCTGTGTACCGCACTGGAAGTGTGCCTTGCCATGAGTCAGTCAAGGGGTACAAGAATGATCCAGGAATGGATCATTGGACAGCGGTCAAAATTGTCCTTGGAGTAAATAAGGACATGTTTCTCGATTATGGAGGTGATAAAGAGTTTGACGTAAAGTTTTACGTCGATGCAAGCTTTAACACCTATCCAAATAACTCTGAGTAGCAAACCGGATACGTATAGTGGAGCAACCATTTGGAATAGCTCCAAGTGGAGCGTGGAAGCAGCATTTACAATATGACCTAGAGATTTGCGAAGTACATACGGATCTGAATGTTGCAGACCCGTTGACTAAAACCTCTCTTACAAGCAAAACATGATCAAACCCCAGAACTCATTGAGTCTTAATCACATGATGATGTGAACTAGTTTAGTGACACTAGTAAACTCTTTGGATGTTGGTCACATGGTGATGTGACCTGTGAGTGTTAATCACATGGCGATGTGAACTAGATTATTGACTCTAGTGCAAGTGGGAGACTGTTGGAAATATGCCCTAGAGGCAATAATAGATTAGTTATTATTATATTTCCTTATTCATGATAATCGTTTATTATCCATGCTATAATTGTATTGATAGGAAACTCAGATACATGTGTGGGTACATAGACAACACCATGTCCCTAGTAAGCCTCTAGTTGACTAGCTTGTTGATCAATAGATGGTTACAGTTTCCTGACCATGGACATTGGATGTCGTTGATAACGGGATCACATCATTAGCAGAATGATGCGATGGACAAGACCCAATCCTAAGCCTAGCACATAGATCGTGTAGTTCGTATGCTAAAGCTTTTCTAATGGCAAGTATCTTTTCCTTAGACCATGAGATTGTGCAACTCCCGGATACCGTAGGAATGCTTTGGGTGTACCAAACGTCACAACGTAACTGGGTGGCTATAAAGGTGCACTACAGGTATCTCCGAAAGTGTCTGTTGGGTTGGCACAAATCGAGACTGGGATTTGTCACTCCATGTAAACGGAGAGGTATCTCTGGGCCCACTTGGTAGGACATCATCATAATGTGCACAATGTGACCAAGGGGTTGATCACGGGATGATGTGTTACGGAACGAGTAAAGAGACTTGCCGGTAACGAGATTGAACAAGGTATCGGCATACCGACGATCGAATCTCGGGCAAGTATAATACCACTAGACAAAGGGAATTGAATACGGGATCTATTGAGTCCTTGACATTGTGGTTCATCCGATGAGATCATCGTGGAACATGTGGGAGCCAACATGGGTATCCAGATCCCGCTGTTGGTTATTGACCGAAGAACGTCTCGGTCATGTCTGCATGGTTCCCGAACCCGTAGGGTCTACACACTTAAGGTTCGATGACGCTAAGGTTATCTATACTACTTATAAAAGAGCAAACATTATCTTCTTTAAGTGCACCCCAAAAAACGTACACGGATACATTACCACCGCATGATTAGTCCCATTAAACTCAATCTAACGGCTAGCCTTAACCGAATCTGTTCTCTGTGTGCACTTAGCAATTTACATTGATTGACCGGTCTCCACCGCGGAGGAAAATATGAAAGTCCATGCCTGGTCAATTAGGAAACTATAATCACGGACACATCCTATTAAGAAACTAATCACAGGCACATCTAATTATTAGGAAACTAATCACAAACTCATCCTATTATTAGGAAAAAAAATCACGCGTGCATCCTATTATTAGGAAAATAATTACGAGCCATCCTATTAGGAAATTAATCACGGACACATCTAATTATTGGGAAACAAATCATGGCTGCATCCTATTAGATAACCAATCACGAGCGCATCTAATTATTAGGAAACTAATCGCGAGCGCATCCTATCGTCTCCTATCAGGGAATCGTGATCGCGAGTCGCGAGCCGTCACCAGCCCACCACCCACGCGAGCCACAATGGGAGACACGCGAGGAGGAGTTGCGGCTTCCTTCGAACACACTTCTACTGACTGCAACGACTTCGTCCACATCCTGGGCATGCTCTCCGGGAACCACCGGCATCCGCGTCGACTTCGGCTCCATCCACAACACTCACGCTGACAACCACCCACCGTCGAGGTCCTTCAAGTGGGGGCAATGCTGAGTATCTCGGACCAGTATAAGCGGGCCAAAAAAATCTGCCCCCACAACCATGCATGTAGATTCGCCTAGTCGCCAACCATTATCGTCCCCAGGGCGGTGCAGGTCTCGGCCACTGTGAAGCAGGTGAAGCTAATCACGGCCCCATCTCACTCGCCCGAAGCCACCGCCGACTCCCTCAGCTCTAACGCGTGCTGCTCCGTTGGACACGCTTGTCCGGTACTCGCGCGTGGACGACGTCGTCCAAAGCTAATCCTGGTGCGTGGAGGCCGCCGCCTGAAAGCTGGACGACTGACTCACCTGCGTCAACAGTGCCGCCCAGCTGGTGAGAGGACACGGTCGCCGCGGCCGCTCGCACGCCTAAACGACGGAGACTCTCGCCTTCACGCGAACGCACCACACACACGCATTAATCAAGTAAGTATCGAGTGTTGTTTTTTTACTGTCATCGCTACCTCGCCGGTGGTGACACATCTAGAAGTACAGGAACTAGAGATGAGGCAATGAGAAACAGAGGAGCGTTGGAGCACACACAGAGACGTTCGCCTTCTTTCTTTCTTTATTTTTTCACTGATTTTCACGTACCTGCAATAGACATCCTTGTTTTTTTAAGTACTGACTACCGGTTATTACATGGCCAACTCACGACTACATAGTGAACTCACAGACAAATTCGCTGAACCAAGATCTTACTTGCAGTCATGAAATTACGTTTCACTGAAAAAACCCAGAAGTTTGCATAAGTTTTAATGAAAAAAAACTAAAGTTCGCATAAGTTTTACTAAAAAAACCTGAAGTTTGCATAAGTGTATTTGTTTGTCCAGCAGATACATGGCAACTGTAATTTTACATGAGCATTTTCATACCATCCTTATCTATAGTTGAGCTAACATGTTTTCCTGATAGAAAACTTGGACTACATACAAGAGAAGCAAAAACTGCATGTTGATTATGATGATGATGAATGTAGGATATTTTGTGGTCATGGTAAATTTCATATCATTTAGTACATAAATAATATTCACAATTTTATTTTATTACCATCAATTGTGTTGAGTTTCTTTCATATATATGTATTGACCCTCTTCTTTAAATTAGATGTGACAGATGCGGAATGAACTCATACCACATGATCGCATACGAGCAATTCAAGAGGAATTGGCGGGATTCTTTCTTGACCATGTCATATATAAAGACGGAGAATGCCATATGGAAGTTGAAATCGATTTTAGATGTTAGGGATTATAAGAGATGTTATATTGTATATATGTAGTAGTGTCGGATAGATATATACAGAAACTTGTTGTTCGATCAATCTCAGAGAAAGAGAGGTCACTTTTTTCTGTATATGTTCATGACGATTTTGTGTAATTCTTGACTGGAATTTGTTGGCACTGAAACGGTTCCTTAGTTTGTCCTAAGTGACATTTTTATGTGTGACTATACTTGCATAAATGTGTGCATATGAAGAATCATGATGAATCTTCAAAATAATTTTGAATTTTATACATTGAGAAAAGTGGGTGGTCTTTTAAATCAGGAGACATGTTGATTAAGAAGAAATGATATTTCAAATTATTTGTACGAGTTGGAAATAAGAGATCGTGTACTTTATAGGGAAATTTCAAATTTATGAATAAATTGTCTTGTATTAAGTTTAGTATAATATGTTAATCCAAATAGATGTGTATTGCGTGTGCACACTTATTAGTTCAAATAGACGTGTGTTGCACGTGCACACTTACTAGTAAATGAAGTTTGTATGTGGTTACCGAACGTTGTTCGAAGTCCCGGATGAGATGCCGGACGTCACGAGGAGTTCCGGAATGGTTCGGAGGTAAAGATTTATATATGGGAAGTCCTATTTTGGCCACCGGAAAATGTTCAGGATTTTTCGGTATTGTACCGGGAAGGTTCTAGAAGGTTCCGGAGTGGGGCCCACCTACATGGGGGGACCCACATGAACGTGGGTAGTGGGGGAAAGGCCCCACACCCCTGGTCAAGGCGCACCAAGATCCCCCCTTAGAAGGAATAAGATCATATCCCAAAGGGATAAGATCAAGATCCCTAAAAAGGGGGGATAGCAATCGGTGGGGAAGGAAATGATGGGATTTCTTTCCTCCCACCTTTGCCAACGCCCCAATGGACTTGGAGGGCAAGAAACCAGCCCCCTCCACCCCTATATATAGTGGGGAGGCGCATGGGAGCTTCACCCTTCCCCTAGCGCAGCCCTCCCCTCTCCCAAGTCCTCCTCCTCTCCCGCAGTGCTTGGCGAAGCCCTGCAGGATTGCCACGCTCCTCCACCACCACCATGCCGTAGTGCTGCTGCTGGATGGAGTCTTCCTCAACCTCTCCCTCTCTCCTTGCTGGATCAAGGCATGGGAGACGTCACCGGGCTGTACGTGTGTTGAACGCGGAGGTGCCGTCCGTTCGGCACTAGAATCTCCGGTGATTTGGATCACGACGAGTACGACTCCTTCAACCCCGTTCTCTTGAACGCTTCCGCTTAGCGATCTACAAGGGTATGTAGATGCACTCTCCTTCCCCTCGTTGCTAGTCTCTCCATAGATAGATCTTGGTGACTCGTAGGAAAATTTTGAATTTCTACTACGTTCCCCAACACTAACATCACTCATTTGGAGATGAACAAAACTCCATTTATTCCCTACCCAGAGATAACTCAACAACTGGATTGCTAGTGCTTGCAAAAGCAAATTGGTATTGAGAACTATGCAACTACTCATTATTTTGTGGCAACTAAAAATAAAGCACATAAAAAAAACTACCCATCACAAAAAGTCACATGTTCATCTTCATCACATTAGCTAAAAGATCAAAAAACACTCAGGCTTTGCCGCTTATTCATGAGAGATATCTCATCTCCTATTCATAGTTGCAATGAAGGACCGCAACTCGATGGTGGATATAAGCAACGTCATGTTTCATACAGTAAATTTAAAGAACACTACAAAAAGGATATCAACTTGGTGTTGCAAATCTAGGCAATAACTAAAACTAAAATCAACCAATCACAAAAACAATTTCCCCCCAAAAAAACAGTGCATCCCCTAACCCCTCCATGAACTGCCCAAGTCAGATGCATCCCCTGACCCTCCCCCTCGCAAATTTGTAGGAAAAAACCTAAGAAACCAGCATCAAATTTATGAAAAACTACCGAGGTAAGATGCATCCCCTGACCCCCCCCTCGCAAAATTTGCAGCAAAAAACTAAGCAACTAGCATCGAATTTATGAGCAACTGCCATAAAAAAATGAGCAACTGCCCCCAGTCAGATGCATCCCCTTGCCCCGCCCCTCCATTTCACAAATTACAGGAAAAATCTAAGCAACTCCATCGAAATTATGAGCACTTGCGTCTTGAGAAGCAAGCAACATCGAAAAAACGAATCCTATGCGCCAGTCACTAGGATTTGGTCGCGTGTATCCCCTTACAGCGACTCAATCCCGCCTACCCCCAGCACAAACCCACCCCTCCCCTCCCCTCGCCATAGCAACGCCACGCCCTCCAAAAGCATTCACGACGCGGAGCCCGAGGACGCCATGGACAACCTCGTGCCCGCCCCCTCACCGAAACCCTAACTCCATGGAGCGCAAACAGGGGAGCAGAGCGAGAAAAATAGGGGAGCAGGGGAGGAGGAAATAGCGTTTTACCTCCGCCTGCACCCGGCGACTCGCGGCGCTCGCGGACAGCCTCCCGCACCGGCGACTCCACGCCGGATCCACCACTGCAGCACCCCGCCTCGCCGCGCCGTTGCTAGAGGAGAGGAAAGGGAGAGGAAGAGGAGTTCGAATGAAATCTGCGGGGGGTGCGGGCGGTTTCGAACAAGACGAGCGGGGGGTGCGGGCGGGGGGAGCGATTTCGCCTGGAATAAAGGGGTCGGGCCCACCACTCGCCGCACGTTTCGCGCAATCCGTAACGGGCACTTGGTCTGGACGAATCGCGTGCAAGCACATCGTATCGGACGGCTGTAATCCGTGCGCTCGCGCCAGCGGACGAGCGCAGCTGCACAAGTCAGACTTTAGGAAAATATAATCTCCAGGGGGTGTGGGCCCCTTATCCCTTTCTCTTCCAATCAATTTGTCCCAACTAAGTAAGAAACAGCTCACGAGTGTAGCATTGCTCATTTGACGCAGAAACCCTAAAAAAGAAGTATTTCACGCAGGACTCGCTCAAACCTGAACAAACGGATGCGATCGTTTCGATCGAAGATCTAACAGACAGAAACTCGCGCTTGGTGGAGGGGGCTTGATGGTCCTGGTCGTTCACCCGGTTGAAAAGAGAAGAGACGGGAGGTCGGTTCCTTCTGCCTCGTACTACCGCCGTAACCCTAACCCTAACCCCTAGAGCAGATCCAGCCAGCCGCAGTGCGAGCGTCACCGGCGTCTCCTCCGCCCCCTACCTCAAAAAAGATAAAGCCGGAGAAACTGGAGGTAGGTTCTTTCCGCCTCGTCGTAACACCCTAAGCCATACATCAGATCTAGCCCGCCGCAATGCGAGCGTCGTCGGGATCTCCTCCTATCCCGACCTCGAAGGGGGAGGGTTTGATGGAAGTTGAATCGGATCAAGATCAGGATGATTGTGATGTGATGATTGAGCCTGCCGCTGCCCTCAGGGGTCTCTATGCGATGATGGTCTCATGGTGTGACCAATTCCTTGATATTGATATTGATATTGAGGAGGAAGGGGATAGATCCGTTCCTCCCTTGTTGATGATCCACTTTCCCCGTGAGTCCCTCAAATTATTTGCTTTATTTTGCTGGGATGCGTGCGCAATCTTTCTAATCATACAGTTTCAGGTCTTTTTGAGAGAGCATGGGGAAATAATCGCCTATATCCTCAAGCTTTAGATGACTGGTGTCCGTATCGTGCATACCTCCAGAAGTTCTGCGATCATAATGCTCCTCGTTATCATGATCCCGATGCCTACAAGTTGGTAATTAACATCTCTAACCTACCCCGATTGCACGAAATCAAAACAAGCGGATTTGCATGTACATGTGGCCATATATCTAGTTGCTAGCTCGCAGTATGTATCATTTAGAATTCTTGATCTGCACCAACTGCAAACTAACCCATGATTTCTCTCCTTAGGAAGTGTATGGATCAGGAAATTAGATTGAAGTCTGAGTGGCTGTACAAGCACACCCATGTCCCCCATGATGAGATCAGTCTGAGTGACAATATCCAAAACTGCGCTTATGAACTTATCCGTTCCAACAGCGGTGAAGGAGATTCTCCTATTTCCATGATCGCTGCCACAGTAAGCATCTAATTTGACTAAATAAACTTGTGCGTCACTTTAAATTTAGGATTTTATACCCTGTATTTAAATTTAGGATTTTATACCTTGGGCTTACTACTATCTTTGTGCCATTTATGAAACATTGCAATGGTCCAAAGTGTGTTGCGAAGGAGAGCGAGTTGATCGTTGAGAGGCTGAGCTGTCATCCCAGTCTTCTGGACCCTGAAGAATCACCCCACGAGAGCACACAGATACGGATGTTTGCCTTAAGTTGCATGAAAGGTTCTCAGGCTTGTTCTGATGCTGCTCTTCTGGTTAAAAAAGCTGCCCTGCTGGTATGTATGCAAAAAATCAAACCAAAATGTGTTATACTTCTTATTCAACTTCGTTGTAACTCATTACAAAATCATGATTTGTCAAGGGCATTACAATTGAAGCTGGCTTGATGACTCGGAACCTGAGGGATAAGTATTATGACTCCAACGTATCCTACCTGAACAGATTGATCCGGCGCTTTGCCTTAGAAGTTGTAAGGCAAAAATTTGACGGATCTCTTGAACATTCTGCTCATGATGATTATCGGTATGATTTTGTTGCTAGACTTGAAGAAGATGCTGAGAATCATTGTAGGTATAATCTGAGCAACATTTCTGTTGCTTTCTTGAGATAAGTTTTTTGTGTTGCTTTCTAATCATTTGAGTTGTGCTGCTGTTGTTTGCTTGGTACTAATGCTAGTATAAGTGTAAAATTGAGTGATACTGTCTTGGCTTTGTTAGCTCAGTAATACCATCTCTTACTCTACTATCTCCAGGGACAGCCTTGTAAACTCTGATCCAGCTTCTGAGGAGAAAGGAAATGTTGCATCATGTGCCTCCACATGCAGCAACGGAAACTGAGGTATGGTTGAACCCAGAAATCATTTTGATGCAAAAGGCAAACTAAATGAATGAACTACGGAACAGCAAATTGAAAACAATTTCATTTGCCTCTGGATCTGAAAAAAATGACACTTGATGTTTTGAAAATAGAAGAAGCTTTGCTGAGTTCTTCTGGCTTTGTGCCATCTAGCTTTCAGTGGAAAATGCGGCTGATATATCTTGGTTCCTCGTTTGATTTTGGTTATTAAAAACCCATTTATGCTGCTTACACTGGTTCAGAATTTTTATCTATTTACAAACAAGATTTGTTCTTTGTCTTGACAGATTTGAGTGCCCATCTGATTATAACATCATAGATTTATATCTCTTATGGGCTAAATATGTAAATTCTGTTTGTAAAAGGTTCTACTGTTTAGCTTCATTGCTATTTTTGCTGTAATCATTATTATATTCTCTGTACATCAGAACTAGCTATAAAATGTCTCTTTAAGAGCACATTTTTGCATTCTAATTTATTTTTTATATCGGCTATGAAATATCGAAATATAACAGAGGTCACATTTTGATGCTAATTTACTTGCTGCAGGAATGGATGGTGCCATGAAGGAGAAAGGGTTAGGAAAGATGGATCGCGATTTCATTTATGCTCCCTTCCAATTGGTGTACTGCATGAAGCGGACATGCTTTTCAAGCTATGTGTTGGGTTCAAGTTTAATTGTGTCAAACATACCTTTACCAATCTAGCATATATATTTGGACCAAATTCACCCCAATATTTTTGTGTTGATACCTTTATCCTCTCTTTCTCTTTCATATCTGTGGAAATAAGATGGGGTAGTTTTGTTTCGTGTCAACAGCTTTTACCAATCTAGCTTATATATTTTACGTCTCAAACAGCCTTTAGCCTATTTTGTTTCATGTCAACAGTCAAGACTAGCTGCTCGGCTCTGGTTAGTTTTGTTGCTTAGTTGTTTGGATTTGTATTGGGCTGGTGATTGGGAGCAGACCTGCCATCATAGGAAAGTTCAGCCTTTTCTGTATGAGAATGCCGGTACTTGTGGTGCTACTGGTGCACCGGACGCATTAGCACATTTTAAAATGTTAAAAAAAAACTAGCACATTGGCACAATATCAATACGTTCTTGGAGTTAAGCTTGTAGGATGGATCAAAATGTGATTTTATTGCTTATGCCCACTTCATGACTGTTAATTCTTGCTGGAGTTCTTCATATGCACTGATACTGTGATAATACTGTTGTAGGCTGACACCTATAGCTCATCATCCCTAGGCTAACGCGTTAATCCTGTGTTGCATATGCTTCAAGGCAGCCAGTGATCCTAGTATAAATAATTAAAATTGAATAGACCGGTTTTGACATTTTGAAATTGAACTGTTTCAAAATGAGTAGTTGCCTGTTTGCTTTCATGTTTTGGTGGCTTGTCTACCTTTGTTGATATTGTAGGCTGCATTCTAGGAAAAAGAACTGAAAATCATTTCTGAGCACCCAATAGCGGTTGAAACAGATCATAGTGCTTTTTTGCAGTTAAGCTCTACGATTGTTATAGGAATGAACATGTGCTTTTATTGTTTATGCCCATTCTACTGCTGTTAATTCTTGTTGGAGTTCTTCATAGGCGCGGACACTGATAGAACTGTTATAGGCTGATGCGTAGCTCGTCATCCCTAGTTGATGTGTTATTCCTGTGCTGTGTATAAGCTCCAAGTCGATTTTTATAACTTCACTTATATTGGACTAGCACATATGCCACGGGAGAGAATTTTTTTTTTTTGCGAGAAGCTACGGAAGAGATAAGCCATGTGTCCATAAAACAGTCGTTTTTTTTTGCGAGAAGCTACGGAAGAGATAAGCGATGTGTCCATAAAACAGTCGCTGTAGCGGTAAGGTGGCGAGGAGCTGTGCTCTTCTCATGGGTCATGTTTGGCCATAAGCTCCAAGTCGATTTGTATAACTTCACCTATATTGGACTAGCACATATGCCCCGGGCAACTGGAGGGATGTGATGTATCCGTAAAATGGCCGCAATAGCGGTGGGGCGATAGGGCGAGGAGCCGCGGTCTTCTCATGGGTCATGTTTGATCATAAACTTCAAGTCGATTAGTATAACTTCACTTCTATTTGACTAGCACATATGCTATGGGAGAGATTTTTTTGCGAGAAGCAACGGGAGAGATATGTGATATGTCCATAAAATGGTCGCCGTAGTGGTGCCGCTAAAGAGCGAGGAGCTGCCACCTTCTCATGGATCATGTTTGGTCCACGAGATCTTGATTATGGTGGGGTTGGTCGGCGTGACGGCAACCACCAACTCATACATTTTTTTTCCTCCAGGCCCGCCTTTGTTTTGAGGTTGAGGTTGTAGCCGCCTCCTTATTTGATGGTTGTGCGACGACCTTTGGGGCACGGTTGCTTCGACCACTCTCTTCTATGATGACGTAACTGGATGGATTATTAATTACAGTGCGTAAATCTTGTTTCATTAGGATAATCAGTGCTCACGCCCATAGTTGTTTTAATTAGAGCCAAACTGTCATATTCTCTTTTGTTGGCACGTGGCTATAATTTATTTTGATTATAACCAACCAACAGTTTTTTTATTATCAAATAGCCCATGTGAAGCACAACACTTTGTGTTTGGGCCAGCCCACTGGCAGGCATCAAAACGTCCTGTGTTTGTAAGGCGCAAGTAAAAATTCAAAAAATGACAAGTTTAAGGATCGAACTCATGACCTCAAAAACTCGACCACGTGTTGCTAGCCACTGGAACAAACGGGTCTTGGTAACCAATGATCACCGCGGATGTTTAAGAACATACTACAACGTCAACTCATGACCTCAAAAACTCGACCACGTGTTGCTAGCCACTCGAACACACGGGTCTTGGTAACCAATGATCACCGCGGATGTTTAAGAACATACTACAACGTGAGATTCAAAATATTTTTCATTCTTTATCTCTTCAAAAATTATATTAATAATTATTAATTACCAACAATTCTTTGAAACTTGAACATTTTTCAAAATCCCAAACATTTTTCAAAAACATGAAAAGTACTTTGAATTTTTTGTTCATTTTTGGAAAAGCAAAATTTGGAACGGACACATTTTTTAATTTCATAAACATTTTTTTGAAAACATGAACCTTTTTTTAAACATGAATATTTGTTGAATTGTGAATTTATTTTTAAAACAGAAACATTTTTTGGACATTCCGAATAATTTTAGAAAATGTGTATTTTATACAAGAACATTATTTTAAATTTGTAAACATTTTGTTACAACAAGAATATTTTTTGAATTTGCAATTATGGAAACACAAACCTATTTTGATTTTGAAGAAATTTTGGTATGCGATTTTTTTAAAGTTCCAAACATTTTTTAAAACGGGAACAAAATATTGGAATTATAAAAAAATTGAAAATTTGGAAAAGTTGAAATTCTAAACGTTTTCTGAATTTTTTGAGAAGAAACAAAAAAGAAAAAGTGAAAGAGATAGAAAAAGAAACAATAGAACTAGAACACAGAAAAAACGAAAATAGGCCGGCCTATGCGAAACGCTGACTATTTGCCGCAAAGTGCGGCAAATAGTGGTTTGCCAGCTGCGTGGGCAGGAAAATAAGTTGGCGGGCATCGCTAGGCCACAGCGTGCACGACCCACGTAGGAAATTCTGGACGAAAATTTAGTTCCACCTTGGGTAAAAAAAATTAAACTTTTCGATGGTGAACGGATGAAAAAGTTCGAAGGGATGCACCTTGCTTTATTAGAAAAAAAAGAATGAAAGAAAAGAAGTAGGTATGGAATTCAAGTTTACTGTGGATGTGTTTTGCACCAAGACTATTGGTAATTTGTGTGATTGGTAGTGACTGATGAACTAGTGTTCTCTCTTTGACCATCGTTCATGTGCGGTGAAGCATGTTGGCCAGGATTTTTTTTACTCTGCTTATATGGGGGCACTTTGTGGCACTCTGCTTCTGGTTTTGCTTTGTTCCGTCTCTTGGGTGGTTCAAATTCCAACATTACATTAGGACAAAATATGTTTGTAGCTTTACTTTACATAAAGCAATCAAGCATGAAGTTTCACCATTTGTTTAATTATACCCTACACTGATTTTAGCAAGGGAGTACAATAGTGATCTAGGAGTAGATCACTAGACAGCGGTCAAAATTATCCTTAGTGGAATAAGGATATATTTCTCGATTATGGAGGTGCCAAAGGTTCGTCGTGAAGGGTTACGTCGATGCAAATTTTGACACTGATCCAGATGACTCTAAGTCTGAATCTGGATGCATATTGAAAGTGAGAGTAATTAGCTAGAGTAGCTCTGTGCAAAGCATTGTTGACATAGAAATTTGCAAAATACATACGGATCTGAATGTGGCAGACCCATTGACTAAACTTCTCTCACAAGCAAAACATGATCACACCTAAGTACTCTTTGGGTGTTAATCACATAGCGATGTGAACTACATTATTGACTCTAGTAAAACCCTTTGGGTATTGGTCACATGACGATATGAACTATGGGTGTTAATCACATGGTGATGTGAACTATTGATGTTAAATCATATGGCGATGTGATCTAGATTATTGACTCTAGTGCAAGTGGGAGACTGAAGGAAATATGCCCTAGAGGCAATAATAAAGTTACTATTTATTTCCTTATATCATGATAAATGTTTATTATTCATGCTAGAATTGTATTAACCGGAAACATAATACATGTGTGAATACATAGACAAACAGAGTGTCACTAGTATGCCTCTCCTTGACTAGCTCGTTAAATCAAAGATGGTTAAGTTTCCTAGCCATAGACATGAGTTGTCATTTGATTAACGGGACCACATCATTAGGAGAATGATGTGATTGACTTGACCCATTCCGTTAGCTTAGCACTTGATCGTTTAGTATGTTGCTATTGCTTTCTTCATGACTTATACATGTTCCTATGACTATGAGATTATGCAACTCCCGTTTACCGAAGGAACACTTTGTGTGCTACCAAACATCACAACGTAACTGGGTGATTATAAAGGTTCTCTACAGGTGTCTCCAAAGGTACTTGTTGGGTTGGCGTATTTCGAGATTAGGATTTGTCACTCCGATTGTCGGAGAGGTATCTCTGGGCCCACTCGGTAATGCACATCACTTAAGCCTTGCAAGCATTGTAACTAATGATGTATTACAGAACGGGTAAAGAGACTTGCCGGTAACGAGATTGAACTAGGTATTGAGATACCGACGATCGAATCTCGGGCAAGTAACATACCGATGACAAAGGGAACAACGTATGTTGTTATGCGGTTTGACCGATAAAGATCTTCGTAGAATATGTGGGAGCCAATATGAGCATCCAGGTTCTGCTATTGGTTATTGACCGGAGACTTGTCTCGGTCATGTCTACATTGTTCTCCAACCCGTAGGGTCCGCACGCTTAAAGTTCGATGACAGTTATATTATGAGTTTATGTGTTTTGATGTACCGAAGGTAGTTTAGAGTCCCAGATGAGATCAGGGACATGACGAGGAGTCTCGAATTGGTCGAGACGTAAAGATCGATATATTGGACAGTTATATTCGGACATCGGAAAGGTTCCGAGTGATTCGGGTATTTTTCGGAGTACCGGAGAGTTACGGGAATTCGCCGGGGAGTATATGGGCCTTATTGGGCTTTAGGGGAAAGAGAGAGGAGAGGCAGCGCACCCCCCAAGGCCTAGTCCGAATTGGACTAGGGGGAGGGGCAGCGCCCCCTCCTTCCTTCTCTTATCTCTCCCCTTTCCTTGACTCCTACTCCTACTACTTGGAAGGGGGGGGGATCCAACTCCCGGTGGGAGTAGGACTCCTCCTAGGGCGCGCCATAGAGAGGGCCGGCCCTCCCCCTCCTCCACTCCTTTATATACGGGGAGGGGGGCACCCCTTGGAGACACAACAATTGATCCCTTGGATCTCTTAGCCGTGTGCGATGCTCCCCTCCACCATAATCCACCTCGATAATATCGTAGCGGTGCTTAGGCAAAGCCCTGCGTCGGTAGAACATCATCATCGTAACCACGCCGTGCTGACGGAACTCTCCCTCAAAGCTCGGCTGGATCGGAGTTCGAGGGACGTCATTGAGTTGAACGTGTGCTGAACTCGGAGGTGCCATACGTTCGGTACTTGATCGGTCGGATCGTGAAGACGTACGACTACATCAACCGCGTTGTGCTAACGCTTCCGCTTTTGGTCTATGAGGGTACGTGGACAACACTCTCCCCTCTTGTTTCTATGCATCACCATGATCCTGTGTGTGCGTAGGAAAATTTTGAAATTACTACGTTCCCCAACATGATCACATTGAGCTCATTATGATGATGTCCTACCGAGTGGACCCAAAGATACCTCTCCATCACACGGAGTGACAAATCCCAGTCTCGATTCGTGCCAACCCAATAGACACTTTCGGAGATACCCGTAGTGCACCTTTATAGCCACCCAGTTACGTTGTGACGTTTTGCACACCCAAAGCATTCCTACGGTATCCGGGAGTTGCACAATCTCATGGTCTAAGGAAATGATACTTGACATTAGAGAAGCTTTAGCAGACGAACTACACGATCTTGTGCTATGCTTAGGATTGGGTCTTGTCCATCACATCATTCTCCTAATGATGTGATCCCGTTATCAACGACATCCAATGTCCATGGTCAGGAAACCGTAACCATCTATTGATCAACGAGCTAGTCAACTAGAGGCTCACTAGGGACATGTTGTGGTGTATGTATTCACACATGTATTACGATTTCCGGATAACACAATTATAACATGAATAATAGACAATTATCATGAACAAGGAAATATAATAATAACCATTTTATTATTGCCTCTAGGGCATATTTCCAACAGTCTCCCACTTGCACTAGAGTCAATAATCTAGTTACATTGTGATGTATCGAACACCCATAGAGTTCTGGTGTTGATCATGTTTTGCTCGTGGAAGAGGTTTAGTCAACGGATCTGCGACATTCAGGTCCGTATGCACTTTACAAATATCTATGTCTCCATCTTGAACATTTTCACGAATGGAGTTGAAGCGACGCTTGATATGCCTGGTCTTCTTGTGAAACCTGGGCTCCTTGGCCAGGGCAATAGCTCCAGTGTTGTCACAGAAGAGAGTCATCGGGCCCGACGCATTGGGAATAACTCCTAGGTCGATAATGAACTCCTTTATCCAGATTGCTTCATGTGCTGCCTCCGAGGCTGCCATGTACTCCGCTTCACATGTAGATCCCGCCACGAAGCTTTGCTTGCAGCTGCACCAGCTGACTACCCCACCATTCAAAATATACACGTATCCGGTTTGTGACTTGGAGTCATCCAGATCTGTGTCGAAGCTAGCATCATCGTAACCCTTTATGACGAGCTCTTTGTCACCTCCATAAACGAGAAACATATCCTTAGTCCTTTTCAGGTACTTCAGGATGTTCTTGACCGCTGTCCAGTGTTCCATGCCGGGATTACTTTGGTACCTTCCTACCAAACTTACGGCAAGGTTCACATCAGGCCTGGTACACAACATGGCATACATAATAGACCCTATGGCCGAAGCATAGGGGATGAAACTCATCTTTTCTCTATCTTCTGCCGTGGTCGGGCATTGAGCCGTGCTCAATCTCACACCTTGCAATACAGGCAAGAACCCCTTCTTGGACTGATCCATATTGAACTTCTTCAATATCTTGTCAAGGTATGTGCTTTGTGAAAGACCAATGAGGCGTCTCGTTCTATCTCTATAGATCTTGATGCCTAATATGTAAGCAGCTTCTCCAAGGTCCTTCATTGAAAAACACTTATTCAAGTAGGCCTTTATGCTTTCCAAGAATTCTATGTCATTTCCCATCAATAGTATGTCATCCACATATAATATGAGAAATGTTACAGAGCTCCCACTCACTTTCTTGTAAACACAGGCTTCTCCATAAGTCTGTGTAAACCCAAACACTTTGATCATCTCATCAAAGCGAATGTTACAACTCCGAGATGCTTGCACCAGCCCATAGATTGAGCGCTGGAGCTTGCATACCTTGTCAACATTCTTAGGATCGACAAAACCTTCCGGCTGCATCATATACAATTCTTCCTTAAGGAAACCATTAAGGAATGCTGTTTTGACGTCCATTTGCCATATCTCATAATCATAGAATGCAACAATTGCTAACATGATTCGGACGGACTTCAGCTTTGCTACGGGTGAGAAGGTCTCATCGTAGTCAACTCCTTGAACTTGTCGATAACCCTTAGCGACAATTCGAGCCTTATAGATGGTTACATTACCATCCGCGTCTGTCTTCTTCTTAAAGATCCATTTATTTTCTATGGCTTGCCGATCATCGGGCAAGTCAGTCAAAGTCCATACTTCGTTTTCATACATGGATCCTATCTCGGATTTCATGGCTTCAAGCCATTTGTCAGAATCCGGGCCCGCCATCGCTTCTTCATAGTTCGAAGGTTCACCAATGTCTAACAACATGATTTCCAGGACAGGGTTGCCGTACCACTCTGGTGCAGAATGTGTCCTTGTGGACCTACGAAGTTCGGTAGCAACTTGATCTGAAGTTTCATGATCATCATCATTAACTTCCTCTCTAGTCGGTGCAGGCACCACAGAAACATTTTCTTGAGCTGCGCTACTCTCCGGTTCAAGAGGCAATACCTCATCAAGTTCTACTTTCCTCCCACTTACTTCTTTCGAGAGAAACTCTTTCTCTAGAAAGGATCCATTCTTGGCAACAAAGATCTTGCCTTCGGATCTGAGGTAGAAGGTATACCCAATAGTTTCCTTAGGGTATCCTATGAAGACACATTTTTCCAATTTGGGTTCGAGCTTTTCAGGTTGAAGTTTCTTGACATAAGCATCGCATCCCCAAACTTTTAGAAACAACAACTTAGGTTTCTTTCCAAACCATACTTCATATGGTGTCGTCTCAATGGATTTCGACGGAGCCCTATTTAAAGTGAATGCGGCAGTCTCTATAGCATAACCCCAAAATGATAGTGGTAGATCGGTAAGAGACATCATAGATCGCACCATATCTAATAGAGTGCGATTACGATGTTCGGACACACCATTACGCTGAGGTGTTCTAGGCGGCGTGAGTTGTGAAACAATTCCACATTTCCTTAAGTGCGTGCCAAATTCGTGACTCAAATATTCCCCTCCATGATCTGATCGTAAGAACTTTATTTTCCTGTCACGTTGATTCTCAACCTCACTCTGAAATTCCTTGAACTTTTCAAAGGTCTTAGACTTGTGTTTCATTAAGTAGACATACCCATATCTACTTAAGTCATCAGTGAGGGTGAGAACATAACGATAACCACTGCGAGCCTCAACACTCATTGGACCGCACACATCAGTATGTATGATTTTCAATAAGTTGGTTGCTCGCTCCATTGTTCTGGAGAACAGAGTCTTGGTCATTTTGCCCATGAGGCATGGTTCACATGTGTCAAATGATTCATAATCAAGAGACTCCAAAAGTCCATCTGCATGGAGTTTCTTCATGCGTTTGACACCAATGTGACCAAGGCGGCAGTGCCACAAGTATGTGGGACTATCATTGTCAACCTTATATCTTTTGGCATTCACACTATGAATATGTGTAACATCACGTCCGAGATTCAATAAGAATAAACCATTGACCAGCGGGGCATGACCATAAAACATATCTCTCATATAAATAGAACAACCATTATTCTCAGATTTAAATGAGTAGCCATCTCGCATTAAACGAGATCCAGATACAATTTTCATGCTCAAAGCTGGCACTAAATAACAATTATTGAGGTTTAAAACTAATCCCGTAGGTAAATGTAGAGGTAGCGTGCCGACGGCGATCACATCGACCTTGGTACCATTCCCGACGCGCATCGTCACCTCGTCCTTCGCCAGTCTCCGCTTATTCTGCAGCTCCTGTTTTGAGTTAAAAATATGAGCAACCGCACCGGTATCAAATACCCAGGAGCTACTACGAGTGCTGGTAAGGTACACATCAATAACATGTATATCACATATACCTTTGGTATTGCCGGCCTTTTATCCGCTAAGTACTTGGGGCAGTTCCGCTTCCAGTGACCGTTTCCCTTGCAATAAAAGCACTGAGTCTCGGGCTTGGGTCCATTCTTTGGCTTCTTCCCGGCAACTGGCTTACCGGGCGTGGCAACTCCCTTGCCGTACTTCTTGAAGTTCTTCTTACCCTTGCCTTTCTTGAAACTAGTGGTTTTATTGACCATCAACACTTGATGTTCCTTTTTGATTTCCACCTCCGCTGATTTCAGCATTGAATATACCTCAGGAATGGTTTTCTCCATCCCCTGCATATTGAAATTCATCATGAAGCTCTTGTAGCTAGGTGGGAGCGACTGAAGGATTCTATCAATGACCGCGTCATCCGGGAGATTAACTCCGAGCTGAGATAAGCGGTTGTGCAACCCAGACATTTTTGTTGGGGAACGCAACAGAAATTCAAAATTTTCTACACATCACCAAGATCAATCTATGGAGATTCTAGCAACAAGAGAGAGGGGAGTGTATCTTCATACCCTTGAAGATCGCGAAGCAGAAGCGTTACAAGAACGCAGTCGGTGGAGTCGTTCATGAAGCGATTCAGATCACGGCCGAATCCGATCTAAGCACCGAACAATGGTGCCTCCGCGTTCAACATACGTACAGCCCGGGGACGTCTCCTCCTTCTTGATCCAGCAAGAGGAGAGGAGAAGTTGAGGGAAAACTCCGACAACACGACGGCATGGTGGTGATGGAGCTCGTGGTTCTCCGGCAGGGCTTCGCCAAGCACTACGGAGGAGGAGGAGGTGTTGGAGCAGGGAGAGGGCTGCGCCAGGGGAAAGGTGCGGCTGCCCTCTCTCTCCCTCACTATATATAGGGGGAAGGGAGGAGGCTGAGGCGCCCTAGGGTTACCTAGGGGAGGGGCAGCGGCCATAGGGGAAACCCTAGATGGGTTTGGGCGCCCCCACCCCCTAGGAAACTTGCCTCCCAAGCCGGGAGGGGCGGCTGCCCTAGGGGTGGCGCCCCCACCTCTCCTGGTTACGTGAGATGGGGTGGGAGGGGCGCTCAGCCCCTTAGTGGGCTGATGTGCCCTCTCCCCTTGGCCCATAAGGCCCCCAACGCTTGTCGGGGCCTCTGAAACCCCTTTCGGACACGCTGGTCATCACCTGGTACCCCCGGAACAATTCCGGACTCCAATACCCTTCGTCCAATATACCGATCTTCACCTCCGGACCATTCCGAAGCTCCTCGTCATGTCCGGGATCTCATCCGGGACTCCGAACAACCTTCGGTAACCACATACTATTTCCCATAACAACTCTAGCGTCACCGAACCTTAAGTGTGTAGACCCTACGGGTTCAGGAACCATGCAGACATGACCGAGACGTTCTCCGGTCAATAACCAACAGCGGGATCTGGATACACATGTTGGCTCCCACATATTCCACGATGATCTCATCGGATGAACCATGATGTCAAGGATTCAAGCAATCCCGTATGCAATTCCCTTTGTCAATCGGTATGTTACTCGCCCGAGATTCGATCGTTGGTATCCCAATACCTCGTTCAATCTCGTTACCGGCAAGTCACTTTACTCGTTCCATAATGCATGATCCCGTGACTAACTACTTAGTCACACTGAGCTCATTATGATGATGCATTACCGAGTGGGCCCAGAGATACCTCTCCGTCATACGGAGTGACAAATCCCAGTCTTGATTCGTGCCAACCCAACAGACACTTTCGGAGATACCCGTAGTGCACCTTTATAGCCACCCAGTTACGTTGTGACGTTTGGTACACCCAAAGCACTCCTACGGTATCAGGGAGTTACACAATCTCATGGTCTAAGGAAATGATACTTGACATTAGAAAAACTTTAGCAAACGAACTACACGATCTTGTGCTATGCTTAGGATTGGGTCTCGTCCATCACATCATTCTCCTAATGATGTGATCCCGTTATCAATGACATCCAATGTCCATGGTCAGGAAACCATGACCATCTGTTGATCAACGAGCTAGTCAACTAGAGGCTCACTAGGGACATGTTGTGGTCTATGTATTCACACATGTATTACGGTTTCCAGTTAATACAATTATAGGATGAACAATAGACAATTATCATGAACAAGGAAATACAATAATAACCATTTTATTATTGCCTCTAGGGCATATTTCCAACAGTCTCCCACTTGCACTAGAGTCAATAATCTAGTTCACATCACTATGTGATTGTAATGAATTCAACACCCATGGGGTTTAAACATATCTCGCTTGTGAGAGAGGTTATTAGTCAACGGGTCTGAATCTTTCAGATCCGTGTGTGCTTTACAAATCTCTATGTCATCTCCTAGATGCAGCTACCACGCTCTATTTGGAGCTATTCCAAATAACTGTTCTACTATACGATTCCGGTTTACTACTCAGAATAATCTGAATTAGTGTCAAAGTTCGCATAGGCGTAACCCTTTATGACGAACTCTTTTACCACCTCCATAATCGAGAAAATTCCTTAGTCCTTTAGTTATTAAGGATATGTTTGACCGCTGTCTTGTTATCCATTCTTGGATCATTCTTGTACCCGTTGACTGGCTCATGGCAAGGCACACTTCAGGTACGGTACACAACATAGCATACTGTAGAGCCTATGTCTGAAGCATAGGGGACGACCTTCGTCCATTCTCTCTCTTCTGCCGAGGTCATGTCTTGAGTCTTACTCAATACTCACACCTTATAACATAGCCAAGAAGTCCTTCTTCGCCGATCTATTTTGAACTTCTTCAAAATCTTGTCACGGCATGTATTCATTTGAAAGTATTATTGAGCGTTTTTGATCTATCCTTATAGATCTTGATGCTCAATGTTCAAGTAGCTTAATCCAGCTTTTCCATTGAAAAACACCTTTTCAAATACCCTATATGCTTTCTAGAAATTCTATATCATTTCTGATCAACAATACGTCAACAACATATACTCATCAGAAATTCTATAGTGCCCCCACTCACTTCTTTGGAAATACAAGTTTCTCATAAACTTTGTATAAATCCAAAATCTTTGATCATCTCATCAAAGCGTATATTCCAACTCCGAGATGCTTACTCCAGTCCTTAGAAGGATTGCTGGAGCTTTGCATACTTGTTAGCATCTTTTAGGATTGTCAAAACCTTCTGGTTGTATAAGATACAACCTTTCCTCAAGAAAATCGTCGAGGAAACTATATTTTGACATCCTATCTGCAAGATTTCATAAATAATGCAGTAGCTGCTAATATAATTCTAACAGACTCTTAGCATCGCTACGAGTGAGAAAGTATCATCGTAGTCAACTCCTTGAACTTGTCGGAAAACATCTCAGGGACAAGTCGAGCTTTGTTAATGGTGACACTTACCATCATTGTCTGTCTTCCCTTTTAAAATCCATCTATACCCAACAGCCTTATGACCATCAAGTAGTTCTTCCAAAGTCTACATTTTGTTTTATACATGGATCTTCTCTCGGATTTTATGGCCTCGAGCCATTTGTCGGAATCTGGGCCCACCATCGCTTCTCCATAGCTCGTAGGTTCATTGTTGTCTAGCAACATGACCTCCAAGACAGGATTACCGTACCACTCTGAAGCAGTACGCGTCCTTGTCGTCCTACGAGGTTCGACAGTGACTTGATCCGAGGCTTCATGATCACTATCATCAGCTTCCACTTCAATTGGTGTAGGTGTCACAGGAACAACTTCCTGTGCCCTACTACACACTAGTTTTAGTGACGGTTCAATAACCATATCAAGTCTCCACCATCCTCCCACTCAATTCTTTCGAGAGAAACTTTTCCTTGAGAAAGGACCCATTACTAGAAACACTCACTTTTGCTTCCGGATCTGAAATAGGAGGTATATCCAACTGTTTTGGGTGTCCTATGAAGATGTATTTATCCGCTTTGGGTTCAAGCTTATCAGGATGAAACTTTTTTTTCACATAAGCGTCACAGCTGCAAACTTTCAAGAAGCGACAGCTTAGGTTTCTCTAAACCATAGTTCATACAGTGTCATCTCAACGGAATTACGTGGTGCCCTATTTAAAGTGAATGTGGTTGTCTCTAATGCCTAACCCATGAACGATAGTGGTAATTCAATAAGAGACATCATGGTATGCCCCATATCCAATGGGGTGCATCTATGATGTTCGGACACACCATCACACTATGGTGTTCCAGGCGGTGTTAGTTGTGAAACAATTTCCACAATGTCTCAATTGTGTACCAAACTCGCAACTCAGATATTCATCTCTATGATCATATCATAGACATTTTATCCTCTTGTCACGACGATCTTCAACTTCACTCTGAAATTACTTGAACCATTCAATAATTCAGACTTGTGTTTCATCAAGTAAATATACTCAGTACCTACTCAAATCATCTATGAAGTAAGAACATAACGATATCCACTGCGTGCCTCAGCACTCATTGGACTACACACATCAAAATGTATTACTTCCAACAAGTTGCTTTCTTGTTCCATTTTACTGAAAATGAGGCTTTCAGTCATCTTGCCCATGTGGTATGATTTGCATGTCTCAAGTGATTCAAAATCAAGTGAGTCCAAACGGTCCATCTGAATGGAGTTTCTTCATGCGTATATACCAATAGACATGGTTCACATGTCTCAATCTTTTCAAAAACGAGTGAGTCCAAAGATCCATCAGCATGGAGCTTCTTCATGCGTTTTATACCAATATGACTCAAATGGCAGTGCCACAAGTAGGTGGCACTATATCATTACTATCTTATATCTTTTGGCATGAACATGTGTATCACTACGATCGAGATTCAATAAACCATTCATTTTAGGTGCAAGACCATTGAAGGTATTATTCAAATAAATAGAGTAACCATTATTCTCCTTAAATGAATAACCGTATTGCGATAAACATAATCCAATCATGTCTATGCTCAACGCAAACACCAAATAACAATTATTTAGGTTTAACACCAATCTCGATGGTAGAGGGAGTATGCGATGCTTTATCACATCAACCTTGGGAACACTTCCAAACCATATCATCATCTCACCTTTAGCTAGTCTACGTTTATTCCGTAGCTTTTTATTTCGAGTTACTAACACTTAGCAACTGAACCGGTATCTATTACCATGGTGCTACTAGGAGTACTAGTAAAGTACACATCAATATAATGTATATCCAATATACTTCTGTCGACCTTGCCAGCCTTCTCATCTACCAAGTATCTAGGGTAGTTCTGCTTCAGTGACTATTCCCCTCATTACAGAAGCACTTAGTCTCGGGTTTGGGTTCAACCTTGGGTTTCTTCACTAGAGCAGCAACTGATTTTCCATTTCATGAAGTATCCCTTCTTGCCCTTGCCCTTCTTGAAACTAGTGGTTTCACTAACCATCAACAATTGATGCTCCTTCTTGATTTCTACTTTCGCGGTGTCAAACATTGCGAATATTTCAAGGATCATCATATCTATCCCTGATAGGTTATAGTTCATCACGAAGCTCTAGTAGCTTGGTGGCAATGACTTTGGAGAAACATCACTATCTCATCTGGAAGATTAACTCCCACTCGATTCAAGTGATTTTTGTACCCAGACAATCTGAGTACAAGCTCAACGATTGAGCTTTTCTCAATTAGTTTGTAGGCTAAGAAACTTGTCGGAGGTCTCATACCTCTTGATGTGGGCACGAGCCTGAAATTCCAATTTCAGCCCTTGGAACATCTCATATGTTCCGCGACGTTTCAAAAATGTCTTCGGCGCCACAATTCTAAACCGTTTAACATTATTGAACTATCATGTAGTCATCAAAACGTGTATGTCAGATGTTCACAACATCCACAGACGATGTTCGAGGTTCAGCACACCGAGCGGTGCATTAAGGACATGAGCCTTCTACGCAGCAATGAGGACAATCCTCAGTTTACGGACCCAGTCCGCATAATTGCTACTATCAACTTTCAACTAAATTTTCTCTAGGAACATATCTAAAACAGTAGAACTAACCTCGAGCTACGACATAATTTGCAAAGACCTTTTGACTATGTTCATGATAATTAAGTTCATCTAATGAAATTATTTAATGAACTCCCACTCAAATAGACATCCCTCTAGTCATCTAAGTGATACATGATCCGAGTCAACTAGGCCGTGTTCGATCATCACGTGAGACGGACTAGTCATCATCGGTGAACATCTTCATGTTGATCGTATCTACTATACGACTCATGTTCGACCTTTCGGTCTCTTGTGTTCCGAGGCCATGTCTGTACATGCTAGGCTCGTCAAGTCAACCTAAGTGTTTTGCATGTGTAAATCTGGCTTACACCCGTTGTATGTGGACGTTAGAATCTATCACACCCGATCATCACGTGGTGCATCGAAACAACGAACTTTTGCAACGGTGCACAGTTAGGGGGAACACTTTCTTGAAATTATTATGAGGGATCATCTTATTTACTATCGTCGTTCTAAGCAAATAAGATGCATAAACATGATAAACATCACATGCAATCTAATAGTGACATGATATGGCCAATATCATTTTGCTCCTTTTGATCTTCATCTTCAGGGCTCCATGATCATCATCGTCACCGGCATGACACCATGATCTCCATCATCATGATCTCCATCATCGTGTCTCCATGAAGTTGTCTCGCCAACTGATTACTTCTACTACTAAAGCTAACGGTTTAGCAATGAAGTAAAGTAATTACATGGCATTATTCAGTGACACCCAGGTCATACAATAATTAAAGACAGCTCCTATGGCTCCTGCAGGTTGTCATACTCATCGACATGCAAGTCGTGATTCCTATTACAAGAATATGATCAATCTCATACATCACATATATTTCATTCATCACATCCTTCTTGGCCATATCACATCACACGGCATATGCTGCAAAAATAAGTTAGACGTCCTCTAATTGTTGTTGCAAGTTTTTACGTGGCTGCTATAGGTTTCTAGCAAGAACATTTCTTACCTACGCCAAAACCACAACGTGATATGCCAATTGCTATTTACCCTTCATAAGGACCCTTTTCATCGAATCCGATCTGACTAAAGTGGGAGAGACCGGCACCCACTAGCCACCTTATGCAACAAGTGCATGTCAGTCGGTGGAACCTGTCTCACGTAAGTGTACGTGTAAGGTCGGTCCGGGCCGCTTCATCCCACAATACCGTCGAAACAAGATAGGACTAGTAACGGTAAGCATATTGAACAAAACCAACGCCCACAACTACTTGTGTTCTACTCGTGCATAGAATCTACGCAATAGACCTAGCTCATGATGCCACTGTTGGGGAACGCAGCAGAAATTCAAAATTTTCTACGCATCACCAAGATCAATCTATGGAGATTCTAGCAACAAGAGAGAGGGGAGTGTATCTTCATACCCTTGAAGATCGCGAAGCAGAAGCGTTACAAGAACGCAGTCGGTGGAGTGGTTCACGAAGCGATTCAGATCACGGCTGAATCCGATCTAAGCACCGAACAACGGTGCCTCCGCGTTCAACACACGTACAGCCCGGGGACATCTCCTCCTTCTTGATCTAGCAAGGGGAGAGGAGAAGTTGAGGGAAAACTCCGACAACACGACGGCATGGTGGTGATGGAGCTCGTGGTTCTCCAGCAGGGCTTCGCCAAGCACTACGGAGGTGGAGGTGTTGGAGGAGGGAGAGGGCTGCGCCAGGGGAAGGGTGCGGCTGCCCTCTCTCTCCCTCACTATATATAGGGGGAAGGGAGGAGGCGGAGGCGCCCTAGGGTTACCTAAGGGAGGGGCAGCGGCCATGGGGGAAACCCTAGATGGGTTTGGGCGCCCCCACCCCCTAGGAAACTTGCCCCCCAAGCCGGGAGGGGCGGCTTCCCTAGGGGTGGCGCCCCACCTCTCCTGGTTACGTGAGATAGGGTGGAAGGGTGTTCAGCCCCTTAGTGGGCTGATGTGCCCTCTCCCCTTGGCCCATAAGGCCCCCCAACGCTTGCCGGGGCCTCCGAAACCCATTTCGGACACGCTGGTTATCACCTGGTACCACCGGAACAATTTCGGACTCCAATACCCTTCGTCCAATATACCGATCTTCACATCCGGACCATTCTGGAGCTCCTCGTCATGTCCGGGATCTCATCCGGGACTCCGAACAACCTTCGGTAACCACATACTATTTCCCATAACAACTCTAGCGTCACCGAACCTTAAGTGTGTAGACCCTACGGGTTCGGGAACCATGCAGACATGACCGAGACGTTCTCCGGTCAATAACCAATAGCGGGATCTGGATACCCATGTTGGCTCCCACATATTCCACGATGATCTCATCGGATGAACCACGATGTCAAGGATTCAAGCAATCCCGTATGCAATTCCCTTTGTCAATCGGTATGTTACTTGCCCGAGATTCGATCATTGGTATCCCAATACCTCGTTCAATCTCGTTACCGGCAAGTCACTTTACTCGTTCCATAATGCATGATCCCGTGACTAACTACTTAGTCACATTGAGCTCATTATGATGATGCATTACCGAGTGGGCCCAGAGATACCTCTCCGTCATACGGAGTGACAAATCCCAGTCTCGATTCGTGCCAACCCAACAGACACTTTCAGAGATACCCGTAGTGCACCTTTATAGCCACCTAGTTACGTTGTGACGTTTGGTACACCCAAAGCACTCCTACGGTATCAGGGAGTTACACAATCTCATGGTCTAAGGAAATGATACTTGACATTAGAAAAGCTTTAGCAAACGAACTACACGATCTTGTGCTATGCTTAGGACTGGGTCTCGTCCATCACATCATTCTCCTAATGATGTGATCCCGTTATCAATGACATCCAATGTCCATGGTCAGGAAACCATGACCATCTATTGATCAATGAGCTAGTCAACTAGAGGCTCACTAGGGACATGTTGTGGTCTATGTATTCACACATGTATTACAGTTTCCAGTTAATACAATTATAGCATGAACAATAGACAATTATCATGAACAAGGAAATACAATAATAACCATTTTATTATTGCCTCTAGGGCATATTTCCAACAATTTTGAGTATGTGCTCACTGACGGAACTATTCTCCTCCATCTTACAACTGTAGAACTTGTCGGAGACTTCATATCTCTCGACCCGGGCATGAGCTTGGAAAACCATTTTCAGCTCTTGGAACATCTCATATGCTCCGTGTTGCTCAAAACGCTTTTGGAGCCCCGGTTCTAAGCTGTAGAGCATGCCGCACTGAACAAGGGAGTAATCATCACTACGCGACTGCCAGGCATTCATAACGTCTTGAGTTGCTGGGAAAACAGGTGCTTCACCTAGCGTTGCATCAAGGACATATGCTTTCTTGGCAGCTATGAGGATAATCCTCAGGTTACGGACCCAGTCCGTGTAGTTGCTACCATCGTCTTTCAGCTTGGTTTTCTCTAGGAACGCGTTGAAGTTGAGGGCAACATTAGCGTGGGCCATTTGATCTACAAGACATGTTGCAAAGATTATAGACTATGTTCATGATAATTAAGTTCATCTAACCAAATTATTTAATGAACTCCCACTCAGATAGACATCCCTCTAGTCATCTAAGTGATACATGATCCGAATCGACTAGGCCATGTCCGATCATCACGTGAGACGAACTAGTCATCAACGGTGAACATCTCCATGTTCATCATATCTTCTATACAACTCATGTTCGACCTTTCGGTCTTCCGTGTTCCGAGGCCATGTCTGTACATGCTAGGCTTGTCAAGTCAACCTAAGTGTATTGCGTGTGTAAATCTGGCTTACACCCGTTGTATGCGAACGTTAGAACCTATCACACCTGCTCATCACGTGGTGCTTCGGAACACCGGACCTTTGCAACGGTGCACAGTTAGGGGGAACACTTTCTTGAAATTTTAGTGAGGGATCATCTTATTTATGCTACCGTCATTCTAAGCAAATAAGATGTAAAAACATGATAAACATCACATGCAATCAAATAGTGACATGATATGGCCAATATCATTTTGCTCCTTTTGATCTCCATCTTCGGGGCGCCATGATCATCATCGTCACCGGCATGACACCATGATCTCCATCATCGTGTCTTCATGAAGTTGTCTCTCCAACTATTACTTCTACTACTATAGCTAACAGTTAGCAATAAAGTAAAGTAATTACATGGCGTTTTCAGTGACACGCAGGTCATACAATAAATTAAGACAACTCCTATGGCTCCTGCCGGTTGTCATACTCATCGACATGCAAGTCATGATTCCTATTACAAGAACATGATCAATCTCATACATCACATATATCATTCATCACATCCTTTTTGGCCATATCACATCACACGACATATGCTGCAAGAACAAGTTAAACGTCCTCTAATTGTTGTTGCAAATTTTTATGTGGCTGCTATAGGTTTCTAGCAAGAACATTTCTTACCTACGCCAAAACCAAAACGTGATATGCCAATTTCTATTTACCATTCATAAGGACCCTTTTCATCGAATCCGATCCGACTAAAGTGGGAGAGACAGACACCCGCTAGCTACCTTATGCAACTAGTGCATGTCAGTCGGTGGAACCTATCTCACGTAAGCGTACGTGTAAGGTCGGTCCGGGCTGCTTCATCCCACGATGCCGCCGAATCAAGATAAGACTAGTAACGGCAAGTAAATTGACAAAATTGACGCCCACAACAACTTGTGTTCTACTCGTGCATAGAAACTACGCATAGACCTAGCTCTGATACCACTGTTGGGGATCATTGCAGAAATTTAAAAAAATTCTACGCATCACCAAGATCAATCTATGGAGAGACTAGCAATGAGAGAGAGGGAAGTGCATCTTCATACCCTTGAAGATCGCGATGCGGAAGCGTTACAAGAACGCGGATGAAGGAGTCATACTCGTAGCGATTCAGATCGCGGTTGATTCTGATCTAAGCACCGAACAATGGCGCCTCCGTGTTCAACACACGTGCAGCCCGGTGACGTCTCTCACGCCTTGATCCAGCAAGGAGAGAGGGAGAGGTTGGGGAAGACAACTCTAGCAGCAGCATGATGGCGTGGTGGTGTTGGAGCAGCGTGGCACTCCGGCAGGGCTTCGCCAAGTACCGCGGAAGGAGGAGGAGGTGTTGGATAGGGGGAGGGCTGCGCCTTGGATGTGGTGCGGCTGCCCTCCCTCCACCCCTCTATTTATAGGGTGAAGGGGGTCGGCCCCTCTAAATGAGTTCTAGAGGGGGGGGGGGCAAGGGGAGGGGGCTTGCCCCCCAAGCCAAGGGGGGCGCCCCCTTTAGGGTTCCCCCCAACCCTAGGCGCCCAGCCCACTTAGGGGCTCTTTCCCTTCCACATACAGCCCATAGGGCCCTCTGGGGCAGGTGGACCCTCCCGGTGGACCCCCAGAACCCTTTCGGTGGTCCCGGTACAATACCGGCAAACCCCCGAATACTTCCGGTGACCGTATGATGACTTCCCATATATAAATCTTCACCTCTGGACCATTCCGGAACTCCTCGTGATGTCCGGGATCTTATCCGGGACTCCGAACAACATTCGGTAACCACGTACAAACTTTCCCTATAACCCTAGCGTCATCGAACCTTAAGTGTGTAGACCCTACGGGTTCGGGAGGCATGTAGACATGACCGAGACATCTCTCCGGCCAATAACTAACAGCGGGATATAGATACCCATGTTGGCTCCCACATGCTCCATGATGATCTCATCGGATGAACCACAATGTCGGGGATACAATCAATCCCATACACAATTCCCTTTGTCTACCGGTATGATACTTGCCCGAGATTCGATCGTCGGTATCCATATACCTTGTTCAATCTCGTTACCGGCAAGTCTCTTTACTCGTCTGTAATACATCATCCCGTGATCAACTCCTTGATCACATTGAGCTCATTATGATAATGTCCTACCGAGTGGGCCTAGAGATACCTTTCCGTCACACGGAGTGACAAATCCCAGTCTCGTTTCGTGCCAACCCAACAAACACTTTCTGAGATACCCGTAGTGCACCTTTATAGCCACCCAGGTACATTGTGATGTTTGGCAGACCCAAAGCATTCCTACGGTATCCGAGAGTTGCACAATCTCATGGTCTAAGGAAATGATACTTGACATTAGAAAAGCTTTAGCAGATGAACTACACGATCTTGTGTTATGCTTAGGATTGGGTCTTGTCCATCACATCATTTTCCTAATGATGTGATCCCGTTATCAACGACATCCAATGTCCATGGTCAGGAAACCGTAACTATCTATTGATCAACGAGCTAGTCAATTAGAGGCTCACTAGGGACATGTTGTGGTCTATGTATTCACACATGTATTTACGATTTCCGGATAACACAATTATAGCATGAATAATACACAATTATCATGAACAAGGAAATATAATAATAACCATTTTATTATTGCCTCTAGGGCATATTTCCAACACTTTTTCCTTTGTTAATTGTTCCCATTAAATTCTTCATCTGACTTGCGTGACTGGTTCTGGGGTGGTTGGCTTCACTGTATCCATATCCTAGCAGATCTCACTTCACCTTTTCCTACTTATACTGGCTCCAATTCTGTTCATAGCTGTTGACTGATATGAGATTTACCATGTCTGAATTATATGTCTGTTTCACAAATCCGAGGGTGATTTCTGATTGCTGTGTCTATACTGACAACTGTCCATGAATTAGTGATCAGATTGTTTTGATGAACACCCAAGCTTTGACTCCTTGCATTGGGTTCCTCCATGAAATGCAGGTCCTTCTGGTTCCAAACAGTGAGTTGAGGCATAACTGCTTTCCTGACAGATTCTGACTTATCGCAGGAATTTTTGAACCATCCTGACTGGCTCCACTGTCTTTAGTCTCGGCTTCATACCGAATATTTGATTGTCGCCTGTCGTGGCCAGCATAAGGGGTATGACCTTATCTAATAATATCCTCATCCTTGACTAACGGTGGTTCAAAATTGAGTAGACTCCTTAGGTGAATATCCATGGCGGTCGATCCTGACTCAGACTGTCCGGGGCATCTGCACCATGTGAATCATGCAACAATTATCAGTCTGGCTCCTTCATTACTGTTTTCCTTGCCTGGATCCTTGGGTGAAGGAGCGGGGTCATATTGCTTCTTCGTGTGACCATAGGTTCTGTCGGTTGCAATATTCTGACTGGGGGAAAAATGATCATCTGAACCCTTGGAAGAAATCGACAAATAAATCAGTAGCCACCAGAATGGTATTTACAACTCAGATCTGGGACATTACTGAGATAACTCAACCACGGCTCAGGACGGCTGAAAAGCAGCTCAGAGCATGAGACCGAGTCGATGAGAAGAAAGTGGTAGCTCCCTAAAATAGCCAAAAGCAGCTATAGGGCTACTGTCACAAAAAGAAACTCAACAACTGTATGAGACGGCCGAAAAGCAGCTCAGAACCCATGCCAGTCGTCCAAGAGAGAAATACAAAGTCGGCATCCACCCTGGATAGCCAAAAACGGCTTAGAACACAGGCGTGGTGCCGTTACCAGAGAAGAGAAGACAAGGGCTCCTCAGGATCATATTCCAGGTTCACCGGTACTTGTACAGAGCTTAGTGTTGTCGTCAATCCTCATGGTCCTTTGTCACACTGAGGTGTATATCTGACTTCCTTCACATATATCTGAGATTCTGATTCCCGAGGCAGACTTGTGTTCTGACTGATTCTTGCTTCTAACCAACTGTCGCGGAGCTGATTCTGCCATCTTTGACTGAAATTGCATTGTTGCCTTGCACATAGCTTATCTTCTTGCTGATATGATCATTTCTGTCATGAAGAGTGCACACTGAGGCAAACTTGATTATCCGTACTGTTGTAAGGAGTGCACGCTATTGCAAACATGATATCGAATGTCCATCCAGGATTCCTTTTCCATTTAGATGAGATATTCCAAATTTCACTGCAGTCTGCTGATAACCTCATTCCATTTATCTGAGCTTCCAAACCTTTGAACTCCTTGCTGATTCTTCAGGTCCGGTGTTGGTTGACGAGCAACTTTAATGAGGGAAACATAATGCCACACCGAAGGCCCAAAGAAAGAAGTAAAAGAAACGACGAAAACAACAAAACAAACACACAAGCATACAAATAATATAAATAATCAAGCAACATCGCATATTACTGCTACTCACACAATAATATGCATGCACACCTAAGCACACAAGTCTCACGAAAACTCCGGTATTGCGATCTAATATTCTGTGGCAGTGTGCACGAAAGTGAATTCACATGTGGAAAGGGTTGGGGTAATCAAGGCTACACCAAGCGCTGGCTAAACTCCGGTTGCAACTAGATGGATATGGGTCGAGGACGGACTTGGTGATCAAGTAGCGAGACTCAAGGTCACGACTACATCATCATCAAGCATACAAAAGGGAATCATACATGTCCAAAGAATGGAGTGACAGGGCAATATAGTGGAGGAGAAGCAAGGCTTGATGGCATTGCCCTTTTTCAATAACAAATATCTGTAAGGGTTGCCGAAGGGACAAGATGGATGGCACGATTCCGGATAGAGGCAAGTCTATCACCGAAATAATATGGGTGGGTGTCAGAAAGATATCGATGTGATACCTGAGCATAACTCCTGCAAATGGTGTCTGGAACACTTGGTACCAGGGCATCACTCTATTGGGACAGAGATGACGCCAAACACTGAAGAGCAGACATGCAAAGAAGGAGAGTGCAGGTAGTGGATCGAAACCGATGCCACCTATACTCACAAGATTAACCGTTAGCGACAAGATAATAATCTATATGCATGCTAACAAACAAATGCAACAATCAAGTGCAACAAACCAACGGGGCTCTATACTACCGCATTCTAACGTTTGCGCGGTCTAGGGCATCCTACAGCCATACCAGCTCTGATACTAAGCCTGTGGCACCCCGACTCAAAGAAACCGGAACGCTCCATATTCCAGCCCAGAGATCGAGGAGAAGTCTTCTGGAATACGGCACTGCTTAGCATAGAACAAACCAGCTCTTTATTACAATCTATATGGGTACAAGGGGATTACATCGGCACGGTGACACTACGCCTGCCACGGTTGCTCCATGCAAGAAGCAGAACAACACGATGCAGCGGAAGGACTACTGGTAGCGGAAAAGCGACAACGGTGGCGAACTCCACTCCGCAGGGACTCTGGCTGGAACACTTATCCTAGCTCGCAAACAAGGAATCCACGACAAACAAGCAATCATATCCGGCATGACCTACAAACTGGCATGACACGCCAGGTCAGTACATTGAATGTACTTGCAAGCTCACAACAACCAAAGCAATCAAGACAAACAATAGCATGGCAATTATAGATTATTAAGCAATGATGAACACGATACTATCAGAACAACATGGCATGTACAAGATGATACAGCTAGAACAATACGAGCATGGCATAAACATATGAACATGATGAGACTAGCATGCAACATGATGAACTATCATGCACCAACTTACTCTGTTCGGGTTACATCATAACCATCACCTGTATCACTTACCATCACGGATATCACACGATCATCTCAGGATCCAATCAAGGTATTAACAATACCGTAGTAATCATTTAGGACCACAAGGAGCTTGGCCTTTACCCTTGACTCTCGCATAACATCACAAATGTCCAACAAGTTGGTATTCCTGATACCAAAGTGATCCTCTCATGATCACATAAATATCAACCAACTTCTTTCATCATCGAACCAGGGTTGTTGTTAAGCACATTATTATTACTGTTGACCCACAGTGTGACCGACATGAACTGGGCCCATATCGGCGGGCGCAGCTATCAATAGATTTAACACACACACACACACACACACACTATAGAGGTTAGCACACTGTACCCACACCACCGAACCCTGGCCTCGAACTCCCATTCGGGTGGACCAAAGCGTTCCAACAAAACCGTCCTACTGCCATGACACTCTCCCGGCCACTCCGACCAACTCCCCTTTAGGCTAAGTCCTGGGTGGCCCCGTGCCTACCAAAGGCACCAACGGCCACCGTCGTGGCAAAACAGTCCCAAACGGTGACAAGGATCCATACAAAACAACGGGCACACAAGGCTTATGCCGTCCTACCTGATCAGGGTAGCACCCGCCACCCGCGCATAACCTTCCCTCGCGGGAGGCACCGGTGAGAGGTATGACAATAGACCCAGTTAGGACCCCCATAGGGTAAGCGTGGTTGCACTAGTCAGATCGATATGGTGGCACCATGACTTAGCCAACAGTTGTTCAAGTTCAATTTAATACGGTTAAACTTGAATGCAATATGCTGAGCCATGATAAAATAACATGATGCAACTACAATGCATGAACATGATATCAAAATAAGCATGGAGGTGCAACATAATCAACGAGCATATCAACAACATGTAACAATTTATCCAGATGAGCATGGCATACTGACAATCATGAATATCACAACTAGCACACTACCCATAGCATGACATGACCACTAGCATCAATAATAAATACCATGCAATAACATAACGATAAAACTACCATGCAAGTATTTAATCAACTGGATGCAAAGGAACATGCATAACAACGGTACTCGGGACAGACTATAGTCATGCACCGAAGACCATCACCAACATGTACTATTACCAAGCATGGCCACTATAATACTAGCATAAAGAACAAAATAACAGAGTGCAAGAAAACATAGCGTCACGGTAAACACCGATCCATAAGCATAGCCGAAATAACGGCAGCAGTAGCAAAACAATCAAACAGTTATTAAAGATTCAAGTTGGAAACCAATGCTTCTGCATGGCTATCATGTAAATGGTGGTTGTGGCTTCCTGGGGATGGAGAAGGCTCCGGGGAGAAGTGCGGGGAAGCCGCGGAAAGAATCGCCGGAAAGGGTTCACTCTCGGAGGGGGCTGATTAGGGGCAAGGGAAAAATGGTCATTTTCAGAATGTTAAAACATAGTGAAAATGGTGGTAACAGAACGGGCTCGACAAGACGAAGACGTTTGGATTCACCTCGATCAGAGCTACGGTTGAAAAGTTGTGAACGGTTGAAGTTCAGGGACTATTCTGCAAAAATATCACCACAAATAGGTCCCTGAGTGGATAAGGCAGAAACGGATTTTAAAAAATACGCTTTCCGGAGAAGAAACACATTTATGCGCAAAGAACAACCAGAATACGCTTTCGGGAAACGGAAACGTATGACCTTGAATACGCTTCCACTTACGTGACTAGTCAGAGGCGGGGTCAAAGCGCGGTCGCTGACGGGTGGGTCCCACTGGGCGGGGCCCGTCAGTTATCCGCGTGGGCAGCCGGGTCAACGCGGGGCCGGCTCTGGTGTGGCTAATTGGTGGGGCCCGCGCACCTCTCTCTCTCTCTCTCCTGTCCTCCTCCTTCAACCTCCCGACGAGACGACAGTGGAGGCCCGACCGAGCGCGACCGGCTTTGGCCCCGGCGCTCCTGGCCATCTCCAGCCCAGGGGAAGGCGCCACGGGGTCAGGGAGGAGCGCCGCGCCCTTCTCACGCATCACCGGGGAGGGGCTGAGATGGTGGCGACGCGCGGAGGCAGAGAACCACGGCGGCGGCTGGCTATGGGACTCGCGGCCACAAGCACTCCGGCGCCGAGCTGCGGGGTGGGGGAGGGATGCCGGACTACGGGGAACCTACTGGTGAGGAAGGGAATGGGGAGGGGTGCTGCCATGCTCGAATTTGAGCGGAGCATCGCAGCGACCATGGCGGCAATGGGGGGCAACGGGAGCTCCTCGAGCTTGGGGAAGAGGCTAGGCGGGGTACTAGGAGGTGGTAAAGATGAGTGGTGAGCTCGTACGAGGCTGGGGTGGGCTTATATAGCCGTGACAAGGCGGTTCGAGCTCGGTTGCCACCGCGGACGCGTGTGCTCGTGCATGGGCTCGAAGGTAGATGACATATGGGGAACTGGGGAGAGGCTCACGGGGGCAGAGGCATCCAAGGGAGCACGGGGAGGAAGCGGCCGAGGCGCGGACGGAGCCGGTCGGCTACATCGCTCCCGTGGGCGCTCACTGTTCGGCGACGGGGCGGGTCGCCGGGGAATCAGACGGAGGGGGAAATGGCTCCAGGAGGATAGCTACGACGCGTGCTAGCTGTTAGACACGCTCACGCACGCGAAGACGACGAGAGGAGGAGGGGCCCGAAGCAAACGACGGTCAGCTCACGTCCATTGCTGCCAGAGCGCGTGCAAACGACGCGGTCACCACTATGACCGGCAAGGAGGGGACGCGAGAGGCTGCATCATGATGTCTAGTGATGAATCCTTGCATACTAGAGGCCGAGGGAGGTGATGGATCACGCAGAAGTACCAAAGAGAGATGTGAGCGATCGCCTGAAGTTTGTTGTATCAGTTTTGGCTGAGTACTGCTGATCAACAGGAACTTGATTGGGTCAAATGAAGTTGTCTGGGGTGATTAGATAAGGAAAGACTACAGTCCTAAAAAGTTTGGATGGAAATGGACCAATATTTAATACACTTGCTTTGCAATTGCATAAACTGGTCCAGAAATAAGATCATGATGGTGCACTCAAATGGAGAAGCCACTCAGGGGTGGAGCCAGGATTTGAACATAGGGGGGGGGGGGCGAAGAGGATCGCGCATAAAACCTAGCACAAGTATAAGTCAAATCTTGAATAACAACATATGCTTTTCCAACTAAAGCAAGCCATAATTTTGTCTGTTTAAATGGAACTCAGCATCCACCAAGCTAATCTAATAAGTCAATTGTCTTAGCGACCATGAATTTTACAATTTTTTCTTCCCAATATAGGCAATCATGGTCGAAGAACTTTACTTTGAAAATGTGCATTGCAAGTTGTTAAGATAAAACGAAATTTATTGGCAGGTACCTTCTTTTGAAAGCATGTTTGATAATCTCATCAATGGTGAATCATAGAAAAATTAGAAAATAAATAAATTAGACTTCCAACAGATACTCTCTTACCTTATGTCCTTATAATCCATGCTTGCATTGCAAATTCCATTCTCATCTCGAGATTTAGATGTGACGGCATAACCACACATCAACGACAGGTCATCACCCCACTAGCGATTCAGCTTAGTACTGCACGAAATAAAGATCAGATCAGGTTTGGACTTGCATTACCTAGCTATATGAGAATCACCAGATCAAGTTTGGACTCACGCTTGACGTGGGAGAATTGCAGCAAGAAAATAGATGGTTGGATTGATCGGCCTCAGATTTGGCGGGCAACCGATAGGCGCGAAGCACCCCGGCTTGGCAGCCGCACCTTTGCCAGCTCCTGACGGCGATGCTCGATGGAACCCTAACATGGGCGAGGCGATAGCCAAATTGACTCGTCAATGTGGATAAATCAATGCATCAATTGTGGGATGGGCTACTTTTGGGCTTGGGCCGTTCAGCAATCAGCACGTTTGATAGTTAGAGGTTATCCTATTTCATCGCTATAATTTCTGATCGAGTAGATTCAGATCTATAACACCAAAAATTACCGTAGTCCCCGCTCGTACCTGTTGAGGGGGGCCGATCCA
>NC_041383.1:553525384-553582751 GCF_002162155.2 Triticum dicoccoides
GCCCCTGAAGCCACTTGAGCTCAAATTTGGCAAGACAGGGTTATTTGGCCATATGAAGATGCTGTAAAGGTTTCATACCAATTGGATAAACCAAAATGGTACTTCCTTCGCAAACATTTCCACTGACCAGAAACTAGAAATAATTTTGATGATCAAATGACTTAATCAAATGATCCCAAATTTGGTGGAGACATGTTATATGGGTAGTATCATGATCTGGTAATTTATCAGGATTAATTAAGCAATATAAAATATACTTGCTTCACAACCTGAAAATATTGCCAGAAAAAAGATTTGGTCATGTTCTCACATAGATAATAGGATAGGGCTCAAAATTGGAGGAGGGCAATTATATGAGCACATGAAGGACTATGCAAAATTTTAACTTATTTGGATAACCCTAGCTAGCACTTCCTTCACAAAGGCTTCCCTCAGATAGGAACTTTGAAAAAATCACTGAGGAAGCTTGGCTAGGCAAATAAAGTTGAATTTTGTCACAGGCCAATTATTTGGACATGAAAAGGTGTCCAAGAAGTTTGAGGTCAATTGGGCAAAGGAAAATAACACTTGCTTCACAATGTGCCATTTAGGGCAGAATAGGAAATGAATTATTTGAGCATGATGATAAACATGGCAAATAAAATAATTTGCCATATTTGAGAAAGATATGACCCAGACAATTTATGAGAATTATTTGGGAATTTTAGGAGTGATGGAAATATAGGTTGCTTCACAAGATAGGGCAAATTGAGTTATTCCTTTAATGGAAAAGGAATATCCCCAATAAAAAGAATATTGGGATTTGAGCTAGGATGAAAATGAGAAGGTCTAGGGAAGTATTTGAGGTTGACAAGCCACCCTGGAAGCAAAGAAGAGGTCATCTTCTTCAGTTTCCAGACCACAAAGCCACGGAGAAAGAAAACTCAAGCAAAAATCTCATAAAAACAAATGAAAAAGAAATGGCCAAAAATCAGGCTGTGAAAATTTGTATAAGATACGCCTTGACGTATCCATCCAGTTATAGTGAAAATGGTTTGTGGCCCAGTTTCTGTGGTTTTCGCTTCTTACTTCATTTTTCGATTTGCTTATCGACCGCATCCGTACACTTTGGTACGTTTCATATTCGCCAGGGGCTTCCCATCGTCCCATAATACGGCAGCAAAGTCCGAACAGTTCTTATAGACAAGTTCGGCACCCCGAATTTAGCATTATATGCATTGGCTCCGAATCATGTCTTTGGTCAATAGTTGGGTTGCCCGGCTCCTGTGCTTGCTACCCTACGTTCCGCTACATCGGCTAGGGTAGTAAAGGGAGAACTAATGCGATTGTGCCCTGGTCTAAACCGGATGAGCACCTCAGTAGAGAAAGCCGAAAACTGACTATCATGATACGGCAAGAGCCGGTCAGCTATTCGGAGGTCACAAAAATTTGGAGATTTTTTCCGCATTCCGTCAAGGATCGGTACTTCCCGATCAGGCGCTGAAAGCACTCTGGTTCGTATACCAGGGGATGCACCCATGTTTTATTATAAAAATCCTATGGCTAAGTGAGGGCGTTTAAGCCGCATAGTCTGATTTTCTGGTTCGTTGCGCTAAACAACTACTTCAGGGACCATATAATTGGATAATAGATTCCACCCCGAACACCTCCGTACTACCTACGTGAGGGCAGAAGCCGACGACTGGACAACCCTCAGATTTCATACTACACGGCCGCACAGGAGGAAACAATTAAAACATAATGAGCATTATATTACAAACTGGCTTTTGTTTTTTATCATACAAGGCATGGACAAGACACGACTATATTCATTCGAAAACAATGTCCTGCCCGCACTGCGCTGCTCCAAGTCGAGACCCTTCTAGGACATCAGCAAAATATCGCTCGGGTGTCCGGTGCTCCTTGCCCTCTGGCGGCCCCTTGGCCACCTCGACCGCGTCCATCTTTGCCCACCACATCTTGCAACGGGCGAAGGCCATGCGGGCACCTTCGATGCAAACTGATCGCTTGACGATGTCTATCTGAGGACAGGCCTCCACTACCCACTGCACGAGGCCAAAATAACTGTTGCATATCGCCTCGGCTGGCAACAACCGGATTATTAAGTCCTTCATGGCCAGTTCGGCCACTCTGTGCAGCTCGACCAGCTGTTTCAGCTGATCGGTAAAGGGCACCGGATGTTCTGGCACAACGTACTGTGCCCAGAACAGCTTCTCCTTGGAGCTCCCTTCTTTCACTCAGAAGAACTCCACCACATCGGCCGTGCTGCGTGGCAGATCTGCAAAAGCCCCTGGGTAACTCTGAATCTGGGTTAGTAAAAGGTACTTCCTCTCTGCATACTTGCTTTGCATGTTAAATTCCTTACCCTCCGTGATCTTCTTGGCCTCCTGCAACTCTTGGAGAGTGTCCCGGGCCTCATCCCGTGCAGTCTCCACGCTTTGGCGAGCCTTGGTAAGTTCGGTCTCTTGAACCGACGCCTTGCGCTCCAAGGCTTCGCACTTCTTCATCGCGTCCTGGAGCTCCTGCTGGACCTCACTTACCCGGGCCTTGAGCTTCTTACGGGCGGCTTGCTGCTGGACAACCTTCCCCTCGGCTTCGGCCAGGGCATTTTTCAGGGCCTCGACCTTGGTCGCCACCCCTACACATATTATGACACTCCGGTCAATACTTGCCACTTATGCTCTCCGAATAACACAGCAAGTCGTCACTTACCTTGCTTCTCCTGGAGCCGAATCCTCACCTCGCCGAGCTCGTTCTCGGCCTGCTCCAACCTCTACTTCAGCCCAGAGACTTCGGCAGTATGCGAGGTCGCGGCCAACAGCGACGCCTGCTCATTCATAAATATTAAGTCAGTCTCCTACAAAGGGTTGATCCTCTGTCTGGCCTTTCTTCCCGAACACCGGACATTGTCTCAGGGGATACTGTGAGCATGGAGTGTTCCTTTTCTATGTAACTTACCTCAAAACCTGTCAACAGATTGTTGCAGGCCTCGTTTAGTCCGCTCTTAACAAACTGAACTTTCTCAATCACCGTACCCATAAGGACATGATGCTCGCCCGCAATGGAGGCAGTTTGTAGCGCCTCCATCAGGTTATCCGGTGCACCTGGTTGGACAGGGGCTATCGGTGGAATTGGTGCACCCCCCCTCCTTTGAAGGAGGGTGCTCACCGGATTCTGGGGCCGTATTGGTCTCCGGAATAGTATTCGGCTGAGGGCCGAACTGAATGAAGGAAATATGCCCTAGAGGCAATAATAAAGTTATTATTTATTTCCTCATATCATGATAAATGTTTATTATTCATGCTAGAATTGTATTAACCGGAAACATAATACATGTGTGAATACATAGACAAACAGAGTGTCACTAGTATGCCTCTCCTTGACTAGCTCGTTAAATCAAAGATGGTTAAGTTTCCTAGCCATAGACATGAGTTGTCATTTGATTAACGGGACCACATCATTAGGAGAATGATGTGATTGACTTGACCCATTCCGTTAGCTTAGCACTTGATCGTTTAGTATGTTGCTATTGCTTTCTTCATGACTTATACATGTTCCTGTAACTATGAGATTGTGCAACTCCCGTTTACCGGAGGAACACTTTGTGTGCTACCAAACGTCACAACGTAACTGGGTGATTATAAAGGAGCTCTACAGGTGTCTCCAAAGGTACATGTTGGGTTGGCGTATTTCGAGATTAGGTTTTGTCACTCCGATTGTCGGAGAGGTATCTCTGGGCCCTCTCGGTAATGCACATCACTATAAGCCTTGCAAGCAATGTAGCTAATGAGTTAGTTACAGAATGATGCATTATGTAACGAGTAAAGAGACTTGCCGGTAACGAGATTGAACTAGGTATCGGGTACCGACGATCGAATCTCGGGCAAGTAACATACCGATGACAAAGGGAACAACGTATGTTGTTATAAGGTTTGACCGATAAAGATCTTCGTAGAATATGTAGGAGCCAATATGAGCATCCAGGTTCCGCTATTGGTTATTGACCGAGAATAATTCTAGGTCATGTCTACATAGTTCTCGAACCCGTAGGGTCCGCACGCTTAACGTTACAATGACAGTTTTATTATGAGTTTATAAGTTTTGATGTACCGAAGATTGTTCGGAGTCCCGGATGTGATCACGGACATGACGAGGAGTCTCGAAATGGTCGAGACATAAAGATTGATATATTGGAAGCCTATGTTTGGACATCGGAAGTGTTCCGGGTGAAATCGGCATTTTACCGGAGTACCGGGAGGTTACCGGAACCCCCCGGTAACCTAATGGGCCTTATTGGCCTAGTGGAGGAAGAGGAGAGGAGGCCTAGGGGCTGCCGCGCGCCCCTCCCCCCAAGTCCAAATTGGACAAGGAGGGGGGGCGGCGCCCCCCCTTTCCTTTCCCTCCTCTCTTCCTTCCCCCCAAGTCCTAATCCAACTAGGGAAAGGGGGGGAGTCCTACTCCCGGGGGGAGTAGGACTCCTCCGGCGCGCCTCCTCCTAGGGCCGGCCGCACCCCCCCTTGCTCCTTTATATACGGGGGCAGGGGGGCACCCTAGAACACACAAGTTGATCTTCGTGATCGTTCCTTAGCCGTGTGCGGTGCCCCCTCCACCATATTCCACCTCGGTCATATCGTTGCGGTGCTTAGGCGAAGCCCTGCGTCGGTAGAGCATCATCACCGTCACCACGCCGTCGTGCTGACGGAACTCATCCCCGACACTTGACTGGATCGGAGTCCAGGGATCGTCATCGAGCTGAACATGTGCTGAACTCGGAGGTGCCGTACGTTTGGTACTTGGATTGGTCGGATCGTGAAGACGTACGACTACATCAACCACGTTGTCATAACGCCTCCGCTTTCGGTCTACGAGGGTACGTGGACAATACTCTCCCCTCTCGTTCCTATGCATCACCATGATGTTGCGTGTGCATAGGATTTTTTTTGAAATTACTATGTTCCCCAACAGTGGCATCTGAGCCTGGTTTTATGCGTAGATGTCATATGCACGAGTAGAACACAAGTGAGTTGTGGGCGATACAAGTCATACTGCTTACCAGCATGTCATACTTTGGTTTAGCGGTATTGTGAGATGAAGCGGCCCGGACCGACATTACGCGTACGCTTACGCGAGACTGGTTTCACCGTTACAAGCACTCGTGCTTAAAGGTGGCTGGCGGGTGTCTGTCTCTCTCACTTTAGTTGAACCGAGTGTGGCTACGCCCGGTCCTTGCGAAGGTTAAAACAGCACTAACTTGACGAACTATCGTTGTGGTTTTGATGCGTAGGTAAGAACGGTTCTTGCTAAGCCCGTAGCAGCCATGTAAAATTTGCAACAACAAAGTAGAGGACATCTAACTTGTTTTTGCAGGGCATGTTGTGATGTGATATGGTCAAGACGTGATACTATATTTTATTGTATGAGATGATCATGTTTTGTAACCAAAGTTATCGGCAACTGGCAGGAGCCATATGGTTGTCGCTTTATTGTATGAAATGCAAACGCCCTGTAATTGCTTTACTTTATCACTAAGTGGTAGCGATAGTCATAGAAGCAATAGATGGTGTAACGACAACGATGCTACGATGGAGATCAAGGTGTCACGCCGGTGACAAAGGTGATCACGACGGTGCTTCGGAGATGGAGATCACAAGCACAAGATGATGATGGCCATATCATATCACTTATATTGATTGCATGTGATGTTTATCCTTTATGCATCTTATCTTGATTTGATTGACGGTAGCATTTTAAGATGATCTCTCACTAAAATTATCAAGAAGTGTTCTCCCTGAGTATGCACCATCATGAAAGTTCTTCGTGCTGAGACACCACGTGATGATCGGGTGTGATAGGCTCTACGTTCAAATACAACGGGTGCAAAACAGTTGCACACGCGGAATACTCAGGTTAAACTTGACGAGCCTAGCATATAACAGATATGGCCTCGGAACACGGAGACCGAAAGTCGAGCGTGAATCATATAGTAGATATGATCAACATATTGATGTTCACCGTTGAAACTACTCCATCTCACGTGACGATCGGACATGGTGTAGTTGATATGGATCACGTAATCACTTAGAGGACTAGAGGGATGTCTATCTAAGTGGGAGTTCTTTAGTAATATGATTAATTGAACTTAAATTTATCATGAACTTAGTACCTGATAGTATTTTGCTTGTCAATGTTTGTTGTAGATAGATGGCTCGTGCTGTTGTTCTGTTGAATTTTAATGCGTTCCTTGAGAAAGCAAAGTTGAAAGATGATGGTAGCAATTACACGGACTGGGTCTGTAACCTGAGGATTATCCTCATTGCTGCACAGAAGAATTACGTCCTGGAAGCACTGTTGGGTGCTAGGCCTGCTGCTGATGCAACTGACGACGTTAAGAATGTCTTGCAGAGCAAAGCTGATGACTACTCGATAGTTCAGTGTGCCATGCTTTACGGCTTAGAACCGGGTCTTCAACGACGTTTTGAACATCATGGAGCATATGAGATGTTCCAGGAGTTGAAGTTAATATTTCAAGCAAATTCCCGGATTGAGAGATATGAAGTCTCCAATAAGTTCTATAGCTGCAAGATGGAGGAGAATAGTTCTGTCAGTGAACATATACTCAAAATGTCTGGGGTATAATAATCACTTGATTCAACTGGGAGTTAATCTTCCTGATGATAATGTCATTGACAGAATTCTTCAATCACTGCCACCAAGCTACAAGAGCTTCGTGATGAACTATAATATGCAAGGGATGGACAAGACTATTCCCGAGCTCTTTGCAATGCTAAAAGCCGCGGAGGTAGAAATCAAGAAGGAGCATCAAGTGTTGATGGTCAACAAGACCACCAGTTTCAAGAAAAAGGGCAAAGGGAAGAAGAAGGGGAACTTCAAGAAGAACAACAAACAAGTTGCTGCTCAAGAGAAGAAACCTAAGTCTGTACCTAAGCCTGAAACTGAGTGCTTCTACTGCAAGCAGACTGGACACTGGAAGCGGAACTGCCCCAAGTATTTGGCAGATAAGAAGGATGGCAAAGTGAACAAAGGTATATGTGATATACATGTTATTGATGTGTACCTTACTAATGCTCGCAGTAGTACCTGGGTATTTGACACTGGTTCTGTTGCTAATATTTGCAACTCGAAACAGGGACTACGGATTAAGCGAAGATTGGCTAAGGACGAGGTGACGATGCGCGTGGGAAATGGTTCCAAAGTCGATGTGATCGCGGTCGGCACGCTACCTCTACATCTACCATCGGGATTAGTTTTAGACCTAAATAATTGTTATTTGGTGCCAGCGTTGAGCATGAACATTATATATGGATCTTGTTTGATGCGAGACGGTTATTCATTTAAGTCAGAGAATAATGGTTGTTCTATTTATATGAGTAATATCTTTTATGGTCATGCACCCTTAAAGAGTGGTCTATTTTTATTGAATCTCGATAGTAGTGATACACATATTCATAGTGTTGAAGCCAAAAGAAGCAGAGTTGATAATGATAGTGCAACTTATTGGTGGCACTGTCGTTTAGGTCATATCGGTATAAAGCGCATGAAGAAACTCCATACTGATAGACTTTTGGAATCACTTGATTATGAATCACTTGGTACTTGCGAACCGTGCCTCATGGGCAAGATGACTAAAACGCCGTTCTCCGGAACTATGGAGCGAGCAACTGATTTGTTGGAAATCATACATACTAATGTTTGTGGTCCAATGAATGTTGAGGCTCGCGGCAGGTATCGTTATTTTCTCACCTTCACAGATGATTTGAGCAGATATGGGTATATCTACTTAATGAAACACAAGTCCGAAACACTTGAAAAGTTCAAAGAATTTCAGAGTGAAGTGGAAAATCATCGTAACAAGAAAATAAAATTTCTACGATCTGATCATGGAGGAGAATATTTGAGTTACGAGTTTGGTTTACATTTGAAGCAATGCGGAATAGTTTCGCAACTCACGCCACCTGGAACACCACAATGAAATGGTGTGTCCGAACTTCGTAATCGTACTTTACTAGATATGGTGCGATCTATGATGTCTCTTACTGATTTACCGCTATCGTTTTGGGGTTATGCTTTAGAGACGGCCGCATTCACGTTAAATAGGGCACCATCAAAATCCGTTGAGACGACGCCTCATGAACTGTGGTTTGGCAAGAAACCAAAGTTGTCATTTCTTAAAGTTTGGGGCTGCGATGCTTATGTGAAGAAACTTCAACCAGATAAGCTCGAACCCAAATCGGAGAAATGTGTCTTCATAGGATACCCAAAAGAAACTGTTGGGTACACCTTCTATCACAGATCTGAGGGCAAGATTTTCGTTGCTAAATTAGGATCCCTTCTAGAGAAGGAGTTTCTCTTGAAAGAAGTGAGTGGGAGGAAAGTAGAACTTGATGAGGTAACTGTACCTGCTCCCTTATTGGAAAGTATTTCATCACAAGAACCGGTTCCTGTGACAACTACACCAATTAGTGAGGAAGCTAATGATATTGATCATGAAACTTCGGATCAAGTTTCTACTGAACCTCGTAGGTCTACCAGAGTAAGATTCACACCAGAGTGGTATGGTAATCCTATTCTGGAGGTCATGTTACTTGACCATGACGAACCTATGAACTATGAGGAAGCGATGATGAGCCCCAGATTCCGCATAATGGCTAGAAGCCATGAAATCTGAGGTGGGATCCATGTATGAGAACAAAGTATGGACTTTGGTTGACTTGCCCGATGATCGGCAAGCCATTGAGAATAAATGGATTTTTAAGAAGAAGACTGACGCTGATGGTAATGTAACTGTCTATAAAGCTCGACTTGTTGCGAAAGGTTTTCGACAAGTTCAAGGGGTTGACTACGACGAGACTTTCTCACCCGTAGCGATGCTTAAGTCTGTCCGAATCATGTTAGCAATTGTTGCATTTTATGATTATGAAATTTGGCAAATGGATGTCCAAACTGCATTCTTGAATGGATTTCTGGAAGAAGAGTTGTATATGATGCAACCAGAAGGTTTTGTTGATCCAAAAGGTGCTAACAAAGTGTGCAAGCTCCAGCGATCCATTTATGGACTGGTGCAAGCAACTCGGAGTTGGAATAAATGCTTTGATAGTGTGATCAAAGCATATGGTTTTATACAGACTTTTGGAGAAGCATGTATTTACAAGAAAGTGAGTGGGAGCTCTGTAGCATTTCTGATATTATATGTAGATGACATATTATTAATTGGAAATGATATAGAATTTCTGGATAGCATAAAGGGATACTTGAATAAAAGTTTTTCTATGGAAGACCTCGGTGAAGCTGCTTACATATTGGGCATCAAGATTTATAGAGATAGATCAAGACGCTTAATAGGACTTTCACAAAGCACATACCTTGATAAAGTTTTGAAAAAGTTCAAAATGGATCGGGCAAAGAAAGGGTTCTTGCCCGTACTACAAGGTGTGAAGTTGAGTCAGACTCAATGCCCGACCACAGCAGAAGATAGAGAGAAAATGAAAGATGTTCCCTATTCTTCAGCCATAGGCTCTATCATGTATGCAATGCTGTGTACCAGACCTGACGTGTGCTTAGCAATAAGCTTGGCAAGAAGATACCAAAGTAATCCAGGAGTGGATCATTGGACAATGGTCAAGAACATCCTGAAATACCTGAAAAGGACTAAGGATATGTTTCTCGTATATGGAGGTGACAAAGAGCTAGTCGTAAATGGTTACGTCGATGCAAGCTTTGACACTGATCCGGACGATTCTAAATCACAAACCGGATACGTGTTTTTATTAAATGGTGGAGCTGTTAGTTGGTGCAGTTCTAAACAAAGCGTCGTGGCGGGATCTACATGTGAAGCGGAGTACATAGCTGCTTCAGAAGCAGCAAATGAAGGAGTCTGGATGAAGGAGTTTATTTCCGATCTAGGTGTCATACCTAGTGCATCGGGGCTAATGAAGATCTTCTGTGACAATACTGGTGCAATTGCCTTGGCAAAGGAATCCAGATTTCACAAGAGGACCAAGCACATCAAGAGACGCTTCAATTCCATCCGGGACCAAGTCCAGGTGGGAGACATAGAGATTTGCAAGATACATACGGATCTGAATATTGCACACCTGTTGACTAAGCCTCTTCCACGAGCAAAACATGATCAGCACCAAAACTCCATGGGTGTCAGAATCATTACTGTGTAATCTAGACTATTGACTCTAGTGCAAGTGGGAGACTGAAGGAAATATGCCCTAGAGGCAATAATAAAGTTATTATTTATTTCCTCATATCATGATAAATGTTTATTATTCTTGCTAGAGTTGTATTAACCGGAAACATAATACATGTGTGAATACATAGACCAACATAACGTCACTAGTATGCCTCTACTTGACTAGCTCATTAATCAAAGATGGTTATGTTTCCTAACCATAGACACGTGTTGTCATTTGATTAATGGGATCACATCATTAGGAGAATGATGTGATTGACATGACCCATTCCGTTAGCCTAGCACTTGATCGTTTAGTATGTTGCTATTGCTTTCTTCATGACTTATACATGTTCCTGTAACTATGAGATTATGCAACTCCCGTTTACCGGAGGAACACTTTGTGTGCTACCAAACGTCACAACTTAACTGGGTGATTATAAAGGAGCTCTACAGGTGGCTCCAAAGGTACATGTTGGGTTGGCGTATTTCGAGATTAGGTTTTGTCACTCCGATTGTCGGAGAGGTATCTCTGGGCCCTCTCGGTAATGCACATCACTATAAGCCTTGCAAGCAATGTAGCTAATGAGTTAGTTACGGAATGATGCATTACGTAATGAGTAAAGAGACTTGCCGGTAACGAGATTGAACTAGGTATTGGGTACCGACGATCGAATCTTGGGCAAGTAACATACCGATGACAAAGGGAACAACGTATGTTGTTATGCGGTTTGACCGATAAAGATCTTTGTAGAATATGTAGGAGCCAATATGAGCATCCAGGTTCCGCTATTGGTTATTGACCGAGAATAGTTCTAGGTCATGTCTACATAGTTCTCGAACCCGTAGGGTCCGCACGCTTAACGTTATGATGACAATTTTATTATGAGTTTATAAGTTTTGATGTACCGAAGATTGTTCGGAGTCCCGGATGTGATCACGGACATGATGAGGAGTCTCGAAATGGTCGAGACATAAAGATTGATATATTGGAAGCCTATGTTTGGACATCGGAAGTGTTCCGGGTGAAATCGGCATTTTACCGGAGTACCGGGAGGTTACCGGAACCCCCCGGTAACCTAATGGGCCTTATTGGGCCTAGTGGAGGAAGAGGAGAGGAGGCCTAGGGGCTGCCGCGCACCCCTCCCCCCCAAGTCCGAATTGGACAAGGAGGGGGGCGGCGCCCCCCTTTCCTTTCCCCCCTCTCTTCCTTCCCCCCAAGTCCTAATCCAACTAGGGAAAGGGGGGGAGTCCTACTCCCGGTGGGAGTAGGACTCCTCCGGCGTGCCTCCTCCTAGTGCCGGCCGCACCCCCCCTTGCTCCTTTATATACGGGGGCAGGGGGCACCCTAGAACACACAAGTTGATCTTCGTGATCGTTCCTTAGCCGTGTGCGGTGCCCCCCTCCACCATATTCCACCTCGGTCATATCGTTGCGGTGCTTAGGTGAAGCCCTGCGTCGGTAGAGCATCATCATCGTCACCACACCATCGTGCTGACGGAACTCATCCCCGACACTTTGCTGGATCGGAGTCCGGGGATCGTCATCAAGCTGAACATGTGCTGAACTCGGAGGTGCCGTATGTTCGGTACTTGGATCGGTCGGATCGTGAAGACGTACGACTACATCAACCATGTTGTTATAACGCTTCCGCTTTCGGTCTACGAGGGTACGTGGACAATACTCTCCCCTCTCGTTGCTATGCATCACCATGATCTTGCATGTGCGTAGGAATTTTTTTGAAATTACTACGTTCCCCAACACTGAACACGCCCGTTGCCGGTGTCAAAACCGGCGGATCTCGGGTAGGGATCCCGAACTGTGCGTCTAGGAGGATGGTAACAGGAGACAAGGGACATGATGTTTTTACCCAGGTTCGGGCCCTCTCGATGGAGGTAAAACCCTATGTCCTGCTTGATTAATATTGATGATGTGTATTACAAGAGTGGATCTACCACGAGATCAAGGAGGCTAAACCCTAGAAGCTAGCCTATGGTATGATTGTTGTAATGGTTGTGTTGTCCTACGGACTAAAACCCTCCGGTTTATATAGACACCGGGGAGGGCTAGGGTTACACAGAGTCGGTTACAATGGTAGGAGATCTACATATCCGTATCGCTAAGCTTGCCTTCCACGCCAAGGAAAGCCCCATCCGGACATGGGGTGAAGTCTTCAATCTTGTATCTTCATAGTCTTGGAGTCCGGCTGACGATAATAGTCCGGCTGTCCGGACGCCCCCTAGTCCAGGACTCCCTCAGTAGCCCCTGAACCAGGCTTCAACGATGATGAGTCCGGCGCGCATATTGTTCGGCATTGCAAGGCGAGTTCCTCCTCCGAATAATTCATAGAAGATTATGAACACCAGGATAGTGTCCGGCTCTGCAAAATAAATTTCACATTCCATCGTAGAGAGAATAGTATGTACACAAGTTCAATCTGCTGACATGTTTTGTGGCATGACATCACACCACTACCAAGCCTTTAATTGAATCGTTTTTTATTATACCACCTCAGCGAGTTTAGCGAAGCTGTTTCCTTGGCACGTCTTGTGGAAGCAGAGATCGTGTTCCCCTTATTCCGGGATTCTCATCAATACTGTCGTGGGTAACCCAACCGCGCCCGTCGCCACGCCCCCTCTATCGAAGGCGAGTCCCGAACGGTCACGGAGACGGCTCTCGATATTCTCCCTCTTTATAATGGGACCAAGGCTCGTTTCTTTTCTTCAATCCTCCATCGAATCTTCTCCTTGCTCTAAGTTCCAACACCCGGAGCCCCAGATTCGAGCGCTTTGGACCTTCAACAATGTCCGGCTCCGACCTTCAGGGCCGGTGGATGCCCTCCTCCGTCACGGAGGAGGACGTGCTAAAGCTGCGAGAGGCCAAGTACCTGTCTTACGAGATTTCGCACAGGTTGCCCGCCGAAGGGCAGGCCATCCCCACCCCCGAGCCTGGCGAGTACGTCGTTTTCGTATCACACCTCCATCGGGGTTTAGGCTTCCCGATGGATCCTTTTGTGAGAGGGCTCATGTTTTACTATGGGTTGGAGTTCCACGACTTGGCTCCGGAGTCCATCCTCCATATTTCCGCATTTATCATCGTCTGCGAAGCCTTCCTCTGCGTCACCCCCCACTTTGGCCTGTGGCTGAAGACCTTCAATGTGGAGTCGAAGATGATCGAGGGGCGTCAAGCAGAGTGCGGCGGGGCGACCGTAAGCAGGAGGGCCGATGCCCCGTGGCCCGAGGGCTCCTTCCAAGAGGAGCTCGGCTTGTGGCAGCAGGAGTGGTTCTATATTACCGCTCCGAAGGACAGCAGGCAGAAGCCGCCGCCCTTATTCCGCTCGGGACCTCCACGACGGTTGATGTCGTGGGTCAACCAAGGGCTCAACTGGGGGCCGTCAAAAGACGTGCCCCTACTGCAGGGCCGGATTCGAGACCTCCAAGCGAGGGAGATCGATCTGGTTGTGGTAATGCAGGTCATGCTGATTAGGCGTCTCCTGCCCTGCAAACGTCGCCCTCTCCGGCTGTGGGAGTTTAATCCGGAGGGGCCACGGATTCTTCAACACTTCATGGGTTCGACACCCGTGGAGATGTACAAATTATTCTTCGGATCACGAGAGGCGTGTCCGGAGTTGACCGAGGATGCTGGCCTAAGCTGCTATCGCCCGGATACACAAGTAAGTAGCTCCGAGTCCGGACATACCGTTTGTTTGCCTTTCTATGATTCGCCTTCTGACCGATTTCCTTCTAAACAGGAGTGGATAGCGCAAGCAAAACTGATACGGTGTCCGGCCCCCCTCCCAAAGACCGCGCCGGATCCCATGCTGGTCAGGATGCTGGAGGTTGCGCCTTCAGAGGAAGGCGAAGGGGAAAATAGAGGAGCTACCGCCTCGTCCGAGGAAGCTCTTGAAAAAGGGGGGATCGAGAATCCCTCCCTCCAAGGGGAGAAGAGGACCGCCTCCGAGGAGCCGGGGGCCAAAGCCCCTAAGCGGGGGAAAAAATCTTCACCAGAGGGTCCTGCGTCCGGGGAGGCCCCGGCCGCACAGTCTCCCTTAAAGAATCAGCCCTCCAGCGAGCCGTAAGTAGAAAAGAAGGAGTTTTATAATAAGGGATACCCCTATTTGTGCTTCTGAGGATAACCCAAGTTTTTACCTTGTAGTTCGGATCTCCGTCCTTCACAAATGAGCTCGTCTTCGGGGGATCTTCGTCCGGAGATGGTGGAGAGCGAGACGCCTCCGTCTGCTGCGCCGTCGGATAGGGCGGACGAGCCTGAAGTGTCATCACGGAGGGTATCCCTGAGCCCGGCGGAGCCGAAGAGTTCGGCGCCGAATAGAGTTCGGTCGGGGGAGCTGAAGGATCTACTTGAGAGGGCGTCCATCTCAGAAGATCACCATGCATTGATGAGTATGGTGATTGGAAGGATTTCAACCGCCGAGAGCGGATTGCATAATGGAGTTTGCTGGCGGGGTTTGAGGTATGCAAAAATGACACACCTTTTGACAGTTTTGCACATAAAGTGCGCCCTGTATAGATAGTAGCCCCTGAGACTCAGTAGGTTGTCGAAAGTGACAGTGTGCCGAGGATCAAAATCGCAGGTTTCAATTTTCGCCGTTCCTATGCAGGTGGCGGATCGTCCGGGGGCCAGCCGGACTGATGGAGTTGCTGAACTAAAGCGGCAACTCGACGTTGCGGATGCGGACATCGCGCTAGTCAACATGCGACTTGATGAGTCGCAAGGTAAGTGTTTCTTTGCGGTCACTTAGTAAGGGAGCAGAAGCCCAGTCCTTACAACATGTGCGTGAACTGCAGATGGTGCCGCTGCTGTGGAGAGCCTTCAGGCTGAACTTGCTCAAGCCAAGGAGCAAGCCAGAAGGAGTAATGCGGCAGCCTCGAGGGCGGCCGAGGAGTTAGAAGCCGAAAGGGCTGCACACTGCCGAAGCAGGGAAGAGATGGCCGAAATGGCCGTGAAGTTAAAAGATGCTACCGACCGCAATGATGCTCTTGAAAAGGAGCGCCTAGCGGGGCGAGAAGACCTGGGGAAGGCCACCGCCGAAGCCAAGGATGCCCGTTCTACAATGCGGGCTATAAAGGAAGAGCTACGCCAGGCTGGAGACATTGTGGCTGGTAAGCCTTTTCTGCTGTGCCGAAGGTTTACGGATCCAAAGTATGCTCAACTTGGCCAGCTGTGGGGTCCGGAGGATCCTTATATGGACTTAGAAGCGAGTGCGGCGGATGCCGTTGTGCACTTCCGAAGCTAGGAGGATCACAAGACGGAAGTGCTGTTTTGGTCTCAATTCCATAGTCCGGAGTGTTCACTTCCGCTGACCGACCGGTTGGCCGAGTGGGCTGAGCTGAATAGGTTGTCCGGGCTTGCCATGACGGATATCGTGACTCATGTCTGGCCGGATAGGCCCAAGCCGAAGAGCTATTTTGGCTTATTGCAGCAATTTCTTGGGGCGGTGCCGCATATCAAGGCGATGAAGCAGTCGGCCTGCATAGAGGGTGCACGGATGGCACTCGCCCGTGTGAAGACACATTGGACAGAGATGGATGCCACCGCTGTTGCGACCCAGGGTTCGGACGAGAGCCGGTTACCCGCCGAGCACTATTTTGGGGAAGTTCTGCGTGGTGCTCGTATAATAGAGTCGCAGTGCTCCAAAAATGTCACGTTCAAATGAACGTTTTATTTTGTAAAACAATGTTTATGATTTAGGCGCTTTTTATACTTGTGCGTTCAAGTTTTGAAATATCTCCTATGCGGCCGTTTATGTATACGTGTGTATAACCTGAAAGATGGCAGTCGTCGGCTTCAGCCCCCACGCACAAGGTGCGGGGGTGTTCGCAAAAATAGCGCATTTGCACACTTAATCCGACGTCTCGGTCCTGTGAAGGAGGTGGTAGCGTAGCAAACGAGGCAACCGGACTATAATGCTTTATCACTTTCACTTAGCCATAGGAGTTCGAGGGTGGGGCTACGATATAGCCCCTGGGGGCACCGCGCTCTCCGAATTCGGGGCGTGTATGTGCCTGACCGGGAAACGGTCCTTCGTCAAAGTAGAGGAATTCTAAACATTCCATTGGTCGATCGAGTGGTTGACCAGTCTCTCGCTGTAGCACGACAGTCAGTTTTCGGCTTTCTCTACTGAGGTGCTCGCCCAGCCGAACTGGGGCACAATCGTAGTACTTCTCCTGGTGCCGCGTTAGCCGATGATACGAAACATAATGCAGCAAAACACAGGAGCCGGGCAAACCCAACATTTGACCAAAGACATGATTCGGAGCTGATGCATATAAGGCCTAACTCGAGACGCCGAACACTCCTGAAGGTGTTCGGTCTTTATAATAACGGGCAGAACAATGCCCTAAGCCCCTAGTGTCCAGGTACGGGCGAGGTCCTCTGACACGGCCGATGCCAAAATGCCAGTCTCCTCTCTGGTTATAATGAGAAACCAGGGGATTATAGCAACAAGAGACAGTAAGAAAGGTTTACGCAGGGTCTTAATCTGAAAAGAATCCTTGAAACGGGTCCCTACTGCACGTCTGCGCCTGTGTCTCCGTTGTGCCGTATCCTGGATGGGTGTGCATGTTGTTCATCTGTAAAAAGAGAGGAACTTAGTTTGAAAACAAATCGTGCGAAAAGTGCATAAAGAAGTGAAATATTAATAAATTAATAAAGCTGAGACTATATGAGCTCATTATTGCTTATATGCACAGCCCCTTGTGAAGGGGTGTGCGGCTAGGGAGCCCCTAGCTTATTTGTGCCGGACTCGTCTAGCCGTGTCCGGGGTCTTTGAATGACCCTTTAATGAGATGATGCCACGTGGACCGGGCATTTTAAGTGTAAGAGACGCGTAATGTGGTATTGCGTTAAAGCGGACAAAAGCTTCACGTCCCAATAGTGCTTGATAGCTACTTTTAAATGGGGCAACATGAAAGATTAGCTTTGCGCGTCGGAAGTTGTCGGGTGACCCGAACACAACTTCTAGTAGTAAGGAGCCTGTGCACTTGGCGTAAGGGCCTGGCGCCACTCCTTTGAAGGAAGTGCGGCTATGTCGAATTTTAGTAAGGTCTATCCCCAACTTGCGGATTGTGTTCGGATATAGCAGGTTTAAATCGCTGCCGCAGTCCATCAGGACTTGTGTCAATTGCAGTCCATCGATTATAGGATTCAATATCAGAGCAGTCCATCCTGCGTTTCGAATACTTCTGGAATAATCCAGGTGGTCAAAAGTGATTGGTTTTGACATCCAATCTCGAAGTTCCGCTGGGGTGGACCGTGCGACACCTATCTTAGCGGCTGCCGCATTGCTTTTCCGTACTATCACATGAAGTGAGTTTACTGCTTTGACTTCTTGAGGGAAAGTCTTTTGTTTTCCGGTGCTCTGCTGGTGGGGTTCGTCATCGTCCTTGCTTGGCGCGTTGAGCCCCTTGTGTTCGGCGTTGAGTCTGCCGGACTGTTTAAAAACCCAACAATCTCGGTGGGTGTGGTTTGCAGGCCTTCCGGAGGTACTGTGGATTTGACATATCCGATCCAAGATTTTGTTTAAGTTGGATAGCTCATCACTGTTGTCCTTAAGAGGCAGCGTTTTATTGTTTGGCCGTGAGCTTTTGAATCCGGCGTTGACCGCCGTGTTCTTTGGGATTTTTTCTTTATTCCAGCGTTGATCCTTTCTGCGTCGTGATTTTCTGTTTCCATCTCTGATCTCGGATGTACTCGGGTCGCTGGTGCTGCATCTTGCTAGCCAGCTGTCTTCCCCCGCGCAAAAGCGGGTCATGAGGCTTGTTAGCGCGGCCATTGTCCTTGGCTTCTCTTGGCCGAGGTGTCTGGCGATCCATTCGTCTCGGACGTTATGTTTAAAAGCTGCTAAGGCTTCGGCGTCCGGACAGTCGACTATTTGGTTCTTTTTAGTAAGGAACCTGTTCCAGAATTTGCGCGCTGACTCTCCGGGCTGTTGAGTTATATGACTTAGATCGTCTGCATCCGGAGGGCGGACATAAGTCCCTTGAAAATTTGCTCTAAACGCGTCCTCAAGCTCTTCCCAACTTCCAACAGTGTTTTCTCGGAGGCTTTTGAGCCAATGCCGAGCTGGCCCTTTGAGCTTGAGGGGTAGATATTTTATGGCGTGGAGATCATCTCCTCTAGCCATGTGTACGTGTAGTATGTAATCTTCTATCCAGACTCCAGGGTCTGTTGTTCCGTCGTATGCCTCTATGTTTATGGGTTTGAATCCTGCTGGAAATTCATGGTCCAGCACCTCATCGGTGAAGCATAGTGGGTGTGCGGCGCCCCTGTATTTGGGTGTGCCGCTGTCTTCGAACACTTGGCGTGTTGTGTTGCTTCCTGGGTCCCTCTTTTTTGGCCCGTAGATGGACCTGGCTGGGCCATCTGTTTTCCCCGGATCATGAGTCGGCTTGTGTGCGGCGCCGCTTATCGCTTTTGGCCTGTCGTTTGGCCGTCTATCCGGCCAGCGGCCTCTTTGTTCTTTGACTGTGGGGGCTCTATGGGTTCCTCGTCAAATTCTGGCAGCAGCTTGCGCTTCGGGTAGCTCTTTGTTTGGTGGCCATTGCCATATTTGTCTGCGGTCTTGAGTACTTTGCTCCACCTCATCCTGAGTATGTCTTCCGCTGTTTTGAGCTTTCGTTTTTCCTTCTTCAGACTTCTTGCAGTGGCGACGAGTCTTTTGTGAAGGTTCTTATGCTCCGGTGGTGTGTCCGGCGTGAGGTCGTCCGGACTGTTGGTTTCGCCGGGCATGGATTGATTATCCGGTTCGTCCTGTTCGGACGGTTGCTTGGTTGCATGTTCGTCGTCCACTGGTTTGCCCTGCTCTATTGCTGGGTCATTAGGAATGATGTTTATGTCGAGGCGGGACTTAGGGCGGTGTCTGTGTCGCCGTTTTGGTTGTTTGTCGGCAGGATTATCCTTTGCCGCGCCCCGTCGTTCCTCGTTATCGCTTCCTTTTGGGGTGTCCACCATATATATGTCGTATGACGAGGTGGTCTTCCAGTGCCCTGTAGGCGCTTGCTCTTGATCGTCTCCGGCATCGTCATCCATACCGTCGATGTCTTCGGAGTTGTAGTCTAGCATGTCGGTTAGATCGTCGACAGTGGCTACAAAGTGGGTGGTGGGTGGGCTTTGAATTTCTTCGTCGTGCGCATCCCAACCATCCTGGCCGTAGTCCGGCCAGGGCTCTCCGGATAGCGAGAGATGCTTAGCGAATTTAGGATGTCGCCAAAGGGTGAGTGCTGAAAGATGTCCGCAGCGGTGAACTCCATAATCGGCGCCCAATCAGATTCGATTGGCAGGGGCGCAGGAGGTTCGGAGTCCGGCAGGGAGTCCGGCGGGGAGTCTGGCACCTCGGAGTCACGGGCTTTATAAGGGACGATGTTAGTGTTCGGCTCCATCGCCGTGGAAGTTCTAGCTCCCGAGGCGGTGTCCAACCACCCGTCCTCGATCTGCGCGATCGGCTCCGGACTATGGGTCGGAGCGGATTCGTGTGTGGCCTCCAAGGTACTGTCCGGCGGCAGAGTTAGGTCATGCCCATCGAGACAGTGCGGCACGCTCGGCTGCGGCTTGAATCCATCGAAGATCAAGTCTCCGCGGATATCCGCCGTGAAGTTTAGGCTTCCAAATCTGACCTGATGTCCAGGGGCGTAGCTTTCGATCTGCTCCAGATGGCCAAGCGAATTGGCCCGCAGTCCGAAGCCGCCGAATACGAAGATCTGTCCGGGGAGAAAAGTCTCACCCTGGACGGCGTTGTTGTTGATTGAAGAAGCCATCAAGCCTATCGGTGATGACACAGAGGAACTCTCAATGAAAGCACCAATATCGGTGTCAAAACCGGCGGATCTCGGGTAGGGGGTCCCGAACTGTGCGTCTAGGCGGATGGTAACATGAGACAAGGGACACGATGTTTTTACCCAGGTTCGGGCCCTCTCGATGGAGGTAAAACCCTACGTCCTGCTTGATTAATATTGATGATGTGTATTACAAGAGTGGATCTACCACGAGATCAAGGAGGCTAAACCCTAGAAGCTATCCTATGGTATGATTGTTGTAATGGTTGTGTTGTCCTACGGACTAAAACCCTCCGGTTTATATAGACACCGGGAAGGGCTAGGGTTACACAGAGTCGGTTACAATGGTAGGAGATCTACATATCCGTATCGCCAAGCTTGCCTTCCACGCCAAGGAAAGCCCTATCCGGACACGGGGCGAAGTCTTCAATCTTGTATCTTCATAGTCTTGGAGTCCGACTGACGATAATAGTCCGGCTGTCCGGACACCCCCTAGTCCAGGACTCCCTCACCCGTCCTCGCCAATCTCCATGGGGATCTGCTCCCCCATGTGTCCGGCAGCGGAGGTCTCGCCTTGCGGCGCCTCTTGGACAGCGTCCTGGGCCCCTCCCCGGCCCGGAATAGTCCTCCAGGACAACACTTCGGTGTCATCCTTGGCCTTGGGAGAATAAGCGGGCGGCGGCGACATGCTGGCCATTTCCGCCGGATCCAACAAACCCCCAGATGAGGATTGCTGGATGCTGTCACGGGCCGGACTGCAATACCACAATTAACCACATCAAAACAATAAAAGGGAGAGGCTGGGTACACTTGTATGCGTAAGCTATAGTACTTACGATGCGGCCTGAGGCTTAGTGCGGAGGCGTCGCTCCAGACTGCTATCAACGTCCCACACGGTGTTGACCGCAGGGGCAACCTTCCCCTTCTTGGGCATTCCCGCCTCCAAATTAGTGGAGGCCCCCTCTTATTCTTTCCCTCCTCAGGGGGAGGATTCTTCTCCTCCTCCTCCTCTTCCTCGTCATCGTCCTCAGGGACGGAGGAATGAGTTTCTTCATCTTCGAATGTCACGTCCGAGGCGCCCTTGCGACGGGGCCACTTTTGCCCCCCTAGCCTTCTTCTCTAGTGCCTTATACCGTGGCGGCACCAGCATCTTCGCCAGACGCAGGATGACTGGTTCTTTAGGCAGCGGAGCCGGACACTGGATCCGCTTCGCCCTCTCCGTCCAATCCTGAAATAGCAATGGTAAAAGCTCAAACATCATCCTCGAAGCAAACAAGTAGGGGATACGTTAAGTATAGCATACCTCGCTGGCGGGGTGTTTAATGTCGTGCCCGCGGTCTGAATCTGTGGCCGGCAGTTTCTCGTTGCCCTTAAAGAGCAACCTCCAGGCACCTTCGTGAGTGGTTCCGAAGAGCCTCAACAGGGTTTGGTGCTTCTTCGGATTGAACTCCCACAGAGGGCGACTTCTGCACTGGCACGGGAGTATCCGGCGAACCAGCATCACCTGAATTACATCGACAAGCTTGACGTTCTTGGCTATCATGCTTTGAATATGCGTCTGCAGCGCAATCAGCTCATTGGGCGAACACCAATTCAGACTCTTCTCCACCTAGGAGGTGAGTCGCATGGGAGCACCGGAGCGGAAGTCGGCAGTTGCGGCCCAGGTGGTGCCGCGGGGTTCCGTGATGTAGAGCCACTGTTTCTGCCACTCCTTTACTGTATCCACAAAAGTGCCTTTCGGCCAGGAGACATTGGATAGCTTACTCACCATGGCTCCTTCGCACTCCGCATGCTGGCCATCCACCACCTTCAGCTTCATGTTGAAAACTTTGAGCCATAGCCCGAAGTGAGGTTGGGTGCGGAGGAAGGCCTCACTCACGACGATAAACGCCGAAATGTTGAGGAATGAGTTCGGGTCAGATCATGGAAATCTATCCCGTAATAATACATCAGCCCGCGGACGAATGGGTGGAGAGGGAACCCGAGTCCGCAGAAGAAATGAGGTATGAATACCACCCTCTCGTTGGGCTCCGGCGTGCGGACGACTTGTCTCTCGGCCGGCAGACGGTGGGCGATTTCCTTCGCCAAGTATCCGGCCGCCCGAAGCTCAGTAATGTCCTCCTCCTTAACGGAGGAGACTGAGGGAGTCCTAGACTAGGGGGTGTCCGGACAGCCGGACTATCATCGTCGGCCGGACTCCAAGATTATGAAGATACAAGATTGAAGACTTCGTCCCGTGTCCCGATGGGACTTTCCTTGGCGTGGAAGGCAAGCTTGGCGATACGGATATGTAGATCTCCTACCATTGTAACCGACTCTGTGTAACCCTAGCCCTCTCCGGTGTCTATATAAACCGGAGGGTTTTAGTCCGTAGGACGAACAACCATTACAACAATCATACCATAGGCTAGCTTCTAGGGTTTAGCCTCCTTAATCTCGTGGTAGATCCACTCTTGTAATACACATCATCAATATTAATCAAGCAGGACGTAGGGTTTTACCTCCATAAAGAGGGCCCGAACCTGGGTAAAAACATCGCGTCCCTCGTCTCCTGTTACCATCCGCCTAGACGCACAGTTCGGGACCCCCTACCCGAGATCTGCCGGTTTTGACACCGACATTGGTGCTTTCATTGAGAGTTCCTCTGTGTCATCACCGATAGGCTTGATGGCTTCTTCAATCAACAACAACGCCGTCCAGGGTGAGACTTTTCTCCCCGGACAGATCTTCGTATTCGGCGGCTTCGCACTGCGGGCCAATTCGCTTGGCCATCTGGAGAAAATCGAAAGCTACGCCCCTGGCCATCGGGTCAGATTTGGAAGCCTAAACTTCACGGCCGACATCCGTGGGGACTTGATCTTCGACGGATTCGAGCCACAGCCGACCGTGCCGCGCTGTCACGATGGGAATGATTTAGCTCTGCAGCCGGACAGTGCCCTGGTGGCCGCACACGAATCTGCTCCGACCCATAGTCCGGAGCCGATCGCGCAGATCGAGGACGGGTGGCTGGACACCGCCTCGGGAGCTGCAACTTCCACGGCGATGGAGCCGAACACTGACCTCGTCCCTTACAAAGCTCGTGACTCCGAGGTGCCGGACTCCCTGCCGGACTCCGAACCTCCCGCGCCCCTGCCAATCAAATCCGATTGGGCGTCGATCATGGAGTTCACCGCTGCGGACATCTTTTAACACTCACCCTTTGGCGACATCCTAAATTCGCTAAAGCATCTCTCGCTATCCGGAGAGCCCTGGCCGGACTACGGCCAGGATGGTTGGGATGCGGACGACGAAGAAATTCGAAACCCACCCACCACCCACTTTGTAGCCACTGTCGACGATCTAACCGACATGCTAGACTACGACTCCGAAGACATCGACGGTATGGACGACGATACCGGAGACGATCAAGAACCAGCGCCTACAGGGCACTGGAAGACCACCCCAACACATGACGTATATATGGTGGACACCCCAAAAGGAAGCGATGACGAGGAACAATGGGGCCCGGCAAAGGATAATCCCGCCGACAAGCAACCAAAACGGCGACGCAGACGCCGCCCTAAGTCCCGCCTCGACAAAAACAACGTTCCTAATAACCCAGCAATAGAGCAGGGCAAACCAGTGGACGACGAACATGCAACCAAGCAACGGTCCGAACAGGACGAATCGGATAATCAATCCATGCCCGGCGAAACCAACAGTCCAGACGACCTCACACCGGACACACATCCAGAGCATAAGAGCCTTCACAAAAGACTCGTCGCCACTGCAAGAAGTCTGAAGAAGGAAAACTGGAAGCTCAAAACAGCGGAAGAAATACTCAGAATGAGATGGAGCAAAGTACTCAAGACCGCTGAGAAATATGGCAACGGCCACCAAACAAAGAGCTACCCGAAGCGCAAGCTGCTGCCAGAATTTGACGAGGAAGCCATAGAGCCCCCACAGTCAAAAAACAAAGAGGCCGCCTGGCCGGATAGACAGCTAGATGACAGGCCAAAAGCAACAAGCGGCACCGCACACAAGCCGACCCATGATCCTGGGAAAGCAGATGGCCCAGCCAGGTCCATTTACGGGCCAAAAAAGAGGGCCCTAGGAAGCAACACAACACGCCAAGTGTTCGAAGACAGCGGCACACCCAAATACAGGGGCTCTGCACACCCACTATGTTTCACCGATGAGGTGCTGGATCATGAATTTCCAGCAGGGTTCAAACCCATAAACATAGAGGCATACGACGGAACAACAGACCCTGGAGTCTGGATAGAGGATTACATACTACACATACACATGGCTAGAGGAGATGATCTCCACGCCATAAAATATCTACCCCTCAAGCTCAAAGGGCCAGCTCGGCATTGGCTCAAAAGCCTCCCAGAAAACACTGTTGGAAGTTGGGAAGAGCTTGAGGACGCATTTAGAGCAAATTTTCAAGGGACTTATGTCCACCCGCCGGATGCAGACGATCTAAGTCATATAACTCAACAGCCCGGAGAGTCAGCGTGCAAATTCTGGAACAGGTTCCTTACTAAAAAGAACCAAATAGTCGACTGTCCGGACGCTGAAGCCTTATCAGCTTTTAAACACAACGTCCGAGACGAATGGCTCGCCAGACACCTTGGCCAAGAGAAGCCAAGAACAATGGCCGCGCTAACAAGCCTCATGACCCGCTTTTGCGCGGGGGAAGACAGCTGGCTAGCAAGATGCAGCACCAGCGACCCGAGTACATCTGAGATCAGAGATGGAAATGGAAAATCATGGCGCAGAAAGGATCAACGCCGGAATAAAGGAAAAATCCCAAAGAACACAGCAGTCAACGCCGGATTCAAAAGCTCGCGGCCGAACAATAAAACACTGCCTCTTAAGGACAACAGTGACGAGCTATCCAACTTAAACAAAATTTTGGATCAGATATGTCAAATCCACAGTACCTCCGGAAGGCCTGCAAACCACACCCACCGAGATTGTTGGGTTTTTAAACAGTCCGGCAGACTCAACGCCGAACACAAGGGGCTCGACGCACCAACCGAGGACGATGACAAACCCCACCAGCAGAGCACCGGAAAACAAAAGACTTTCCCTCAAGAAGTTAAAGCAGTAAACTCACTTCAGGTGATAGTACGGAAAAACAATGCGGCACCCGCTAAGATAGGTGTCGCACGGTCCACCCCAGCGGAACCTTGAGATTGGATGTCAAAACCAATCACTTTCGACCACCTGGATTATTCCAGAAGTATTCGAAAGGCAGGATGGACTGCTCTGATATTGAATCCTATAAGCGACAGACTGCAATTTACACAAGTCCTGATGGACGGCGGCAGCGATTTAAACCTGCTATATCCGGACACAATCCGCAAGTTGGGGATAGACCTTACTAAAATTCGGCGTAGCCGCACTTCCTTCAAAGGAGTGGCGCCAGGCCCTTACGCCAAGTGCACGGGCTCTTTACTACTAGAAGTTGTGTTCGGGTCACCCGACAACTTCCGACGCGCAAAGCTAATCTTTCATGTCCCGCCATTTAAAAGTAGCTATCAAGCATTATTGGGACGTGAAGCTTTCGTCCGCTTTAACACAATACCACATTACGCGTCTCTTACACTTAAAATGCCCGGTCCACGCGGCATCATTTCATTAAAAGGTCATCTATGACCCCGAACACGGCTGGACGAGTCCGGAATAAATAAGCTAGGGGCTCCCTAGCCGCACACCCCTTCACAAGGGGCTGAGCATATAAGCAATAATGAGCCAATATAGGCTCAGCTTTATTAATTTATATCTTTCAAACTAAGTTCCTCTCTTTTTACAGATGAGCAACATGCACACCCGTCCAGGATACGGCACAACGGAGACACAGGCGCAGACGTGCAGCAGGGACCCGTTTCAAGGATTCTTTTCAGATTAAGACCCTGCGTAAACCTTCCTTACTTTCTCTTGTTGCTATAATCCCCTGGTTTCTCATTATAATCAGAGAGGAGACTGGCGTTTTGGCATCGGCTGTGTCAGAGGACCTCACCAGTACCTGGACACTAGGGGCTTAGGGCATTGTTCTGCCCGTTATTATAAAGACCGAATACCTTAGGGAGTGTTCGGCATCTCGAGTTAGGCCTTATATGCATCAGCTCCGAATCATGTCTTTGGTCAAATGTTGGGTTTGCCCGGCTCCTGTGTTTTGCTGCCTTACGTTCCATATCATCGGCTAACGCGGCACCAGGAGAACTACTGCGATTGTGCCCCAGTTCGGCTGGGCGAGCACCTCAGTAGAGAAAGCCGAAAACTGACTGTCATGATACAGCGAGAGACTGGTCAACCACTCGATCGACCACAGGAATGTTTAGAATTCCTCCGCTTTGATGAAGGACCGTTTCCCGGTCAGGCACATACACGCCCCGAATTCGGATAGCGCTTCCCCAGGGGCTATATCGTAGCCCCGCCCTCGAACTCCCATGACTAAGTGAAAGTGATAAAGCATTATAGTCCGGTTGCCTCGTTCGCTACGCTACCACCTCCTTCACAGGACCGAGACGTCGGATTAAGTGTGAAAACGCGCTATTTTTCCGAACATCCCGGCACCTTGTGCGTGGGGGCTGAAGCCGACGACTGCCATCTTTCAGGTTATACACACGTATACATAAACGGCCGCATAGGAGATATTTCAATACTTGAACGCACAAGTATAAAAAGCGCCTACATCATAAACATTGTTTTTTCAAAATAAAATGTTCATTTGAACGTGACATTTTTTGAGCACTGCGACTCTATTACATGAGCACCACGCAGAACTTCCCCAAAATAGTGCTCGACGGGTAACCGGCTCTCGTCCGAACCCTGGGTAGCAACAGCGATGGCATCCATCTCTGTCCAATGTGTCTTCACACGGGCGAGTGCCATCCGTGCACCCTCTATGCAGGCCGACCGCTTCATCGCCTATATATGCGGCACCGCCCCAAGAAATTGCTGCAATAAGCCAAAATAGCTCTTCGGCCTGGGCCTATCCGGCCAGACATGAGTCACGATATCTGTCATGGCAAGTCCGGACAACCTATTCAGCTCAGCCCACTCGGCCAACCGGTCGGTCAGCGGAAGTGAACGCTCCGGACTATGGAATTGAGACCAAAATAGTCTTCCGTCTTGTGATCCTCCTGGCTTCGGAAGTGCACAACGGCATCCGCCGCACTCACTGCTAAGTCCATATATGGATCCTCCGGACCCCACAGCTGGCAAAGCGGAGCATACTTAGGGTCCGTAAACTTTCGGCGCAGCAGAAAAGGCTTGCCAGCCACAATGTCTCCGGCCTGGCGCAACTCTTCCTTCATAGCCCGCATTGCAGAACGGGCATCCTTGGCTTCGGCGGTGGCCTTCCCCAGGTCTTCTCGCCCCGCTAGGCGCTCCTTTTCAAGAGCCTCATTGCGATCGGTAGCATCTTTTAACTTCACGGCCATTCCGGCCATCTCTTCCCTGCTTCGGCAGTGTGCAGCCCTTTCGGCTTCTAACTCCTCGGCCGCCCTCGAGGCCGCCGCATCACTCCTTCTGGCTTGCTCCTTGGCTTGAGCAAGTTCGGCCCGAAGGCTCTCCACAGCAGCGGCACCATCTGCATTTCACGCACATGTTGTAAGGACTAGGGCTTCTGCTCCCTTACTAAGTGACCGCAAAGAAACACTTACCTTGCGACTCATCAAGTCGCCTGTTGACTAGCGCGATGTCCGCATCCGCAATGTCGAGTTGCCGCTGTAGTTCAGCAACTCCATCAGTCCGGCTGGCCCCCGAACGATCCGCCACCTGCATAGGAACGGCGAAAATTGAAACCTGCGATTTTGATCCTCGGCACGCTGTCGCTTTCGACAACCTACCGAGTCTCAGGGGCTACTATCTATATAGGGCGCACTTCTATGTGCAAAACTGTCAAAAAGGTGTGTCGCTTTTACATACCTCAAACCCCGCCAGCAAACTCCTGACGGCATTATGTAATCCACTATCGGCGGATGAAATCCTTCCAATCACCATACTCATCAATGCATGGTGATCTTCTGAGATGGACGCCCTCTCAAGTAGAACCTTCAGCTCCCCCGGCCGAACTCTATTCGGCGCCGAGCTCCTCGGCTCTGCCGGGCTGGGGGATACCCTCCGTGACGACACTTCAGGCTCGTCCGCCCTATCCGACGGTGCAGCAGACGGAGGCGTCTCGCTCTCCATCATCTCCGCACAAAGATCCCCCGAAGACGAGCTCATTTGCGAAGGACGGAGATCCGAACTACAAGGTAAAAACTTGAGTTAGCCTCAGAAGCTCCAATAGGGGTGTCCTTTATTATAAAACTCCCCTTTTCCTACTTACGGTTCGCTGGAGGGCTGATTCTTTAAGGGATACTGTGCGGCCGGGGCCTCCCCGGACGCAGGACCCTCTGGTGAAGATTTTTCCCCCGCTTAGGGGCTTTGGCTCCCGGGTCCTCGGAGGCGGTCCTCTTCCCCCCTTGGAGGGAGGGATTCTCGGTTCCCCCTCTTTCAAGAGCCTCCTTGGGCGAGGCGGTAGCTCCTCTATTTTCCCCTTCGCCTTCCTCTGAAGGCGCAACCTCCAGCATCCTGAGCAGCACGGGATCCGGCGCGGTCTCTGGGAGGGGGGCCAGACACCGTATGAGTTTTGCTTGCGCTATCCACTCCTGTTTAGAGAGAAATTGGTCAAAAGGCGGATCATAGGAAGGCAAACAAATGGTATGTCCGGACTCGGAGCTACTTACTTGTGTATCCGGGCGATTGCAGCTTAGGCCAGCATCCTCGATCAATTCCGGACATGCCTCTTGTGATCCGAAGAATAATTTGTACATCTCCACAGGTGTCATACCCATGAAGTGTTGAAGAATCCGTGGTCCCTCCGGATTAAACTCCCACAGCCGGAGAGGGCGGCGTTTGCAGGGCAGGAGACACCTGATCAACATAACCTGCACTACCACAACCAGATCGATCTCCCTTGCTTGGAGGTCTTGAATCCGGCCCTGCAGTAGGGGCACGCCCTTTGACGGCCCCCAGTTGAGCCCTTGGTTGACCCACGACATCAACTGACGTGGAGGTCCCGAGCGGAATAAGGGCGGCGGCTTCTGCCTGCTGCCCTTTGGAGCGGTAATATAGAACCACTCCTGCTGCCACAATCTGAGCTCCTCTTGGAAGGAGCCCTCGGGCCACGGGGCATCGGCCCTCCTGCTCACGGCCGCCCCGCCGCACTCTGCTTGACGCCCCTCAACCATCTTCGGCTCCACATTGAAAGTCTTCAGCCACAGGCCGAAGTGAGGGGTGACGCGGAGGAAGGCTTCGCAGACGACAATAAATGCGGAAATATGGAGGATGGACTCCGGGGCCAAGTCGTGGAACTCCAACCCATATTAAAACATGAGCCCTCTCACAAAAGGATCCATCGGGAAGCCTAAACCCCGACGGAGGTGGGATACGAAAACGACGTACTCGCCGGGCTCGGGGGTGGGGATGGCCTGCCCTTCGGCGGGCAACCTGTGCGAAATCTCGTAAGACAGGTACTTGGCCTCTCGCAGCTTTAGCATGTCCTCCTCCGTGACGGAGGAGGGCATCCACCGGCCCTGAAGGTCGGAGCCGGACATTGTTGAAGGTCTGAAGCGCTCGAATCTGGGGCTCTGGGTGTTGGAACTTGGAGCAAGGAGAAGATTCGATGGAGGATTGAAGAAAAGAAACGAGCCTTGGTCCTATTATAAAGAGGGAGAATACCAAGAGCCGTCTCCGTGACCGTTCGGGACTCGCCTTCGATAGAGGGGGCGTGGCGACGGGCGCGGTTGGGTTACCCACGTCCGTATTGATGAGGATCCAGGAATAAGGGGAAACACGATCTCTGCTTCAACAAGACGTGCCAAGGAAACTGCTTCGCTAAACGTGCTGAGGTGGTATAATAAAAAACGATTCAAGTAAAGGCTTGGTAGTGGTGTGACGTCATGCCACAAAATACATCAGCAGATTGAACTTGTGCACATATTATTCTCTCTATGGTGGAATGTGGAATTTATTTTTGCAGAGCCGGACACTATCCTGGTGTTCACAATCTTCTATGAATTATTCGGAGGAGGAACCCGCCTTGCAATGCCGAACAATATGCGCGCCGGACTCATCGTCATTGAAGCCTGGTTCTGGGGCTACTGAGGGAGTCCTGGACTAGGGGGTGTCCGGACAGCCGGACTATCATCGTTGGCCGGACTCCAAGATTATGAAGATACAAGATTGAAGACTTCGTCCCATGTCCGGATGGGACTTTCCTTGGCGTGGAAGGCAAGCTTGGCGATACGGATATGTAGATCTCCTACCATTGTAACCGACTCTGTGTAACCCTAGCCCTCTCCGATGTCTATATAAACCGGAGGGTTTTAGTCCGTAGGACGAACAACCATTACAACAATCATACCATAGGCTAGCTTCTAGGGTTTAGCCTCCTTGATCTCGTGGTAGATCCACTCTTGTAATACACATCATCAATATTAATCAAGCAGGACGTAGGGTTTTACCTCCATCAAGAGGGCCCGAACCTGGGTAAAAACATCGTGTCCCTCGTCTCCTGTTACCATCCGCCTAGACACACAGTTCGGGACTCCCTACCCGAGATCCGTCGGTTTTGACACCGATAGAGACCATCCACTTGCCCTGACCTCCAGATCTGGACATGGTTGAGTGCTAGATCGAGTGTAAAGGAGATGAGAACTTGGGCTCTGGAGCTCGAGATTGGAAGGGGGGATATAGAGAAGGCATGGGGGAGGAAGAGGGAGTCCTTATCCCCTTATAAAGGCAGTAAATATTGAGCGCCTCCCCACTCGCCTTAGAATTCACCTATTCCCAAGGCCTGTGTAAATGGCACGGTTGGGTTACCCATGCCCGCATTGATGAGAATCCCATGATAAGGGGACACGATCTCTGCTTTGACAGGACGTGCCAATGGCAACCGCGTCTCGGGACGTGGAGCGTCAGGCATGAAACGGTCCGGAATTATGACCATCGGACGTGATGTCATGCTACAAAATTTTTTCAGAGGATTAGACTCGTGTAAAATTATATTCTCTCTGTGGTTGTGTATGGTGTGTGTGACAGGTCCGGATACTATCATCGCATCCGAAGACTATCTTGGTGTACGGAAAAAGGGAACCCGCCTTGCAATGCCGAAGACAATCTGCGCATCGTACTCCTCGTCATTGAAGCCAGGTTCAGGGGCTGCTAAGGGAGTCCTGCACTAAGGGGTCCTCGGGCGTCCGGCCTATTATCAACGGGCCGGATTGATGGGCTGTGAAGACATGAAGGCCGAAGACTGCACCCGTGTCCGGATTGGACTCTCCTTGGCGTGGAAGTCAAGCTTGGCGACCAACTATGAAGATTCCTTCTTATGTAACCGACTCTATGTAACCCTAGATCCCCCCGAGTCTATATAAACCGGAGGGTATAGTCCGGAAAGGATACTCATTACCATATTCATACATGCTAGACTTCTAGGGTTTAGCCATTACGATCTCGTGGTAGATCAACTCTTGTAATACTCATATTCATCAAGATCAATCAAGCAGGAAGTAGGGTATTACCTCCATAGAGAGGGTCCAAACCTGGGTAAACATTGTGTCCCCCATCTCCTGTAACCATCGACCTTAGACGCATAGTTCGGGACCCCCTACCTGAGATCCGCCGGTTTTGACACCGACAGCCGCCGGGCAGGCGGGACCGCGTGGAGTCATCGCCACGCATTGCTCCAAGTAGGGGGCGCAGGGTCGGCATCAGAGCCGAAGGTACCTGAAAAAAGGGAACACCGTCTCGACAAAATACATGTGCCTCGAGGTGTACACATGATGAGTGACATGATCATAGCACTGGTAACCTTTGGTGCAAAAGGGATAGCCGAGGAAGACGCATGGGAGTGAACGTGGTGCGAGTTTGTGTGGAGTGGTGGACGCGGTGCTAGGATAGCAAAGACATCCAAAATGCGAAGACCGTCATAGGACAGCGGTGTACCGAAGAGAAGGTGGTGGGGGCGTAGTTCCACCAAGGACGACACAGACGGATGTTAACTATAGGGTGGCAGTGGCGAGGGCATCAGGCCAAAACCAAGCAGCCACGTTCGAGTGAAAGAGTAACGTGCGAACACAGTCATTAAGAGTGCAAAGAATACACTCAGCTCGGCCGTTCTGTTGTGAGGTGTATGGGCAAGTTAGATGGAAGATCGTGTCATGAGAGGCGAGAAGGGTGCGGAGAGCGACGTTGTCAAACTCTTTTTCGTTATCGGTTTGGAGTGCAAGAATGGGGCGACCGAACTGAAGGAAATATGCCCTAGAGGTAATAATAAAGTTATTATTTTATTTCCTTATATCATGATAAATGTTTATTATTCATGCTAGAATTGTATTAACCGGAAACTTAGTACATGTGTGAATACATAGACAAACAGAGTGTCCCTAGTATGCCTCTACTTGACTAGCTCGTTAACCAAAGATGGTTAAGTTTCCTAGCCATAGACATGAGTTGTCATTTGATGAACTGTATCACATCATTAGAGAATGATGTGATGGACAAGACCCATCCGTTAGCTTAGCACTATGATCGTTTAGTTTATTGCTATTGCTTTCTTCATGACTTATACATGTTCTTATGACTATGAGATTATGCAACTCCCAAATACCGGAGGAACACTTAGTGTGCTATCAAACGTCACAACGTAACTGGGTGATTATAAAGATGCTCTACAGGTGTCTCCGATGGTGTTTGTTGAGTTGGCATTGATCGATCGAGATTGGGATTTGTCACTCCGTGTATCGGAGAGGTATCTCTGGGCCCTCTTGGTAATGCACATCACTATAAGCCTTGCAAGCAATGTGACTAATGAGTTAGTTGCAGGATGATGCATTACGGAACGAGTAAAGAGACTTGCTGAAAGTGCAACTATCCGTAGGTGGTTTTGGTAATTCATAACAACATATAGCTCATTGAGCTAATGCTATTCCAAGACAAATATTTTAGGAAAGCTCAATGAATGGCATGGCATGGATGATGAAAGTGGATCCCTCAAAATACGAAGGACAAAGGATTGGCTCAAGCTCAAAAGCTCAAGACTCTTCATTTTACTTTTTAGTGATCCAAGATCACATTGAGTCTATAGGAAAAGCCAATACTATCAAGGAGGGATGAGGTGTTGCTTAATGAGCCTCTTGCTTCATGTGCTTAGTGATATGCTCCAAATACCCTCAACTACTTTCTCACATCCACATATGACCTAAACCCAAAGTCAAAATCGGTCCCACCGATTCTTTCTATCCGGCGCCACCGAGTTCAAATGTCATAGCCACTGCCACAAACCCTAGGCAAATCGGACTTACCGATAGGGATCTCGGTCTCACCGAGATGGGGTTGTGATCTCTCTGTTTCCCTTCGTAACGTTTCGGTCTAACCGAAGTGAGTGATCGGTCCCACCGAGATTGCAATGTAAACTCCCTATTTCCTTTTCGTAACATTTCGGTCTCACCGAAATGAGCAAATCGGTCCCACCGAGTTTACCTGACCAAATCTCTAGAAAGCTTATTACCAAAATCGGTCTCACCGAGTTTGTGTAATCGGTCTTTCCGAGATTACGTTATGCCCTAACCCTAACCATATCGGTCCTACCGAGTTGCATGTCAGTCCCACCGAAAACCCTAACGGTCACTAGGTTTACTAAATCGGTCCGACCGAGTCTGTTGAATCGGTCCCACCGAGTTTGGTAAATTGTGTGTAATGGTTAGATTTTGTGTGGAGGCTATATATACCCCTCCACCTCCTCTTCATTCGTGCAGAGAGACATCAGAACAAACCTACACTTCCAACTTACCATTTCTGAGAGAGAACCACCTACTCATGTGTTGAGGCCAAGATATTCCATTCCTATCATATGAATCTTGATCTCTAGCCTTCCCCAAGTTGCTTTCCACTCAAACCTTCTTTCCACCAGATCCAAATCCTATGAGAGAGAGTTGAGTGTTGGGGAGACTATCATTTGAAGCACAAGAGCAAGGAGTTCATCATCAACGCACCATTTGTTACTTCTTGGAGAGTGGTGTCTCCTAGATTGGCTATGTGTCACTTGGGAGCCTCTGAGAAGATTGTGGAGTTGAACCAAGGAGTTTGTAAGGGCAAGAAGATCGCCTACTTCGTGAAGATCTACCGCTAGTGAGGCAAGTCCTTCGTGGGCGACGGCCATGGTGGGATAGACAAGGTTGCTTCTTCGTGGACCCTTCATGGGTGGAGTCCTCCGTGGACTCGCGCAACCGTTACCCTTCGTGGGTTGAAGTCTCCATCAACGTGGATGTACGATAGCACCACCTATCGGAAGCACGCCAAAAACATCCGTGTCTCCAATTGCGTTTGAATCCACCAAACCCTTCACTTTACTTTCTTGCAAGTTGCATGCTTTAATTTCCGCTGCTCATATACTCTTTGCATGCTTGCTTGAATTGTGTGATGATTGCTTGACTTGTCCAAAGATAGCTAAAATCTGCCAAACTCTAAAATTGGGAAAAGGTTAAGTTTTTAATTGGTCAAGTAGTCTAATCACCCCCCCTCTAGACATACTTCAAGGTCCTACAAGTGGTATCAGAGCTTTCGTCTCCATTTGCTTTGATTTCCATAGCTTTTGGTGGTTATAGTCTTTGTTTCACAACCTAGGAGAGTATGGCGTCTAGTGAGGGAAATTATCACCGTCGAGGTCCTTACTTTGATGGTACTAATTTTGCTAGTTGGAAGCATAAGATGAAAATGCATATTCTTGGACATAACCCCGCCGTTTGGGCTATTGTGTGTATTGGCTTGCAACGTGAATTCTTTGATGGGAGAGAGCCAAACCGTGAAGCTAGTGCGGAAGAATTGAAGATGCTGCAATACAACGCTCACGCTTGTGATATCCTCTTCAACGGATTGTGCCCCGAGGAATTCAAAAAAATCAGTCGTCTTGAGAATGCAAAGGAAATTTGGGATACGTTGATTGATATGCATGAAGGTACCGACTCCGTCAAGGAATCCAAGTTGGATGTGCTCCAAAGTTAGCTTGACAAGTTCAAAATGAAGGATGGTGAAGGTGTCGCTGAAATGTACTCTAGGCTTGCTCTTGTCACAAATGAGATTGCCGGCTTAGGAAGTGAAGAGATGACCAACAGATTTATCATCAAGAAGATCCTAAGAGCATTGGATGGAAAGTATGATACGGTGTGCACATTGATCCAAATGATGCCAAACTACAAAGATCTCAAGCCAACAGAAGTCATTGGAAAAATTGTTGCTCATGAGATGTCACTCAAGGATAAGGAGGAACTTCACAACAAGTCAAGTGGTGCTTCCAAAGCCTCATGTCAAGCCCCTACATCATCAAGTAAGAAACAAACCTTCAATGAAGAATTGAGCTTAATGGTGAAGAACTTCAACAAATGACAAAAGATCTTCTAGTCGAGAGCGCAATTGCTACAATTGTGGGAGACCGGGACACTACTCCAATGAGTGTACGACACCCTACAAAAGAAGAGAAGATTCTCCAAGAAGAAGAAGCAAAAGAGAAGAATCACCACCAAGAGAGAGGAGGCGTAGAGATGATCGTTATGAACGAAGACCCTCACAGAGAAGCAAGGATTTGGAAAGGAAGGACAAGTCATCAAGGAGCTACACAAAACGAAGACATCAAGCTCATGCTGGTGAATGGGTATCCGTCTCCGACTCCGATAATCACTCTGAGAGAAGCTATCACTCCGACTCCGAATATACTCAAGATGAAGGTGTTGCCGGTCTAGCACTTGTGTCAACCAACTCCTATGACATATTTGACTCACCAAATGAAGGAATTGGAAGATGCTTCATGGCCAAAGGTCCAAAGGTAACACATCCCGAGTATGTTGATTTCAATAGTGATGAAGATGACTTGCTAGGTGATGATGATTTACTTGTTGACAACTCTAGTGATGAATACTATGATGAAACGTCAATTAATCATGCTAATGAAGATAAAACGAATGACAATGATAAGGAGAAGATTGATCTTCTAACTAAAGAACTATACACTCTTAAGTTAGCTCATGAAACTATCTTCGAAGATCATCGAGAACTTTTAAGAGCTCATGAGAAGTTACGCTTTGAAAAGCTCAATCTTGAGCAAGAGCATGAGTTCTTAAAAGCAATCAATGATGATCTCCGTAAGAAAAGTTCTTCTTACATTGCCAAGTGTTTACTCTTATCCACTTACATGCCTCAAGTCAAGTCTAGTAACAAGTACAAGAAAGATCCTTCCTCTAGTAGTAACAATAATAATGCCAAATCCAATATTGTTGCTTCTAGTAGTTCTCTTGATTTCACTAATGATTCTCTTAGCCAAGTTACACTTGAGCAAGAAAATAGCTTATTGAAGGGAATTATAGAGAAAGGTGTTTACAAGAGCCTTGCCGGGAGTAAGCAATTTGAGGAAATTGTACGTAAGCAAGGAAGGCACCAGAAGAATCAAGGTGTTGGTTTTGAACGAAAGTTCAATGCCAATGGAGTTGAGTGGGAAGAAGATCAATACCCCAAGACGAAGTTTGTTCCTCAACAAGAGAAGTATGATCCTACTTCCTTCAAGGGAACAAAAGCACAAGATGATCTTCCACCACAAGACCACAAGAACAAAGGCAAGGACAAGCTTCAAGAGGAGATTGATGCATTTGAAGAAGCACCTAAGGCCTCGGTCAAGTGGGTTCCCAAGACTACGTCAAGTTCTACTTCATCAAGTACAACTACAACTCCAAGGATTCCCATCAAGATGATGTGGATCCCGAAGAAGAAGAACTAGAGAGTTCTTGAGGGTGACTCCGCCAACATTCTTCACTCATATCATTATGGCAAGGACAAGTGAAATCAACTTCCACATCTTGCACTAGTTCAAGGAGTCACAAACCCTCATGTTGGTAAGGCAAGGGACAAGGTAACCTAATGATTTCATGGACATCATCTTGTGTGTGCATCACTCTATGTCTATGGATATTCTTGTTTGTTCCTTGTGGGACTAACCCATGTAGGTATGTTGAAAATGCAACTCACTCCAAAGGATTGCTCCAAATGATTTACATCAACATTGAGCACCCACATCTTCAACACCTACATGAAGTCATCATCGACAAAACCCAAGGTTAGTTCATCCCTCTAAAAGGGGATCTCACATCTAGGGGGAGCTTAACTCTAAGAATTGAGTCAAAGCAACTCTAATGGTGTGAACACATTAATGCATTATGTAAAAGTGGTAACCCCACTTGAGCTTAAACGATTAGTATGACCTATGATCAAATGTTCTCATTTGATTCCTAAGTTAATATACTCATATATAGATGACCTAGTCATCGCCAATTGTTTGATAGATGCTAGTATTGGTTGTGCATGCTTTGCCACATATTTCATTTGCCATCTTATTGTGTGAGCATGTTGGTTGCATATTTTACTCATTCGAGGACATCCACTTGTTGCTTTGATTGTTTGGGTTCTTTTTCTTTTTGCCAAGTGGATGGACAAGAATGCCTAAGAACCTTCTCTAGCTATCTATGCTTTTCTCGTCTCAAACTCTATTCATGCTACATCACAAAATTTGATCAAGTCAGATTCGAACCACTCTGTGTGAGGAGCACTCGGAGTCCCCGATTCGTCATAGACTTAAACTTCCAAAATGTCTTTGTGATTCTCGGTCTGACCGATTCCTCCATTTTGGTCCTACCGAGATCACTAAGTCGATCTAGGTTTTCAATCTCGGTGCAACCGATTTGAACTTTTCGGTCACACTGAGTTGCAGTAACTGTATACAGTTATGCATCTCGGTGCCATCGAGTTGTTCCACTCGGTCACACCAACAGGGTCAGGCTATATATACTCACGGGCAAAAATTTGGAAATTTCTCCGAACCTCTTCGCCCGCGCAATAGCTCCCTCTGCCTCTAGGGTCTCCGGATCATCTCCTCGTCGCCAGCCGCCTCCTGTCGCTAGTCTCCGCCGCCGTCAACAGATTTTGCCCCCGTCGTTGCCGCCGTAGCGAGTTCATCGCCAAGCTAGGGTATGGACTCGAACACAGTGCTATCCTTGTCCGATTCCTAGCACATTGTGTTCATCATGATTCTTGCCACGATTGAGACATTCCTATCCAGTCAATACAATCCTTAGATTAGATGGGATTTGAAAATTTAGGGTTAGGTTTCCGTCGAAACCATCTCGGACCCACCGAGTTGAAAGACTCGGTCCCACCGATTTGGCTAACGCCATTGCACTAGTAACTCTCAGTCTGACCGAGAATTGCTAATCGGTGTGACCGATTTGAAGACTTTGTGAAACCCTAGCAGTCTCGGTGCCACCGAACTGTGACTCGGTCCGACCGAGTTCACCAGTTTAGGTTCCAAAACTGCTTCAGTATCACCGAGTTTGAAAATCGGTTGATCCGAAATGCTTTCCGTGGAAAAATAAAACTGAATTTTTGAATCATTCTTTTGCAAAAATCTCTGCATTTTGTGATGCTCATCCATTCTATCTCATCTATAACTATTCATAGGGTCAGCAGTCAGTGATTTTCAGCATGTCAGACCAAAGTGATAGTCAGAACATGTCAGAAGAGCACAATCACATGAGTGAGGGCACTAGTCCCTCTAGCACCTCAGATGATGGCAGCAGAAACACCCCAAGCAATCTGCCTAAAGCTGCCACTAGGACAAGGAAGAAGAGAACTTCAGAATCTAAAGATGAGGATTACTTGGCAGAAGAAGATGAGGCTACCTCCAAGAAGGTAGTGCTCAAAAAGGAATATGCCTCAGCAAAGAACACAAAGCCTGGACTTAATAGGAAGCTTCCTGCCAAGAGGACACCTATGCTGAAGGTCAGAGGATCAACTCAAGTGCCTGAAAAGTCTAAACCCAAAGAGGCACCTGCAAGAAGAGTCACAACCTCCAAACCCAAGAAAGTTCCCACTAGAGAAACCATGAAGTTTACCATAGAATCAGAAGATGAAGCTGCTGGACAAGATAAGAAGAAGAAGAGAGCCAGAACCACTACTGCCCAGGTTCTTGGAAATCCCTCTATGAGGAGAGACTCTGAAGAGGAAGAAGAGGTTGCTGCACCAGCACCCAAGGCACAAAAGCTAATGGGTGATGCTATTAAGTCAGGGGCTGCAACATCAAAGCCCAAGGAAGCACCCAAAGCTGCCCCAGGCCAAAGATTGCACCAAAGAGGAATACCAGGAGTATTCCAGCTGCTGAGAAGAACAAGGCCCCAGTGCCTGAAGTTGCTGATGAGGCAGATGAAGAAGGACAAGTCCTGAGGAAGCTCAAACCCAATATTCTAGACCACAATGATGCTCATCCTGTGGCCGAGAACATGAAAATCAAGAGAGATTCAGGGTTGAGGCTATGGAGAGAGTCTGATCCATATGCTACCAGGAGAAGAACTGCTGTTGATTACAGGTTCCACACTAAGGAACAGCAGGACTTCTATGAGACAGTGCTGTTGGACAAGAAGTCCATAGTTTGTGATATGAGGTGGGTCGACTGGACCTACATGAAGGACAATGAGGAACACTATCCAGGAGTGCAAGACAGTTTTGTTGCTTGTGGAGTTGCAGACTTTGTTGGGCAGAAGCTCACAAAGTGGAATGATGAGCTCATTATGCAATTCTACTCCACAACACACTTCTATCCAAATGGCAGGATAGTTTGGATGTCTGAAGGTACAAGGTACCAGTCAACAATTGAGGAATGGGCTAGTCTGATCAATGCCCCAAAGGAAAGTGAAGATGACTTGGATGTTTATGCCAAGAAGAAAATGGACCACAATTCCATGGCTCACATGTACAAGGAGATCACAAACAAAGCTCTTGAGACTTTCAAGTTTGGGTCAGTCCACTTTCTTCTGTCAGGGCTGCCAACAATCAACTGGATCCTAAGGCACACTTTGTTGCCCAAGTCAGGTGACCACAACATGATTAGAGGGCATGCTATCAACTTGCTGCACTTGTTTGATGTGCCACAAAAATTCAAGGTCATGAGCCTTATTGTTGAGACCATTAAGAGGATAGCAGCAGATCAGAAGAGGAGTTGTGGGTATGCCCCACAGATTCAGGAGTTGATTAACTCAAAGATGGGCACAGGAACTTACTTGCTGGATAAGGAACATTTTGCTATCTATCCAGACTTTGAGGACAATCAGGTTGTCATGAATGAGAATGAACCTTCATCAGTGCAAGCTCAAGAGCAGAAGGAGAAGGCAAAGAGAGAGAAGGCTGCCAAGATGCCAACTCAAGAGGAGGCATCTGAATACTTCTTGAAGAATAAGCAAGAACAGCTTGGTTACTTGATAGCATCCACACTAAGGATTAAGAAGGGGTTGGACACCCTAACTCAAAACCAGGAGAGCCTGGAAAGGATCATGGAACGAAAATTATATGATCTAGATATCAAAGTAACTGAGATTCAGTCAGTTGTGGAGCAGCTTCAGGATGACATGCAGGAGAGGAAGGGCAAGACAACCACTGATGCATTTGCCAGAGTGCCTAGAGCTCATAGGTCAGCTGCAGTGCCTGTGACAGACTCCAGAGCCACATCATCTGCACCAGCTACAGCTCCTACAGCTCCAGTGCAACCAACTCCAGCACCAACTCCTTCAGCTCCATCCACTTCAACTGAAGCCTTCGTCTAAGGAGCCATCTCTACACCACCACCTGAAGATCAAGCCTGAGAGTCGATCTAGTACTATGCATTTTCTATGAACTTTTTGGTAACTTGTTGCCAAAGGGGGAGAAAAATGTATAGATCATAGGATTTGACAGAGAGTGTGTTGCTTTTGTTCTCTCTTGCTTTGGTGGTTAACCTTTGTTTGCTTTTGATTGCTTGAGATACTATGCTATTATCTGTGAGACATTGATGATCATGTGTTTGATCATAAGCTACACTTATGCATGTTTGATGATATTATCTTACCTATCCTTATGTGATCATTCACTTTGCTTGGTGATGAGTGCATGTATTCTATCTTTATCATTTTGAGCACTCCACCAAGATGTATGTGACATGAAAGAGTAACCCATGAGCCTAATTCCTTGTGCATTTGCAGTCCAAAGCAAATTTTAAACTTGCACAAATTTAGGGGGAGCTCTTGCTTATCACATACTTCTCAAAGCGACGATGTTGTTCAATCTTATTATCATTTGTCGAAGCTTTGATCTATATGTTGTCATCAATTACCAAAAAGGGGGAGATTGAAAGTGCAACTATCCCTAGGTGGTTTTGGTAATTCATAACAACATATAGCTCATTGAGCTAATGCTATTCGAAGACTATTATTTCAGGAAAGCTCAATTAATGGCATGTCATGGATGATGAAAGTGGATCCCTCAAAATACTAAGGACAAAGGATTGGCTCAAGCTCAAAAGCTCAAGACTCTTCATTTTATATTTTAGTGATCCAAGATCACATTGAGTCTATAGGAAAAGCCAATACTATCAAGAAGGGATGAGGTGTTGCTTAATGAGCGTCTTGCTTCATGTGCTTAGTGAGATGCTCCAAATACCCTCAACTACTTTCCCACATCCACATATGACCTAAACCAAAAGTCAAACTCGGCCCCACCGATTCTTTCTATCCGGCGCCACCAAGTTTAAATGTCATAGCCACTGCCACAAACCCTAGGCAAATCGGTCTTACCGATAGGGATCTTGGTCTCACCGAGATGGGATTGTAATCTCTCTGTTTCCCTTCGTAACGTTTCGGTCAAACCGAAGTGACCGATCGGTCCCACCGAGATTGCAATGTAAACTCCATGTTTCCCTTTCGTAACATTTCGGTCTCACCAAAATGAGCGAATCGGTCCCACCGAGTTTACCTGACCAACTCTCTGGAAAGCTTATTACCAAAATCGGTCTCACCGAGTTTGTGTAATTGGTCTTACCGAGATTACGTTATGCCCTAACCCTAACCATATCGGTCCTACCGAGTTGCATGTCAGTCCCACCGAAAAGCCTAACGGTCACTAGGTTTACTAAATCGGCCTGACCGACTTTGTTGATTCGGTCCCACTGAGTTTGGTAAATTGTGTGTAATGGTTAGATTTTGTGTGGAGGCTATATATACCCCTCCACCTCCTCTTCATTCGTGGAGAGAGCCATCATAACAAACCTACACTTCCAACTTACCATTTTTGAGAGAGAACCACCTACTCATGTGTTGAGGCTAAGATATTCCATTCCTACCATATGAATCTTGATCTCTAGCCTTCCCCAAGTTGCTTTCCACTCAAATCTTCTTTCCACCAGATCCAAATCCTATGAGAGAGAGTTGAGTGTTGGGGAGACTATCATTTGAAGCACAAGAGTAAGGAGTTCATCATCAATGCACCATTTGTTACTTCTTGGAGAGTGGTGTCTCCTAGATTGGCTAGGTGTCACTTGGGAGCCTTCGACAAGATTGTGGAGTTGAACCAAGGAGTTTGTAAGGGCAAGGAGATCGCCTACTTCGTGAAGATCTACCGCTAGTGAGGCAAGTCCTTCGTGGGCGACGACCATGTTGGGATTGATAAGGTTGCTTCTTCATGGACCCTTCGTGGGTGGAGCCCTCCATGGACTCGCGCAACCATTGCCCTTCGTGGGTTGAAGTCTCCATCAACGTGGATGTACGATAGCACCACCTATCGGAACCACGACAAAAACATCTGTGTCTCCAATTGCGTTTGAATCCTCGAAACCCTTCCCTTTACTTTCTTGCAAGTTGCATGCTTTAATTTCCGCTGCTCATATACTCTTTGCATGATTGCTTGACTTGTCCAAAGATAGCTAAAATCTACCAAACTCTAAAATTGGGAAAAGGTTAAGTTTTTAATTGGTCAAGTAATCTACTTCAAGGTCCTACAACTGCACAAATCACTTTTTTCTTAAGAGTGTTTTGTGCAGTTGTACTAAAATGTCACACGGGCAACGTCTCTACATTTAAGTGCGACTGCACAAAGGGAGATTGGTTTCGCTCTATCCTCCTCATCCAACTCCGAGCCTAATCTTCTGCAACTAGTTAGTCTTAAGAGAGACTGCAAAGGTGATCGGCTTCTATTTGTATGTTTATTGTTTCATCAGCAGTCCTCTATTATCGTAATCACACTTAATATCTTTGGAACAGGGACGCTCAGCTCTTTTTTAGTGGAACTGCACAAAATGATCAGAATGTTGCATGCTCTAGACAACTACTTTTTTTCCCAACATGCCTTGTTGATTTAGACAGAGCTGGGGGACGTTGCTGCCAATGAAAGCATGGATCAATTTTAATTTAACACCTTCTCACAACTCTGTCTTCAGTTGTGATGTAATTATTAGCTCTGATCTGCTAATAATTGACATGCATTAGCAAGGAAGTTAGTTTTTTATTGTTTCTGAAAGAGCATCGATGGCAAGACACGCGAAACAAAAGCTGAAAGCTCACATCATTGTACAATTTCATGTCGCTGGAAAATTATTTGTATAGTACGTCAGTTATGTAAACAAATGATGGAAGCTTGATAGCATTGCCAGAAGCCTCTTCATCACCCGGGTCTATGTGCCATGCACAAAATTATACTCCTTCGTTCCTAAATATTTGTCTTTTTACAAATTTCAAATGAGCATATTTTAGAGTGTAGATTCACTCATTTTGCTTCGTATGTGTACTCCCTCCGTTCCTAAATATTCTATTCGTCTTTCTAGAGATTTCAGCAAGTGACTACATACGGAGCAAAACGAGTGAATCTACACTCTAAAATATGTCTATATACATCCGTATGTGTCAGTCCATTTGAAATCTCTAAAAAGACAAATATTTGAGTAGTCACTCGTTGAAATCTCTAGAAAGACAAATACTCCGGAGTATATTTAAGAACCGAGGGGGTAGTGCACAACCGCATGGGAGACTCAGCCCGGTCATTGCGCCGCATTAATAGTGAGTAATGAGCAGTCAAATCATAAGCCCCACCTTTTCCACTGTAAGTTGCTCTGAAGAAGCAACCATCAATACGCTCTTCTTTAAATCCGCTCATACTACTCCATCCATCACTGTTTATACAACGCGCTTCAGAAAAAATAAAAAAAATCTATGGGACCAAGGCGACTAGCGATCGGCCTGCAAAATAGCATTAGTAGTTATAGCATGGCGTCTATTACTAGAGGGAATAATGCGTACACACATGCATGCTGTGCTTCCACCCCGGGTACACACATGCATGCACTTACTCCACTCCGTAGTAGTAATACAGTACATGGAGAGAAAATTGTGGACTTGATTGCGGTTACCACGCCCTAATTAATTGAGCATTAAACCAAACGCGTCTAAAGTCTCTCTGGTGGTGAAAATGCATTGAGAGAAATGCATCATAATGAAGCGCGCCCTGTAAACTGTGATGGAGGGAGGAGTAGTATGAAGGTGCAAAACCAAGTACGTGTATGGCCAGTCGGTCAATGCACCTCCTCTTGGCATATCACTGACATGTGGGACAGGAGTGTGAGCAAACCGATCTCAATTGACGGCAAAGAGCCAACCCGCCGTTCCTTGAGAGAGACGAGTAGCAAGAACACACAGACGGGCTCGCACGGAGGCCAAGATATATTCGAGCATGGTTGGTTGATCGATATTATTCATTACATGTTGGGCTGCCATTTTCCGCCCTTCTTCGGAATAAACGTGTACTTTATCAGAGATAAAAAAATAAGAGTACATACGCTCCACCATGCGGTTCTAGTAGTAGTACTACTCGTACTACTGCGCTTGGATCTTCGCCTCTTCGTGAAGTTGAACAATGATGGTACTCCGCATGTTGGGTACTACAGTGTATGCCTCTGACAATCTGACACCGAATGGACTGATGCATGTCCACCGAGTGTAGGTTGCATTAGTCAAAAGGCGTAAGCGAGCTTCACCTTGTCCTGCAAGCTTCTCCTCGTTCTGCGAGTTGACGGGACACACCAAAAAGTAGTGCTAGTCCATACTCCCTCCTTTCCGGTTAATATGGCTTAATCTTTTTTGTGGGTAAATGAGAGAGCTTTATTCATATATAAGCATTCTTAGGATGATCAGCCAAGACACTAGTCACTAGAAAGCGAGGTACCCCACAAAAAAAGAAGTAGGAAGTGAGGTGTTTCATCAAGCCAGCTCTCGGCCACATTCAAAGTGCAGCAAGCACGGTTCGCACGAAGATGCGCCGCAAGGTTTGCTGACCTATTTACATGCTGAATAACAAAAAAAGAGGAAATATTACCGAGCGCTACTATTTGTAACAGGATATGAGCCAGAATTAAGCGAGAATTGTGGCGAGTGTTCCATGCAATCAACTTCCATTATCACATGCGAGAACCCTCGAAGAGAACCAAATGTGTTGAAGATTGCTTTATCACATTTTAAAATTATAATAAAAGTGCAGACGCTCCTCCATCCGGTTCCTAGTACTAGTATAGTACGTACCTTTATAGACTATAGTAGTAGTACTAGTAAACTTTGTGCTTGGCTGTTCGCCTATTCAGGAAGTCGAACAATAATAGCACTAGTAGTATAGTGTATGCTTCTGGCAATCTGACACTGGATTAACTGTTGCACGTCCACCGCCTGAGCGAGGGAGAGCTTGCATTAGTCAAAAGTTTCTCCTTGTCCTGCGAGCCACCACGCGCAAGCTTCTCCCGTCCTGCAACCTTCTCCCCGTTCGGCAAGTTGACGGGACACAGCAAAGTAATGCTAGTCCATACTGCCTCCTCTCCGGTTAATATGGCTTAATTTCAAACGAGATAAATACACTGTCTGTCACTGTATATTTGTAAAAATACGGTCAGTGGACTTTATAATACGCTCATTGCACTCAATATATATATTTTCCGGTGTTTATACGGTCACTAGCTCACTCTGACTGAGTATGTGTGTGCATGCACGTGTAGGTTGAGCACTTGAGCGTGACCGTGTGTGTTCTGTCGTGTGCTCGGACATGCATGCATTAGGGCGTTGCGCGCGTTTTTGCGTCCATGTGTACGTGTGACTGTTGCATACACGTAGGGGGAGTACGTGTAGGGGCCACTAAGGAGCAGTCAAATCACACAGTAAGTTAGTCGGAAGAAGCAACCATCATTTCACTCTTGAATGACATGTACGCAATATAAAATGGTTGATATTGAGAGAGAAAAGAAAACCACTATATATACACTAGTAGGAGCCTAAGCTACAAGCCTCCTTGCTTAGGTTGCTCTCTTCACAAGCATAGAACGACGGGCCTGATCCCGCAGCTGGGGGAAGGGAACAATGTTCTGCGTAGACGCGGTCGACATTGGCGAGGGAGAAAACACACAGTTGGTGCGTCCCAATCGGGGGTCACCGTGGTATGGGCCGATGCCGCGTCCCAACCGCCCTTCTAGCTATAGCCCGATGTCCCAGGTAGTCCATCTTCCTTTTGGAGCCAGCATGCTCGACTGCCGTAGCTCCATCTCCATGTCGATCTTCCTCTACTTCTACCGGCTTCTACTTGTGATGAGTTTATGTCTCATGAACTAGTGCCAGTACTATTATTCTAATCACACTTCTTCAATATCTTTGCCATCAGGGATGCTCAGGTCGATTTTAGTGGAACTGCACAAAAGCATCGTATGATCCGAGGGTGCCAGCCATCTTTCCTTCGACAGGTTCTACCTGGCCAGGAAATTAGATCATGTTTAGTGTTCAGGGTTTAAGTCGTAGTGACCCCATAAGTAGTTTTTCTTTCGTACACGCTCTCACAACTTTTTTCTTTAGTTGTGAAGTAAATATTGGCTATGATCTGTGAATCATTGAAATGCATCAGCATGCGTGTTAGTTTTCCTTTGTATTTGATGGAATGTTGTAACGGGGCAACCTTGGAATAGGAATGAAAATGGAGTGGAAAGTTTCTGTTTTTCCGGAGAAAAAATGGAAACAGAGAGAAACCAATGTTTCATTTAGTTGGATCGCGCCATCAAGCAAAACCAACGTTTAAATCACGTCTGTCATGTTCGTGTCTCACCCTCCTCCACGGCTCGACCCCACACGGTCGCTTAGCATGCCACTCACCGCAAACCGAGTATACGATAACTTTCCGCCTGCTTGTCGATGGATCGCGCCATGGAGTACTAGCACTACTGGAAGAGATTGACGAGTTGGGGGAGGACAGCTAGTTGTAGCACGGACTCCCAAGAACTTTTTACATGCATGTTGTAGCCGGCTATTGCGACCTTTGGACGCGGAGCAGCCGCGTGCACCTGGAAGCGGCGCGGGCGATGCTCTCTCGACCGGTGTGCCGCTTCAATGCCGGCGCCAGTGAGAGGTCGCGTCCGCTCTGGCCGGGCATGAATGCGGCACTGTCCGTTTTGGGCGGGAAGCACGAGTGGGTGATGAAGAGGGTTTGGGTTGGTCAGGACCGGCCGTGGCAGCGGTCTGGACGTGCGCAAACAAGAGATGATGTATGTTAATATTGCTGCGTATATAATTAACAACGTAAATAATGTGCCAGTTGGACAAATATGATTGGAGATGGAGATGGAAATGGAATTTTACGTAAACACGGATATGCATGTCTATGTCTATGTGTGTGTGCGCGACGACTCTCGCGACCTGGAAGCGGGGGCGTGTTTTTGATCGAGTTTTCTTTCTTGGTACGTTAGAAAATCAGTTTGTCTAATTCACATCTAGATGTTATTTAAGGATATCACATCTAAGCTCCCACAAGTATATAATGTAGCAACGAGAAACAAAAAAATAGGAAAAAAATAGACCACAAATAGAGTGGACATCAACTTAGATGTGACATAACTATGTCACATCTAGATGTGTCCTAGACAGACCCTTAAAAAATTGTCCGTCAGTTTTCGTTTCTTTTTTCCGGGAACGCGCGTATTCTATTTAAAACCACTGCTATGGAGAGATTTTTTTACTCCATTATAGCCTCTTGTTTGATAGAGTTTCTCGCGTCTCGCACTCTCACCCTCTCCATATCAAAACAAGATGACAGTGTCCACTCTATCTCTCTCATCACCGGTGGTCACAGATCCGGCCGAGTCCCGTCCGCTGCGGGAGGTGAGGAGGTGCAGCGTTGACGTTGTCGCCGTCGGCGACGGAGGAAGCCGGTGCGCACCATCCTCTCAGAGACGGCGCTAGCGCGGATGAAGATCCTCCGCGCCCTTGTTCACTGCCGTCGTGTGGGCAGATCCCGCCCGCCAGCCTAAACGACATCTCGCCCACCTGAGGTATAACTTCTTGTACTGGTCCAGCTCCCCAGGTCATTGCGTGCGGGTTTTCTTCTATGCGACTACTCCCCACCTCCCCATGCATAGTAGCTAGGGTTCGTCGGCTGGTCCAACATCACCTACTAGTACTATTATAGAGTAAATGCCACTCGAAAAGTTGTCCTGATTTATGCCTCGGTGGAGGTATACATGTTGTTTCGACAAAAAGTACATGGTGGTTGTACGGTCATTGTCCATATGGTGGTAGTACTATCACTGGTTAAATGAAGAAATGCTTTTTTTCTCGGGTATCCTGGTTTAGTTCCCATCAAGATAATTATGATGCTTCTGTTTGTTGGTGTACTTTTCATTAATTCTTATTGACAATTGAGATGTCGTTGCTAACCCTTTTTTATATTTTTGGAAACAGCGATGCGTGTCTCCATACCCGGGCATGTCTTCCTCAATTTTAGTGGAACTGCACAAAATTGGATGGCCATTGTTGTTCCGCCTCACTGTCCTCTGCCACGTGGTTCTTCCTTCCTGAGAAGAAACAGACCACAGTGAGGATTTGTCAAACTTCATAGGTGCCTCACCCAAACTTGATGCCAAATGGATGATGCATCACCGCGATGACCTATCGATGCTCATGGTTGCGCCTCATGGTTGCGTCGGCTGGTGAAGCTGATCGATTTTCAATGAAAAACAAGCTGTCTTCCATCAGTGCTCTTTGCTTGTTACGCACAAAGATGATATCCTTCGTCAGTTCACCTTGGTTGCGTTGGAGACGCAGTCGTCTTTCGCGTTGGTGCAATTTTATCACACAATTGGCTATGAACCAAATGTTTCCTCGAAGAAGGATCGACGTTGGTACTAAGAGCATAAGTTTTGTATTGATTTCTAAGCCTTCTCACAACTTTGTCTCCAACTCCCCTATAATTTTATTTGTCCAGCTATTAACTTTGATTTAGAAAATGGTGTGGACTAAAAACCCGGATGGACATAGTAGCCCTCCATTTTTATTTACTCCGCATATTAGATTTGACTGAAGTCAAACTTTGTAATATTTTCAAACCTTTCCGATAATTGTAATTAAAATTCTTTATTTGTACACACTCTCACACGTTTCCGATAATTTGGCGCATGTGTGGTTGTTCACTTAAGGGAGGATAGTGTACCACACGTGAAGGACATGAAGTGCGACCAGGACGCGTGGGCGTGGATCGTTAGTTCATAGGAAGTAGTACTAGTTTTCTTCACTGTACATTAAATAAAGAGTTTCATTTCGTACTTACACAATTTAAAACGATTGTTATGGAGAGAATAAGAAAACCACTCCACTATATATTAGTCGTATACACGAGAGTACTATATGGACGCGGCTTCATTGACTTAGTGCACCTGCCTTTGGATTTATGACAGGTGGGCCCAAAATGTGGCTGGCTCACCTGTCATAAAGCCAAAAGCAGGTGCAGTGAAGGCACCGGATCTCAGTCCGTACTACAGTAGTATATATATAAGCAGGAACCTCAGCGCTTGTTTGCTAGGGTTTGCACTCTCCACACGCTCACTGCACAACATATATGTTACACGCTGGAGGCTCGGCGTTCATTTGCTAGGGTTTGCTATATTCATAGTCTCTCACCCTCTCTTCACCAGATCTAAACAAGACTGCGTTGGCCTCTTGTCTCTCTCTCCCCCCTCACAGCTGGTGAAGGAGGCGTCCGTATCCCGTCGCACCGGGAAGGGGAGGAGGTGTAGCGTTCACTCTATCGCCTTCGGCGAGGGAGGCAATCCACTGCCGGTTGCGTTGTTCTCTTTCACCCAGCGCCTGTGCGGGAGGGCCACCGACCCCTTCTTCCTCGCTGTCGTACGTAGTGTGGGCAGATCCGGCCTCCCGTCGCACGCCTTGCCACATCCCGACGACCCTAAGGTATAAGTTTCTTTGAAACCGTCGTTGCTCTAGCTGCATGTGGATCTTTTTCGATCTGTAGTCGAATCTAGGTCTTGGTTCAAAGAGGAAAGAAGGGTGCGGTGGGCTGGAGCAAGAATCTAGGACGTGATTCAATGAGGAAAGGAGGGGCGGAAAGTAGTATAGACTGGCTATCCAGCCGCTTTGTAGGTCAAAAAGGGAAAAAGGGCGTAACCCAGTACACACATCTGTAAGGAACCGATCTCTTTGTTGAAAAGGGAAAGAAACTGGGGGGGCAGGTAGTTTGTGCAGGACTAGATTTGCTGCCCTCACATAGGAAGAAGGTTCAAAGAGAACAAATATGGGACCAGCGCATATATGCTGCTTGGCAACATACTCTGCATCACCCATTTATATGTGTGGACGCACATGGTGCTGGCATGTCCCATACAGCTATTTTGCTATTGTTAATCTAAGAATGCCGCCGGAAAATTGAAGCAATGCCATTATTAAAAGTAAATTACATTTTTTAACGAATGTTGTTTCAAGAGAATGTCTCTGTTAATATGAATCAATGCAACCGTTTTAGAAATGCTACTGTCCTACTTTGTTTTCCATCCAAGATAAGTTAGATGCTTCTTTCTGTCACCGTTTGTTTCATCCTCCTTTATCGGCAAGTAATTGTTTCTTTTTTTGCCTCTGTTAAAACAGGGGTATCGATTCAACTTGTTGCTATTGTGACATTTTGCTTCGCTACTCGAAACACTTATGTTTTAGGAGTGTTTTGTGCAGTTGAACTTGAATGTCACACCGGTGACTTTGCTTAATTTAGGTGGAACTGCACAAAAGGAGATCGAGATTTGTTTCCAGTCTTCGTGGCGAGTTGTTTCAAATCTTGGTCTCAACCACATGATGTGCGGTGTGCTTTGAGTGTTGTGCTACTTGTTTTGGTACTGTTTTAAATAAATGTTGAATTGAAGCTATTGTATTGCTATCTTTTCCCATTAAGTAGTGAAAAAAATGGGACCAACCCAGACATGATGCTTGTTGCTTTGTTACAACAAATTCAGCATCACCCCCTTTATAAGCCAGTAATTGATGCCACTCTCAGAATTAACTACTGAATCTTATTTCAAAACTGCAACACTTGTTAGGGATTGGCGGGATTGCCATTTTTGTGGCCGCATGTTTCATCCTCCTTTATTAGCCAGTAATTGATTCCTTTTTTGCCTCTGTTTAAACATGGATATCTATTCAACTTGTTGCTATTGCGACATTTTGCTTCACTACGCGAAACACTTTGCTTGATTTCAGTGCAACTGCACAAAACGAGATTGGATTTCCTATTCGTGTTGGCAGATTCGTATGTGATCTTGTGTGCGTCATGACAGGTTGGTACTTGCCATCATCCACATGATCGTGTAGTGTGTTTTGAGATGTTGTGCTACTTGTATTGGTACTGTTTTAAATAAATGTTGAATTGAAGCTATTGTATTGCTGTCTTTTCCCATTAAGTAGTGAACAAAAATGGTACCAACCCAGACATTATGCTTGTTGCTTTGTTACAACAAACTCTGCATCACCCCCTTTATAAGTAGATGGAAGCGCATACTGTTGTTGCACCCACTCTCCCCTGGAACTGTTTATGCTTTTCGTTAATCTAATGTCGCTGGTAAAGTTAAGCAATGCCACTCTCAGAATTAATTAACTACTGAATCTTAGTTCAAAACTGCAACACTTGTTAGGAATGGTACTATCCTACTTTGTAGTTCTTTCTACATGTTTAACCAAGGTATTGTTAAGATAATGTCTCTGTTAAAATGAATCCGTTGCATTGTTTTAGGAATGGTACTTTTCTGCTTTGTCGTTCTTTATACATGTTGAAACAAGGCATTGTTAAGATAATGTCTCGGTCAATATGAATGAATCACACTGATGGAGAATTGCTACTCTCCTACTTTTTTTCCCATTAAGATAAAGTAGATCAGTAGATGCTTTTCTTCTGGGAGTACAAGTCATCAACCGTTATTTCTCAGTAATTGTTTCCCTTATACCTATTGTTGCTTACATGGATATCAAAATTAAAGTTCGGTTTTATTCCGACTTCGATTTTAGTTGAACTGCACAAAAGGAGCCAATGTGTCCAAGGAAAACTGTTGCATTACTGGGTCCAGTTGGTCGTTCCACTTTGCAGAAAGAAGCAGTCACTGTTTGCGCTACATTACAGAAGGAATGACCGAGAAGCTTTACAGAGTATTATTAGACACCGGTGACATGACTAGTCTGCAGAGACCATTGGCAATTTAACAACACGTGGAGTGCCCTGGGCAAAAAGTTCCCAAACAAGTACAAGCTACGACAGGACTCCACGATCATAGGCATTACATATTTTGAATGGGAAAAGCTTGTCAAAGTTTAATCATTGATGTTAGTAAGAAGACGTTAGTTTAATATATTGGAATTGGAAAACCTTGTCAAAATTTGCTCATTGATGTTAGCCAGAAGACATGCATTTGATATTTTTGAGTGGGACGCCCTTGCTGTGAGCAGCGTCGAGTGTTTTTTCCTATTCCTGTGTTCAGTTTAGAAGTAAATAGTTACTCTGCTGAGGTATTCTTGTGTTAAGAGTTTGTTCTGAATATTGTCTATGTAATGCCAGGCCTTGTGTTTGATTGCAAAGTTGAGCTTGGAATGTTGTGGCATGCGGCATCACGAGCTGTTCACTGTGCCTCCTGAGAATAATGCTTCGTATTGTTTTGCATGTCGATCTAATGCCAGTGATTTGCTTGTTAAGAAGATCATCCTCTTCTGTTGTTTCCGTGCTTAAGAAGTTCATCGTTTGATGTTTCATTCATAGCCTACATGACAAGTCGGGTAGGTTAGACGTGAAACCATATGATCTTCCGACCAACTCATGATATTAGGTCGTGATTGGATCGTCGTTTTCCAACCAAAACTGCTTGTAAAACTGACGCTTGTAAATTAAAACAGATGGTCTCGGGCGAAGGCGCTTGGTTGGTCGATTTTGACTAGTAAAATATCGGAAGTACTTCACACACGATAAAAATGCTGAACGACACTCGGACGATTGCTAATACAGCCGCTAGCTGCTGTTTCAGCCTTGCCCATGGATGGCATGATACGCACGTCGTGCATGTATCGTCTGGTAATGTCGTCCATATAGCTGTGCTCATAAAATATACACTGGTCTCTCAAATTACACGCGTAACCCACCGGTTTTACTTACAGACCTCGGGCCCTCAGTTTCATTACGCCTGTATTTTACGCGTTGTTTCCGATGACGAGTAAATTACACTTGTATGTTCATACAGGTTTGAAATAAACCAGAGCTCCCAAGCGCGGCCTTACCGTTTCATGTCGTCTCAGTTTCTCGAAGGTGCTCATAGGTGTCCGATGATCCTGGCTTCCTGAATGAGTAGCGGGCGCTGTATTAGACCATCTGTAGGGCCCGCGAGGCCCTCTCCGTTGTCCTTCGAGTTGTTGCACTCGCCGTGGCGCCGAGCATTGTTAACATCGTCAACGAACATGAGGATTCAGGAGATGACTTTATTTTGACTGGATGACACTAGGGACCCACTAGGGCCATAGCCGTACATACGCAAGTGCCTCCTTATTATGTATAAATATTTTTTTTGCTTTCTCCTAGTTTCCTGACATCACGGTCCCACACCATTGTCAACCTATGTAGTCAATATAAACGAGAGAATTGCACAAGGTGTGGCCGACAGCTGGGACCAAGCAGCTCGAGCAGTATTTGTGTTTTTGAGGCGTGAGCACTGCAGAGTTTTTCTTGGCGGTGATTTCGTTGTTGTTCAGAGGAGAGCAGGGTATTAACTGGGCGGGCTGTGGCCCGTCTAGCCCAGGCCAGATATCCAGCCTAGATACTAATTTTTTCAAGATGAAAATGGCTAGCCCAACTATACGTCTTTTTGAGGAATACCCAGGCAAGGTCAACTTGTTATTCTCCACCCCGCTGGGCTGCAAATCTTTCCTAGGAGGGATGCATTAGGCTTAACAGGAAAATGGGCTTTAAATATTAATAAATGGGATGTAATTATAAAAAATGGGCAGTAACTATAAAAAATGCACCAAACACGAAATTAGTTTATAAAATATTATTTATGGATTTTGAAAATCTTAAATTTTCATTATTGCGCGCACAATGTTTCGTTGGATTTTTACGTAATACAAATTTATATTTAATCTGACTAGAAATTTCGGGATAAAAATATTTCGGACCCCATCAAAATGTGGGAAATTTTATTGAATTCTGTCTTGAACGGTTGGTTGAAATTATTAATCGTTGTCCTAGCTAGAAAATGGGTTGTACTTTTAACAAACTGTAAATGGGCTGTTGTAAATTCCATTAGAATTCAAAAATGGGTTGTACATTCTTACAAAACGCAAATGGGCTATAAGTTCTCTGCCACACACTTGTGGGCCTACTAAGTGACGTGTCCCCTAAAAAAATAAGTTGACGCGTATGCAAGGCTTTGTCAACTTATTATAGTCAACACACGGTTCTAGCAGCAGTGGCCGTTGGATGTCTATCCAACGGATGTCGTGCTTCTTCTTCAATCTCGGATATTCTTAGCTTCGGCTGCCCAAAAAATGATTCCTCCCCCTGACATCTGGGGCGCACCGTTTCGGAGGCTGAACTGTGGGCCTACTAAGTTGGAGCGTACCAAGGGCTTTGTCAACTTAGTCAATATAAACGATTCTAGCTTCAGTGACCGTACGATGTCCATCCAACGGCCGTAGTGCTTCTTCAACCTCTGGTCTTCTTGGTCCAGCCGCCCAAAGCAGCGCTGGTCGTGTCGCCTGCTCCTGCCTCCCGTGGCTGGCTGTGCTACCGCGGAGGCCTCACCGCCCCCATACAACTCCCACCGCTGGACAGGCCATCCCTCCACTCACCCACACCCCCTGTTATTCTGCGGCGACGGCAGCCGAACCAGTGAACCCTCGTACTCCTCTCCGCCCGGGCTTCCACTGCTGCGTCTTCCCCGGCTCCGCGTCATCCCCTTCCTAGGCCTCGCCGTCGTCCACCACCCTGGTGCTCTCGGCTTGGCGTGGTCAACGTGGTCAACGACCGACTTCCATCGGAAGAGTACCGTACGTGGAGAGGCTGACAGCTTGGTCCACGGCAGCCGCAAGGAAGTGCCTCCTTATTACGTGCAAAATAATTATTCCTCCACCTGACAGCGGGGACCCACCGGACGGGCCACCTTATTTTGTGAAAAAAACGTTTCCCCCCTGACTGTTGGGACCCACCGGACGGGCCACCGTATTCTGCAAAAAAACATTCCCCCCGCTGTCAGCTCGAACCCACCGGAAGTGCCTCCTTATTACGCACAAAAAAATGAATACTCCCCCTGCTAGCTGGGACCCACCTTGGTGGGAGGCTGACTTGTGGGCCTACTAAGTTGACAGGGCCGGAGGGCTTTGTCAACTTAGTCAATATGAACGATTCTAGATCCAGTGACCGTACGATGTCCATCCAACGGTCGTAATGCTTCTTCAACCTCTGGTCTTCTTGCTCCAGCCACCCAAAGCAGCGTCGGTCGTGCCGCCTGCTCCTGCCTCTCGTGGCCGGCTGTGCTGCCGCAGAGGCCTCACCGCCCCTACTATTCCCACCGCTGGCTAGGCCCTACGGTGACGACAGCCTCACACCGCAGCCGAACGAGTGAACCCTCATACTCCTCTTCGCGTGGGCATCCACTGCCGCATCTTCACCGGCTCCGCGTCGTCCCCTTCCTAGGCCTCGCCGTCGTCCACTGCCCTGGCGCTCTCGGCGCGGCATGGTCAACGTGGTCAAGGAACGACTTCCATAGGACGTGGACTGTACGTGGAGAGGCTGACAGCTGGGTCCACGGCAGCAGCAAGGAAGTGCCTCCTTATTACACGGAAAATAATGATTCCTCCACCTGACAGCAGGGACCCACCGGACGGGCCACCGTATTTCACGAAAAAAATGTTTCCCCCCTGACTACTGGGACCCACCAGCTACACCTTCACACGCAAGGAAGTGCGTCCGGGCAAAAAAAAACGATTCGCCCCCCTGACTGCTGGGACCCACCAGCTACATCTTCGCACACAAGGAAGTGCGTCCGGGCAAAAAAAAAACAAAACGATTCGCCTCCCTGACTGTTGGGACCCACCAGCTACATCTTCGCAGGCAAGGAAGTGCCTGGCAGTCGGGACCCACCTGGTCGAAGCATACGTAGCATTGTCATTCTGGTCGCGAATGTGTACGTACATATATACTGGTCGATGTAGAGGCGTGCACGTGTCGTAGTAGAGGCGCATACGTGTCGTAGTAGAGGCGCGCACGTACAACGTCCAGGGTGCAAGAAAGAAAATACGGCCACGTATGTGTACATACGGGCGGGGTCTCAAACGCCTACTCGCGCATACGTACGGCCAGGGCTCATGTACATGGCTGGGTCGGAACGGAGAAACAGCGTCGTCGTCATGTACATGGGGAGGCAACGGAATGCGTCATGTTCATGGGGAGGCAACGGAATACGTCGTGTTCATCGGGAGGCAACGGAACGCGTGGGAGCCAACCGGCTGGGTCGGAACGGAATGCATGGTCGTGTTCATCGGGAGGGCTTGGACGGAACAGGTGATGGAAACGAGGCCTGGCGTACCGCAGAATGGTGGAAATGACCTAGTGTTCGACCGGCCACGTTCAAAACGGGATCCTGTTCATTGGGAGGGGTCTGGCGTACCGCAAAACGGAGGAAACGGACCTTCTACGGTCAAAATGAGGGTCCTGTTGATCGGGAGGGGTGTGGCGTACCGCAAAACGAACGAAATGGACCTCCTACGGTCGAAACGAGGGTCCTGTTGATCGGGAGGGGTGTGGCATACCGCAAAACGGACGAAACGGACCTTCTACGGTCGAAACGGGGGTCCTGTTCATCGGGAGGGGTGTGGCGTACTGCAAAACGGGACTCCACGGGATACTGTTCATCTTCACTATCGACCTCCTCTAGCCTCCACGGGCAACCGTCGACCTCCTCCAGCCTCCACGGGCTACCATCAACCTCCTCCAGCCTCCACGGGCTCCTGTTCATCCAGCCTCCACCACGCGCTACTCCACCGACTACTGTTCAACCACCCCTCCACCTTCTACTGTTCATCCAGCCCTCCACACCACGGGGTCCTGTTCAACCACCCCTCCACGGGCACCCCTCCACCATCTACTATTCATTCAGCCCTCCACCACACCATGGGGTCCT
>NC_041383.1:553582920-553616147 GCF_002162155.2 Triticum dicoccoides
ACGCTCACGGTTCATCCCAGAGGCAGATCGGCTTCAGTTAGCAGCAGTAGCAAAGGAATCGCTCGATCGGGTTCAATTAACAGCCATCGATCGATCGCTCGGGTTCAGTAACGCGTAGCCTGCAGTGCAATCGCTCAGTTTCAGTTAGAGCCCAACGCCTCGCTCGGGTTCAGTTAGAGCCAACGCCTCGCACACACACGCGTACGTGTATGAGAGAAACGCGCATCGCTCGGCCCCCGACCTCCCACCGTAACCGGGAACTCCCCGAAATTTTCCTCCCCCTCGCTTCTACCACGGTTTTTTCCATCATGGACGGCCCAAAGAATGTCATCCAGCTGCGTCTCCGGCCCGCCCAGGACGAAAAGCCCATTTTCTGTCATGATTTTTTGTCATAGAAGTAGGAGCCCACCACATCTATGATGATACCGGGTTTTGTCACAATTATCATCATAGAAGTGTCATATGTATGACAGAAAAAAAATTCGTTCGGCCTAAAATGTCACAGATGTGTCTTTTTTTGTAGTGTTCCCCCACAAGTCGGGATAGACTCCGGTCGGAAAAAAGAGAGGCCAAAGAAGCCCAAAAAAAGAGGAGGCCATTAAAAAATAGAGAAGGCCCAATAAAAAACATGAGAGAAAAAGAGAGAAGGGGCAATGTTACTATCCTTTTTCCACACTTGTGCTTCAAAGTAGCACCATGATCTTCATGATAGAGAGTCTCTTATTTTGTCACTTTCATATACTAGTGGAAATTTTTCATTATAGAACTTCATGTCGGCGTCCTGGATTTGGGGGTATCAAGTCATGCCTGCCTGCGGCCCACCACGTGGCTCCATCGACGGCCTAGTACGGCCCAACTTTGACAACAACACAGCAAAACCCTCACGAGGGGCCAAGCCTCGCGAGGCGGACGACGCCAAGACCCCCGAAGGAGTTGGCATCCTCAGGAGGGCTCCTAAGGGGTGGAGAGATCTATGCAGCTCCCTCATGAGGCTCAGCTGACATGAGCCATGACGACCAAGGCCAGGCAGGTGCCAGGCGGGCGCAGAGCGCAAGTTTCTTCTTCCGTGCAAGGGAGGCAAGCCACAGGCGCGGAGTCCCGAGGAAGCAGCCAAAGGTTTCCATTTCGGTGCAACAAGACCAAGACCGCCAGGACGGCAGGACGGAGGTTATCACCGAGCCCGCCGCAGCGTCACGGCCAGGGGCTTCTCACAGGCGAAGACTACTTTTGTCAGGATAGACTATACTACTTGTCCCCTTTCAAATCCCGCCGTTGTGAATCCCTTCCTGCTCATATTTGGGAGGAGGACCAAGGCACTATATATAGGACTTAGCCACCACCATAGAAAGGGACCGAAAACCAGAACAAGTAGAGCACCACACCAGCTCAAGAACACCTCACCTCCTGAGGCTTGTTCATCCTTGTACTAGTTCATCCATAGCCCCTCGAGGCAATCCACCACACCACACTAGAGTAGGGTATTACACCACAACGATGGCCCAAACTAGTATAAATCTCTGTGTCTTTGTGTCTTTGTGACCTCGACGCGCTAGGTTAGGGAGGATCACGAGTAGGTCGGCTAGGCAGGTTGAGATCTCTGCACGCACCCCAGTGTTCGAACCTCTCACGGGTATCTGGATCCCGAAATCCGACATTTGGCATGCCAGGTAGGGGTGCATCGGATCTCCTCTTCCGTCGACCAGTCCTCCTCCGCTCCACCGATGCCCCGAGAGCCCACGTCGACCACTGGGTTGTCCAGACCTCCTCGGCAGCACCCACCGGCGAAGAAGACCTCCACTCTGCCCTGCTCGTGGCCCGCGTTCCACCGGGGGCGACCTGCCGCGGGGGGCGTGCAGCACAGTCTTCTCTGGCGCCACGCCGCAGCCGTGCAGCTGCGTGATCTACGAACTACACTGCAGCAACTGCTCCACACTCGCGCAGGGAACAAGCGAACATGCGGGCGGCAGTCATCGCGGCCCGTAAGCTTATGTGGTGCAGGATGCTTGAGAGCGGCCGCGACGCCCTGCTGGAGCGGGTCGCTGAGCTGCTAGATGCCGCGTGCATGGGGGCGGTGCCATTCTGCACCCTTCCCACGTTGCAGGCGATGGTGGGGCGCGCGCTCAATCTCGACATAGCCGCGCGCCCTCTCCCAGGGGGCATGGAGAGCCTCTCGACGCCAACCAGCCTCATGGAGCAGCCCGCGCCGCCCCAAACATGCCCCCTCGGCACGGGGCTACTTCGGACGACACCACCAGGGGTCGCGTTGGAGTGTCGGCCCCTGGCCAGCAAGACCAGAGGATGACAGAAGGGGGCGGGAGCGTTAGGCGGTCGGGTGGCGCCCCTGGTACGAGCATCCCGGAAGCCTACGTTCCCGTCGTGATGGATCCAAGGCACGCGCTAGGAGAGGGCCCCAGCCGATCCCCCACGCCAGGCTGGGCGCTGGACATACACGAGGCCGAGCTCTCCTTCGAAGCACCACCAAGCCCTGTCGGCGTCCCCAACAGCGGTAGCCTCTGGGTACAGTTAACGCCGCAGGGGCACGCTTACACTGACCATGGATCGCAGGTGAACCAAGACGCAGCGACCACCAGGACCCTCAAGACGGTGGACTCCCCTTAGGAGCGCGAAGCACGTTGGGAGCAGCATGGGGGGAGCCCAGTGGCGGGGCCCTCCTCGCGCTGTGCAGAGCAGGATCCAGCCTGGAGGTAGGTTCCTTGCCGGGGAAGGCGCCGGCGAGCCCTTCCACTCGGCAAGGGGCCTACGGTCGCCGAGGACGCCGTTAGTGTCCCCTTGGCCCCTTGGTCTTCTCCTGGTTTCCAGTCTCCCCAACGGTGGCCAGGGCGGCGCACGACGGGGTCCTCGTCGGGCGACATGAAGCAAGGCTCCGGCCTGTGAAGGTCTCCGCTCGTGACACTCTCACGTAATAATGAGTGGGGCTGTACACGCCCCGGAGTCTCCTGAGTGCCGCTCTGGGGCCTCACGGGGGCTCCCACCCACGTCCTAGTGGAAGCACTTAGCTCCGCGCTGGTGAGAATACCAAAGACTGAAGACTGAAGACCAGTTAGGCACCGGACGCGGCCGCCTGCTTTTTGCCTCTCTTTTTGTACTCGCTTGCCAACTTTTTGAAGCAGTGTGTTTTCTGTGCGTTTATAAAACGGGGGGAGTTTTCTGTTTCTTGTGTCGCTCTCTTGCCTTCAGTTCTTGCGTTCTTTTCTTAGAGCTCGTGACCGCTACCCTACCCTCTAGCACCTCGCGAGCGGGGGCTGGGTACGGTGTGCGTGCTGGCGCTGATCGCTCCCCTCGAGGGCTCGAAGGTGCGGCCGCTCCGCGCGCCCACCTTGCCACAATCTGGCGGTTGGCTCCTCACGAGGCACTCCACGGCAGGCCAGCAGGCCCCTCAAGAGGCACAGGGCCTCGCGAGCCAGCGGCAAGCTCGCCTCAAGAGAAGGGGCGCTGCCATGGCACCAGGTCTCACTCAGGACCCACGAAACCCAAGATAAGTCAAAACAACTATCTTGTTCATCGGCACGCAGCCTTGCTGGGCCCCCCTCCAGGTGTTACTTCAAAAAGCATTTAGCAATCTCATATATCATAAGGGGCACCCCCTTTTCAAAATGCTCTCACAAGGATGCGCTTGAGTTTTCATACAGGTCAAAGCAAAAGAAATACAGGCCTAAGTGGACGCGCCTTGTTCATCACTCCCGTCCGCGCTGCTTGTGCTGAAGCTGCCACCCTCCTCGTCATCTCCACACGCGCCAGCCCCTTCGGCTGCGAGCATGGCTGTGTCGTCCTTAGGAGTCAGCTCCTTCACCAGAGCATCCACATGATCGTCCACCCACTTGTGGCAAGCTTGTCTTGGGTGGCCGCAGGCACGGGGGCTAGCACGGTGCTGATGTCGAAGTGGGAGTCAAGGTTCAGGAGGTTGCTGAAGATGCGCGAGAGCGCGCGCCAAGGAGGCCCCAGCTCCTCTCCTCAATGAGTTGGCGGGCTTTTGCGGCCTGGTCCTCCAGGCGGGTCACGATATCAGTGAAGAAGCGGAGATGGCTGGCATAGTCGCTCTTGCGTGGGTGAGGAGCACTCTCGTTGCAAATGGCACCCAAGGCATTGTTGGCTCTGACACGCAGACCTTGGAGCATGGGGCCGTGCTCGCGCTCCAGCGTCAAGCGGCGACACTTTTCACTCAAAGCCTTCTCTAAAAGGGAGGCGATGTCCTCGGCCTGTTTCTGGAGAGAGGATATCTCGGCGCGAGCAGAACCAAGGGCGGATTCAGAAGAAGTCAGGGCCTCCCGGGCAGCGCCCTCGCGCTGCTCCACCGCCTGCAGCTCGGTCTTCGGGATGGAGGTCCAGCCCTCAAACTCAGCTTTGAGCAGCTCCAGGTCCAGGCGGTGCCCCATCGGCTAGCTCAGCACATGCCTTCGCCACCTTCTCCTCCACCTCCACCTGGACCTGAGCTTCTCAGGCGGCGACAGCATCCTCAGCCGCGGCGGCCTGTCGCTCCCTCACCTCCAGCCTTTCCAGCGCCAAGCTATGATCCACGGCCTCCAGTGTCAATTCCTCATGGCGCCTCAGGAGCTCCGCCTTAGCAAGGGCCACCTCACCTGGCGAAGAGGCCAGCGGGGCACGACGCTCCTTGATTTCATGCAGCAGGGTGGCACTCGAAGACAGAAGATCTCGCTCCCGCTACCCGGCCGCCTCGCGACGGCGTTTGGCTACCTCGACCCCTTCCATGGCGTGAGCGCAAGCTTCTCGAGAAGCCGCGAGCGAGGCCTCCGCGCGCGCTTTGGCCTCATCTCGCTGAAGCTTCCCAAGGTTGATGGCCATGTTCAGCCGCTGCCATTCATCCTTCAAGCGGCGGTTCTCTGCTTCCAGCCTAGTGTCGACGTTGACGAGCTCCCCGCCAAGATGGACCATCGCGCGCATCGCTTCACCAAAGAACCCGAAGCGCACCGTGTTGCATGCACGAGCAAGCGTGAGCTCGTCGCCAAGGTCCCCACCGGCTCCGGAGGTCGCCCGGGAAGCGTTGGGGGCTCCGCCAGTCGCCGGCTGGGGGCTGGCTTGTGGGGCCTCGCAACTTCAAGATGAGGGATGCCCAGAGGACGCCCCCTGCCGGCAAGGACAAGAGGGAGGATCACCTGCGCACCCTTCACCTCGCGTACAAAGTCGAGGGGGGGAACATGGGGCTCGGTTCCGCTGCACCCTTGCGGTGTCGAGCCGGAGGGAGCCAGACTCCTACCCTGCGCAGGCTCAGGGCGCTGGGGGCTACACGCCCGCGCCACGCTGGGGCTCTTGGGGGTCTTCGCCTCTCGAGGTTCGTTCTTCATGAAGATCCTGCAAAACCCCAGCCATGAGAAAACGCAATGCACTTGGAGATCAGGAGCAAAGGTACTCACTCGGCAGCGGCCACATATCTCCTCGGCTTCAGCGGCGGATGGGTGCCGTCGTCGCGGCATGGGGACCTCTTCCTCTTCAGGAGCAACTCAAGGCACAAGCGGCACTGACCCGGCCCCGACGGGCGATCCTCAGGAGGGGGAGCGTCCGGCGTGTTATCTGGAGCAGAGGTCCCGTGGGAAGGGGCGCCCGGTGTGGCTTCCTGGCTCACAGCTCCGGGGCCATTGGTGGGTTCCTCGTCGCCAGCAACAGCTCCAGAGCCACCATCCCCGGCGTTAGAGGCTCCCGCCTCCGGAGCCTGGTGGAGCGCAGGCTCTGCGGCAGCCCCTGCCGAAACCTCTGAAGCTTGAGGCTCCTGAGCCTCTAATAAGGCTGAGCCTCCGGAGGAGGTCTCGACAGCTGACTGAGGCGCGCGTCCCCCTACCTCCACACTTGGGGCACACGCTGCAGGATCGATTAGGAGAGGTGCCACGAAGACTGGATTCTCACGGGGCCCCTCAATGCCCTCGGGAAGCAACCCCCACTCATCAAACAGGGGCATCTGTCCCGCAAAGGCCTCCTTGTTTGAGCACAGATAAAGAAGGCAGCCGTCCCCTGGGAGGTCGGCAGGCTTAGGCTCGCCAGTCAGGTGCTTAAGCACCACGCTCAAGGTATCGGCAGCAAGCAAGGGCTTCTGCAGCCTCATCGGGTCTCCGGCGCCGGTGAAATCCCACATCGGGCGAGAATGGTTTGGAGGGGAGCAAGGCGCTGCTTCACGAATTCCTTCACTACCATTGGCGCCGTCACCCCCCAGTTCCTAGAGCCTCGCCAACCTCTTCCAAACAAAAGCAAGGTGCCGGTCAGTGAGTGATACGTCTCCAACGTATCTATAATTTTTGATTGCTCCATGCTATATTATCTACTATTTTGGACTATATTGGGCTTTATTTTCCACTTTTATATTATTTTTGGGACTAACCTATTAACCAGAGGCCCAGCCCAGAATTGCTGTTTTTTGCCTATTTCTGTGTTTCGAAGAAACGGAATATCAAACGGAGTCCAAACAGAATGAAACCTTCGGGAACGTGATTTTCTCACCGAACGTGATCCAGGAGACTTAGACCCTACTCCAAGGAAGCAAAGAGGCGGTCACGAGGGTGGGGGGCGCCCCTCCCCCTAGGGCGCACCCCTGCCTCGTGGGCCCCTCAGAGCTCCACCGACGTACTCCTTCCTCCTACATATACCTACGTACCCCGAAACTATCAGATACGGAGCCAAAAACCTAATTCCACCACTGCAACTTTCTGTATCCGCGAGATCCCATCTTGGGGCCTATTCCGGAGCTCCGCCGGAGAGGGCCGTCATCATGGAGGGCTTCTACATCATCATAGCCTCTCCGATGAAGTGTGAGTAGTTTACCTCAGACCTTCGGGTCCATAGTTATTAGCTAGATGGCTTCTTCTCTCTTTTTGGATCTCAATACAATGTTCTCCCCCTCTCTCGTGGAGATCTATTCGATGTAATCTTCTTTTTGCGGTGTGTTTGTTGAGACCGATGAATTGTGGGTTTATGATCAAGTCTATCTATGAATAATATTTGAATCTTCTCTGAATTCTTTTATGTATGATTGGTTATCTTTGCAAGTCTCTTCGAATTATCCGTTTGGTTTGGCCAACTAGATTGGTAGTTCTTGCAATGGGAGAAGTGCTTAGCTTTGGGTTCGATCTTGTGGTGTCCTTTCCCAGTGATAGAAGGGGCAGCAAGGCACGTATTGTATCGTTGCCATCGAGGATAACAAGATGGGGTTTATATCATATTGCATGAATTTATCTCTCTACATCATGTCATCTTGCTTAAGGTGTTACTCTGTTTTTAACTTAATACTCTAGATGCATGCTGGATAGCGGTCGATGAGTGGAGTAATAGAAGTAGATGCAGGCAGGAGTCGTTCTACTTGTCTCAGACGTGATGCCTATATACATGATCATACCTATATATTCTCATAACTATGCTCAATTCTATCAATTGCTCAACAGTAATTTGTTCACCCACCGTAGAAATACTTATGCTCTTGAGAGAAGCCACTAGTGAAACCTATGGCCCCCGGGTCTATTCTCATCATATAAATCTCCATCACTTTATTATTGTTTTGCTTTTTACTTTGCCTTTTATTTTACTTTGCATCTTTATACCAAAAATACCAAACATATTATCTATCATATCTCACTTGCCGAGAAGGGATTGACAACCCCTAATCGCGTTGGTTGCGTTGAGCTATTGTTTTGTGTAGGTACGAGGGACTTGCGCGAAGCCTCCTACTGGATTGGTACCTTGGTTCTCAAAAACTGAGGGAAATACTTACGCTACTCTGCTGCATCATCCTCTCCTCTTCGGGGAAATCCAACGCAAGCTCAAGAGGTAGCAAGAAGAATTTCTGGCACCGTTGCCAAGGAGGTCTTCGCAAAAGTCAATATACCAAGTACCCATCACAATCCCTATCTCCTGCATTACATTATTTGCCATTTGCCTCACGTTTTCCTCTCCCCCACTTCACCCTTGCCGTTTTATTCGCCCTCTCTTTTTCGTTTGCCTTTTTCTCGCTTGCCTTTTGTTTGCTCGTGTGTTGGATTTCTTGTTTGTCGCGATGGCTCAAGATAATACCAAATTGTGTGACTTTACCAATACCAACAATAAGGATTTCCTTAGCACTCCTGTTGCTCCTCTTGCCAATCTGAATCTTGTGAAATCAATACTGCTTTGTTGATCTTGTTATGAAAGATCAATTCACAGGCCTTCCTAGTGAAGATGCCGCTACTCATCTCAATAGCTTCGTTGATTTATGTGATATGCAAAAGAAAAGGGATGTTGACAATGATGTTGTTAAATTGAAGCTATTTCCTTTTTCGCTTAGAGATCGTGCTAAAGCTTGGTTTTCGTCTTTGCCTAGAAATAGTATTGATTCTTGGAACAAGTGCAAAGATGCTTTTATCTCTAAGTATTTTCCTCCCGCTAAAATCATCTCTCTTAGAAACGATATTATGAATTTTAAGCAACTTAATCATGAACATGTTGCACAAGCTTGGGAGAGAATGAAATTAATGATACGTAATTACCCTACTCATGGTTTGAACTTGTGGATGATTATACAAAAAATTTATGCCGGATTGAATTTTGCTTCTAGAAATCTTTTAGATTCGGCCGCGGGAGGCACTTTTATGGAAATCACTTTAGGAGATGCTACTAAACTCCTAGATAATATTATGGTTAATTATTCTCAATGGCACACTGAAAGATCTACTAATAAAAAAGTGCATGCGATAGAAGAAATTAATGTTTTGAGTGGAAAGATGGATGAACTTATGAAATTATTTGCTACTAAGAGTGTTTCTTCTAATCCTAATGATATGCCTTTGTCTACCTTGATTGAGAATAATAATGAATCTATGGATGTGAATTTTGTTGGTAGGAATAATTTTGGTAACAATGCTTATAGAGGGAATTTTAATCCTAGGCCTTATCCTAGTAATCCTTCTAATAATTATGGAAGTTCCTACAACAATTCTTATGGAAATTTTAATAAGATGCCCTCTGAATTTGAGAATAGTGTTAAAGAGTTTATGAATTTGCAAAAGAATTTTAATGCTTTGCTTGAAGAGAAATTGCTTAAAGTTGATGATTTTGCTAGGAACATTGATAAAATTTCTCTTGAGGTTGATTCTTTAAAGCTTAGATCTATTCCTCCTAAGCATGATATCAATGAGTCTCCCAAAGCCATGAGAATTTCCATTAACAAGTGTAAGGAAATAACCGCTAGGATGCGTGCTACAAAAGATGCCTTTATTAAAGCGTGTTCTTCCAATTTCTATGAAAATCAAGATGAAGATCTAAAAGTAGTTGATGTGTCCCCTATTAAATCTTTTTTTTGCAATATGAATCTTGATGAAACTGAATATGATCTTCCTTTACCTAGAAGGCGTTCCAAAAATTCGGAGTATTTAGATCTTTATGATGAAATTGATGAAAGTGGGATTGAAAGAAATAAAACCCTAGATGTTGCTAAACCCACTATATTGGATTTCAAAGAATTTAATTATGAAAGTTGCTCTTTAATTGATTGTATTTCCTTGTTGCAATCCGTGCTAAATTCTCCTCATGCTTATATTCAAAATAAAGCCTTTACCGAACATATCGTTGATGCCTTGATGCAATCTTATGAAGAAAAACTTGAGTTGAAAGTTGCTATCCCTAGAAAACTCTATGATGAATGGGAACCTACTATTAAAATTAAAATTAAAGATCATGAATTTAATGCTTTGTGTGATTTGGGTGCTAGTGTCTCTACTATCCCCAAAACTTTATGCGATTTGCTAGATTTTTGTGATTTCGATGATTGCTCTCTAAACTTGCATCTTGCAGATTCCACTATTAAGAAACCTATGGAAAGAATTAATGATGTTCTTATTGTTGCAAATAGGAATTATGTGCCCGTATATTTTATCGTTCTTGATATAGATTGCAATCCTTCTTGTCCTTTTATTCTTGGTAGACCTTTCCTTAGAACGATTGGTGTGATTATTGATATGAAGGAATGGAACATTAGATTCCAATTTCCATTAAAAAAGGGCATGGAACACTTCCCTAGAAAGAAAAAATTACCATATGAATCTATCATGAGAGCCGCTTATGGTTTGCCTACCAAAGATGGCAATACCTAGATCTATCCTTGCTTTTATGCCTAGCTAAGGGCGTTAAACGATAGCGCTAGTTGGGAGGCAACCCAATTCTATTTTAGTTGTTTGCTTTTTTGCTTCTGTTTAGGAATAAATATTTGTTCTAGCCTTTATTTTTGTGTTTTAATTAGTGTTTGTGCCAAGTAAAACCGTTAGGATAACCTACGATAGTAGTTATTTGATTCTGTTGCAGAAAACAGAAACTTTGCGCGCACAAAAATAATTTTCATAAATAACAGGAATGTGATTTTTAGTTGATTCTTTTTGCTGTAGATCAATAAAAAAATTATCTAGAACTTCCTAATTTTGCTGAACTTTCATGTTCCAGAAGTTTGCGTTAGTTACAGATTACTATAGACTGTTCTGTTTTTGACAGATTCTGTTTTTCGCGTGTTGTTTGCTTATTTTGATGAATCTATGGCTAGTAAAATAGTTTATAATCCATAGAGAAGTTGGAATACAGTAGGTTTAACACCCATATAAATAAAGAATGAGTTCATTACAGTACCTTGAAGTGGTCTTTTGTTTTCTTTCGCTAATGGAGCTCATGAGATTTCTGTTGAGTTTTGTGTTGTGAAGTTTTCAAGTTTTGAGTGAAATATTTTGATGGATTATGGGACAAGGAGTGGCAAGAGCCTAAGCTTAGGGATTCCCATGGCACCCCCAAGATAATCCAAGGACACCAAAAATTCAAAGCTTGGGGATGCCCTGGAAGGCATCCCCTCTTTCGTCTACTTCCATCGGTAATTTTACTTGGAGTTATATTTTTATTCACCACATGATATGTGTTTTGCTTGGAGCGTCTTGTATGATTTGAGTCTTTGTTTTTTAGTGTGCCACAATCATCCTTGCTGTAGACACCTTTTTAGAGAGCCATACATGAATTGGAATTTGTTAGAATACTCTATGTGCTTCACTTATATCTTTTGAGCTATGTAGTTTTTGCTCTAGTGCTTCACTTATATCTTTTAGAGCACGATGGTGGAATTGTTTTAAAGAAACTATTGATCTCTCATGCTTCACTTAGATTATTTTGAGAGTCTTAATAGCATGGTAATTTGCTTAAAATCTTAATATGCTTGGTATTCAAGATTTGTAAAACTTTCTTTTGAGTGCGTTGAATGCTAAGAAAAGTTTGATGCTTGATAATTGTTTTGAGATATGGAGGTAGTAATATTAGAGTCATGCTAGTTTAGTAGTTGTGAATTTGAGAAATACTTGTGTTAAAGTTTGTGATTCTCGTAGCATGCACGTATAGTGAACCATTATGTGATGAAGTTGGAGCACGATATATTTATTGATTGTCCTCCTTATGTGTGGAGGTCAGGATCGCGCGATGGTTAACTCCTACCAACCCTTCCCCTAGGAGCATGCGTGTAATACTTTGCTTTGATGACTTCTAGATTTTTGCAATAAGTATATGAGTTCTTTATGACTAATGTTGAGTCCATGGATTATACACACTTTTCTTTCTTCCACCATTGCTAGCCTCTCTAATACCGCGCACCTTTCGCCGGTATCATACACCCACCATATACCTTCCGCAAAACAGCCACCATACCTACCTATCATGGTATTTCCATAGCCATTCCGAGATATATTGCCATGCAACTTTCCACCGTTCCGTTTATTATGACACGCTCCATCATTGTCATATTGCTAGCATGATCATGTAGTTGACATCGTATTTGTGGCAAAGCCATCATTCATAATTCTTTCATACATGTCACTCTTGAATCATTGCATATCCCGGTACACCACCGGAGGCATACACATAGAGTCATATTTTGTTCTAAGTATTGAGTTGTAATTGTTGAGTTGTAAAGTAAATAGAAGTGTGATGATCTTCATTTTTAGAGCATTGTCCCAAGTGAGGAAAGGATGACGTGGACTATGATTCCCCCACAAGTCGGGATGAGACTCCGGACGAAAAATAAAAAGAATTAAAAAAAAAGAGGCCATAAAAAGAAAAGAAAAAGGCCCAAATAAAAAAATAAAAAAGGAGAGAAAAAGAGAGAAGGGACAATGTTAATATCCTTTTACCACACTTGTGCTTCAAAGTAGAACCATGATCTTCATGATAGAGAGTCTCTCATTTTGTCACTTTCATATACTAGTGGGAATTTTTCATTATAGAACTTGGCTTGTATATTCCAATGATGGGCTTCCTCAAATTGCCCTAAGTCTTCGTGAGCAAGCAAGTTGGATGCACACCCACTTAGTTTCTTTTGTTGAGCTTTCATATACTTATAGCTCTAGTGCATCCGTTGCATGGCAATCCCTACTCCTCACATTGATATCTATTGATGGGCATCTCCATAGCCCGTTGATATGCCTAGTTGATGTGAGACTATCTTCTCCCTTTTTATCTTCTCCACAACCACCATATTCTATTCCACATATAGTGCTATGTCCATGGCTCACGCTCATGTATTGCGTGAAGATTGAAAAAGTTTGAAAATTCTAAAGTGTGAAACAATTGCTTGGCTGAAACCTGGGTTGTGCATGATTTAAGTATTTTGTGTGATGAAGACAGAGCATAGCCAGATTATATGATTTTGTAGGGATAGCTTTCTTTGGCCATGTTATTTTCAGAAGACATAATTGCTTTGTTAGTATGCTTGAAGTATTATTATTTTTATGTCAATACGAACTTTTTTCTTGAATCTTTCTAATCAGAATATTCATACCACAATTAAGAAGATTTACATTGAAATTATGCTAAGTAGCACTCCGCATCAAAAATTATCTTTTTTATCATTTACCTACTCGAGGACGAGCAGGAATTAAGCTTGGGGATGCCTGATACGTCTCCAACATATCTATAATTTTTGATTGATCCATGCTATATTATCTACTATTTTGGACTATATTGGGCTTTATTTTCCACTTTTATATTATTTTTGGGACTAACCTATTAACCGGAGGCCCAACCCAGAATTGCTATTTTTTGCCTATTTTAGTGTTTCGAAGAAACGGAATATCAAACGGAGATCAAACAGAATGAAACCTTCGGGGACGTGATTTTCTCACCGAACGTGATCCAGGAGACTTGGACCCTACTCCAAGGAAGCAAAGAGGCAGTCACGAGGGTGGGGGGCGTCCCCCCCTAGGGCGCGCCCCTGCCTCGTGGGCCCCTCGGAGCTCCACCGACGTACTCCTTCCTCCTACATATACCTACGTACCATGAAACTATCAAATACGGAGCCAAAAACCTAATTCCACCGATGCAACTTTCTGTATCCGCGAGATCCCATCTTGGGGCCTGTTCCAGAGCTCCGCCGAAGAGGGTCGTCATCACGGAGGGCTTCTACATCATCATAGCCTCTCCGATGAAGTGTGAGTAGTTTACCTCAGACCTTCGGGTCCATAGTTATTAGCTAGATGGCTTCTTCTCTCTTTTTGGATCTCAATACAATGTTCTTCCCCTCTCTCGTGGAGATCTATTTGATGTAATCTTCTTTTTGCGGTGTGTTTGTTGAGATCGATGAATTGTGGGTTTATGATCAAGTCTATCTATGAATAATATTTGAATCTTCTCTGAATTCTTTTATGTATGATTGGTTATCTTTGCAAGTCTTTTCGAATTATCCGTTTGGTTTGGCCAACTAGATTGGTAGTTCTTGCAATGGGAGAAGTGCTTAGCTTTGGGTTCGATCTTGTGGTGTCCTTTCCCAGTGACAGAAGGGGTAGCAAGGCACGTATTGTATCATTGCCATCGAGGATAACAAGATGGGGTTTATATCATATTGCATGAATTTATCTCTCTACATCATGCCATCTTGCTTAAGGCGTTACTCTGTTTTTACCTTAATACTCTAGATGCATGCTGGATAGCGGTCGATGAGTGGAGTAATAGTAGTAGATGCAGGCAGGAGTCGGTCTACTTGTCTCGGACGTGATGCCTATATACATGATCATACCTAGATATTCTCATAACTATGCTCAATTTTGTCAATTGCTCAACAGTAATTTGTTCACCCACCATAGAAATACTTATGCTCTTGAGAGAAGCCACTAGTGAAACCTATGGCCCCCGGGTCTATTCTCATCATATCAATCTCCATCACTTTATTATTGTTTTGCTTTTTTACTTTGCCTTTTATTTTACTTTGCATCTTTATACCAAAAATACCAAAAATATTATCTATCATATCTCACTTGCCGAGAAGGGATTGACAACCCCTAATCGCGTTGGTTGCGTTGAGCTATTGTTTTGTGTAGGTACGAGGGACTTGCGTGAAGCCTCCTACTGGATTGATACCTTGGTTCTCAAAAACTAAGGGAAATACTTACGCTACTCTGCTGCATCATCCTCTCCTCTTCGGGGAAATCCAACGCAAGCTCAAGAGGTAGCAGTGAGCTTCACATGGTACCAGCCAGAGCTTGGCGAAGCCGGCAAACCAGGAATCGTGAGCAGGGAGCTGAACATGCGGGCATCCATTAGAAGCCATTGCTTCCGGAATACCTTCACGACGGGCGAGAGCTTGAAGTCGATCCTCGAGCTAGCAGTCGCGGCCATGGCTTCGGAGGTCACGCACCCGGAGCGCTGACTAGCGTCCACCAGCCGGAGCACGAAGAAATGCCGAAACAAGGCCACAGAGGGAGTGACACCCACCATGGCCTCGCAGAGGAAGGCGAAGACGACAAGGAGGATGACGGAGCGGGGATCCAGGTGCAACAGATGGATCTGGTAATGCGACGGCACAGCATTGAAGAAGGGGGGGAATGGAGGAATCAACCCAGCAAGAAGAGCATGAAGATGGATGGGAATCTCAGTGGCGCTCATCTCTCTGGTCCGCCAAGACGCAGGGCGGGCAGCCGTCGCCCCTCCCTCGTTGGAGCTGGCGGCGAGCGCATGGTGAACCTTGTCTGACCCTTCCTTATTGATCACCGTCAACTACTCAAGGGCCGGCTCCAAGGCCGGCGGAGGACCTACCGGCGCGCGTGGCTTCACCTTCTTCCTCCTTGGCTTGGGAGCCATGGCGAATACCAGGAGAAAGCAAGGCGCCAGCACCAGATCTACAGATACGGTGGCACGATTGGGGAGGAAGAAACAAGAGTTGGGCACGGTGCGTCACGAAGGGCAAGTTGCGCTGACAACGGGCGGCTACTGGGTCTACCGGATATCAAGGTGGCATGGGGAAGTGGATACGCCCACGTCCCATCAACCGCCATGTGTCTCCAGGGCCGCAGGCTGTTAGGGCCCGCCATGTACACCCACTTAGTTTCTTTTGTTGAGCTTTCATATATTTATAGCTCTAGTGCATCCGTTGCATGGCAATCCCTACTCCCCGCATTGACATCAATTGATGGGCATCTCCATAGCTCGTCGATTAGTCGCGTCAATGTGAGACTTTCTCCTTTTTTGTCTTCTCCATACAACCTCCATCATCATACTTTATTCCACCCATAGTGCTATGTCCATGGCTCGCGCTCATATATTGCGTGAAAGTTGAAAAGGTTTGAAAAGGCTAAGTATGAAACAATTGCTTGGCTTGTTATCGGGGTTGTGCATGATGGGAGCATTTTGTGTGACGAAAATGAAGCATGGCCAAACTATATGATTTTGTAGGGATAAGCTTTCTTTGGCTATGTTATTTTGATAAGACATAATTGCTTGGTTAGCATGCTTGAAGTATTAGTATTATTTTTATGTCAATATTAAACTTTTGTCTTGAATCTTTTGGATCTAAACATTCATGCCACAATAAAGAGAATTACATTGAAAATTATGCTAGGTAGCATTCCACATCAAAAATTCTGTTTTTATCATTTACCTACTCGAGGACGAGCAGGAATTAAGCTTGGGGATGCTTGATACGTCTCCAACGTATCTATAATTTTTTATTGTTCCATGCTATTATATTATCCGTTTTGGATGTTTAATGGGTTTTAATATACTCCTTTATATTATTATTTTGGCACTAACCTATTAACCGAAAGCCCAGTGCAAATTGCTGTTTTTTTGCCTATTTCAGTGTTTTGCAGAAAAGGGATATCAAACGGAATCCAAATGGAATGAAACCTTCGGGGGGATCTTTCTTGGAACAAACGCAATCCAGGAGACTTGGAGTGGAAGTCAGAGACGCAACGAGGTGGCCACGAGGCAGGAGGGCGCGCCCGGGGGGGTAGGCACGCCCCCACCCTCGTGGGCCCCTCGTAGCTCCACCGACCCACTTCTTTCGCCTATATATACTCTTATACCCTGAAAACATTCAATGGAGCCACGAAACGACTTTTCCACCATCGCAACCTTCTGTACCCGTGAGATCCCATCTTGGGGCCTTTTCCGGCGATCTGCCGGAGGGGGATTCGATCACGGAGGACTTCTACATCAACACCATAGCCTCTCCGATGATGTGTGAGTAGTTTACCACAGACCTTCGGGTCCATAGTTATTAGCTAGATGGCTTCTTCTCTCTCTTTGATTCTCAATACAAAGTTCTCCTCGATGTTCTTGGAGATCTATCCGATGTAATACTCTTTTGCGGTGTGTTTGCCGAGATTCGATGAATTGTGGGTTTATGAACTTGATTGTCTACGAATATTATTTGGTTCTTCTCTGAATTCTTATATGCATGATTTGATATCTTTGGAAGTCTCTTCGAATTATCGGTTTAGTTTGGCCTACTAGATTGATCTTTTTTGCAATGGGAGAAGTGCTTAGCTTTGGGTTCAATCTTGTGGTGATCGATCCCACTGACAGAAAGGGAACCGACACGTATTGTATTGTTGCCATCGAGGATAAAAAGATGGGGTTCATATCATATTGCTTGAGCTTATCCCTCTACGTCATGTCATCTTGCTTAAAGTGTTACTTCGTTCTTATGAACTTAATACTCTAGATGTATGCTCAATAGCGGTCGATGTGTGGAGTAATAGTAGTAGATGCAGAATCGTTTCGGTCTACTTGACACGGGCGTGATGCCTATATTCATGAGCATTGCCTTAGATATCATCATAACTATGCGCTTTTCTATCAATTGATCGGCAGTAATTTGTTCACCCATCGTAATACATGCTATCTTGAGAGAAGCAACTAGTGAAACCTTTGGCCCCTGGTCTACTTTACATCATATACGTTTCCAATCTACAATTCTAGTTTACTATTTACTTTGCAATCTTTATTTTCCAATCCATACAATAAAATGCCAAAAATATTTATCTTATTATCTTTATCAGATCTCACTTTTGCAAGTGGCCGTGAAGGGATTGACAACCCCTTTATCGCGTTGGTTGCAAGGTTCTTGATTGTTTGTGCAGGTACTAGGTGACTCGTGTGTAGTCTCCTACTGGATTGATACCTTGGTTCTCAGAAACTAAGGTAAATACTTACGCTACTTTGCTGCATCACCCTTTCCTCTTCAAGGGAAAACCGACGCATGCTCAAGAGGTAGCATGTGCTATCAAACATCACAACGTAACTGGGTGGTTATAAAGATGCTCTACAGGTGTCTCTGATGGTGTTTGTTGAGTTGGCATATATCAAGATTAGGATTTGTCACTCCGTGTATCAGAGAGGTATCTCTGGGCCCTCTCGGTAATGCTCATCACTATAAGCCTTGCAAGCAATGTGACTAATGAGTTAGTTGCAGGATGATGCATTATGGAACGAGTAAAGAGACTTGTTGGTAACGAGATTGAACTAGGTATGATGATACCGACGATCGAATCTCAGGTAAGTAACATACTGATGACAAAGGGAACAACGTATGTTGTTATGCGGTTTGACCGATAATCTTCGTAGAATATGTAGGAGCCAATATGAGCATCCAGGTTCCTCTATTGGTTATTGACCAGCGATGTGTCTCGGTCATGTCTACATAGTTCTCGAACCCGTAGGGTCCGCACGCTTAACGTTCGATGACAATTTGTATTATGAGTTATGTGATTTGATGACCGAAGTTTGTTCGGAGTCCCGGATGAGATCACGAACATGACGAGGAGTCTCGAAATGGTCGAGAGATAAAGATTGATATATTGGAAGGCAGTATTCGGACACTAGAAGGGTTCCGGAGTGTATCAGGTACATATCGGAGTACCGGAGGGGTTACCGAAACCCCCCGGGGAAAGATATGGGCCTTATGGTCTAGAGGAGGGAGGCTAAACAGCCCACAAGGGGCTGGTGCGCCCCCCACAAGGGAGGAGGCCGAATTGGACTTGGGAAGGGGGCGCCACCCCCTTTCCTTCTCCTACTCCCTCTCCTTCCCCTTTTCCCCCTCTGGTAGAAGGAAAAAAGGGTGGGGCCGAATCCTACTAGGACTGGAGTCCTAGTAGGACTCCCCTATCCCTGGCGTGCCCCTTGTTGGCCGGCCTCCTCCTCCCCTCCTTTATATACGGGGGCAGGGGGCACCCCAGAGGCACAATAGACAATCTCTTAGCCGTGTGCGGTGCCCGCCTCCATAGTTCAACGCCTCGGCCATATTGTCGTAGTGCTTAGGAGAAGCCCTGCGCTGGTAACTTCATCATCACCGTCGCCGCGCCGTCGTGCTGATGAAACTCTCTCTCGGCCTCAACTAGATCAAGAGTACGAGGGACGTCATCGAGCTGGATGTGTGCTGAACACGGAGGTGCCGTACGTTCGGTGCTAGGATCGGTCGGATCGTGAAGACGTACAACTACATCAACCGCGTTGATAAAACTCTTCCGCTTTCGGTCTACAAGGGTACGTGGACACACTCTCCCCGCTCGTTGCTATGCTTCTCCTAGATAGATCTTGCGTGATCGTAGGATTTTTTTTTTGCAATACTACGTTCCCCAACAGTGGCATCCGAGCCAGGTCTATGCGTAGATGTTATATGCACTAGTAGAACACAAAGAGTTTTGGGCCGTAATAGTCATACTGCTTACCAGCATGTCATACTTTGATTCGGCAGTATTGTTGGATGAAGCATCCCAGACCGACATTACATGACCGCGTTCATGAGACTATTTCTACCGCCGTGCTTCGCACACAGGTGGCTAGTGGGTGTCTGTTTCTCCAACTTTATTTGAATCAAGTTTGACTATGCTCGGTCCTTGTTGAAGGTTAAAACAGCAAACTTTCCGAAAAATCATTGTGGTTTTGATGCATAGGTTAGAACGGTTCTTGCTAAGCCCATAGCACCCACGTAAAACTTGCAACAACAAAGTAGATGACGTCTAGCTTGTTTTTGCAGGCATGTTGTGATGTGATATGGTCAAGACATGATGATATATAAATTGTTGTATGAGATGATCATGTTTTGTAACACTTATCGGCAACTGGCAGGAGCCATATGGTTGTCGCTTTATTGTATGAAATGCAATCGCCATGTAATTGCTTTACTTTATCACTAAGCGGTAGCGATAGTCGTAGAAGCAATAGTTGGCGAGACGACAACGATGCTTCGATGGAGATCAAGGTGTCAAGCCAGTGATGATGGTGATCATGACGGTGCTTTGGAGATGGAGATCAAAGGCACAAGATGATGATGGCCATATCATATCACTTATATTAATTGCGTGTGATGTTTATCCTTTATGCATCTTATTTTGCTTAGTATGGCGGTAGCATTATAAGATGATCTCTCACTAAATTTCAAGGTATAAGTGTTCTCCCTAAGTATGCATCGTTGCTATAGTTCTTCGTGCCAATACACCACGTGATGATCGGGTGTGATAAGCTCTACGTTCACATACAACGGGTGTAAGCCAGTTTTGCACACGCAGAATACTCGGGTTAAACTTGACGAGCCTAGCATATGCACATATGACCGCGGAACACTGAGACCGAAAACATAGTGATGTTCACCATTGAAAACTACTCCATCTCACGTGATGATCGGACATGGTTTAGTTGATTTGGATCACGTGATCATTTAGATGACTAGAGGGATGCCTATCTAAGTGGGAGTTCTTAAGTAATATGATTATTTGAACTTTAATTTATCATGAACTTAGTCCTGATAGTATTTGCATATCTATGTTGTAGATCAATAGCTCACGTTTAGCTCCCCTATTTTATTTTTGATATGTTCCTAGAGAAAACTAAGTTGAAAGATGATAGTAGCAATGATGCGGACTGGGTCCGTGATCTGAGGATTATCCTCATTGCTGCACAGAAAATTATGTCCTTGATGCACCACTAGGTGACAGACCTATTGCAGGAGCATATGCAGACGTTATGAACGTTTGACAATGCTCGGTATGATGACTACTTGATAGCTTAGTGCACCGTGCTTTACAGCTCAGAACCGGGACTTCAAAAATGTTTTGAACGCCACGGAGCATATGAGATGTTCCAAGAGCTGAAATTGGTATTTCAGACTCATGACCATGTTAATAGGTATGAGACCTCTGACAAAGCACTTTGCCTACAAGATGGAGGAGAATAGCTCAGCTAGTGAGCATGTGCTCAGAATGTCTGACTACTACAATCACTTGAATCAAGTGGGAGTTAGTCTTCCAGATAAGATAGTGATTGACAGAGTTCTCTAGTCACTATCACCAAGTTACTAGAACTATGTGATGAACTATAATATGCAAGGGATAACGGAAAAGATTCCCAAGCTCTTCGCGATGCTGAAATCGACGAAGGTAGAAATCAAGAAAAAACATCAAGTGTTGATGGTTGACAAGACCACTAGTTTCAAGTAAAAGGGCAAGGGAAAGAAAGGGAACTTCAAGAAGAATGGCAAGCAAGTTGCCACTCCCGTGAAGAAGCCCAAAGCTACACCCAAGCCTGGAACTGAGTGCTTCTACTGCAAATGAAATGGTCATTGGAAGCGAAACTACCCCAAATACTTGGCGGATAAGAACGATGGCAAAGTGAACAAAAGTATATATGATATACATGTTATTGATGTGTACTTTACTAGTGTTCATAGTAGCCCCTAGGTATTTGATACTGGTTTAGTTGCTATGATTAGCAACTTGAAACAGGAGTTACAAAATGAACAGAGACTAGTTAAGGGCGAAGTGACGATGTGTGTTGGAATGATTCCAAGGTTGATAAGATCACCATCGCATACTCCCTCTACCTTCAGGATTAGTATTGGAACTAATTAAATGTTATTTGGCGTTTGCGTTGAGCATAAATATGATTTGATCATGTTTATTGCGATATGGTTATTCATGTAAGTCAAAGAATAATTGTTGTTCTGTTTACGTGAATAAAACCTTCTATGGTCTTACATCCAATGTAAATGGTTTACTGAATCTCGATCACAGTGATACACATAATATTGATGCCAAAATATGCAAAGTTAATAATGATAGTGCAATTTATTTGCGGCACTACCGTTTAGGTCATATTGGTGTAAATCACATGAAGAAACTCCATGCTGATGGGCTTTTGGAATCACTTGATTATGAATCACTTGATGCTTGCGAACCATGCCTCATGGGCAAGATGACTAAGATTCCTTTCTTCGGAACAATGGAGCAAGCCATTGACTTATTGGAAATAACACATACTGATGTATGCAGTCCGATGAGTGTTGAGGCTCGCGGCAGGTATCGTTATTTTTTGACGTTCACAGAGGATTTGAGCAGATATGAGTATATCTACTTAATGAAACACAAGTCTGAAACGTTTGAAAAGTTCCAAGAATTTCAGAGTGAAGTGGAGAATCATCGTAACAAGAAAATAAAATTTCCATGATCTGATCGCAGAGGTGAATATTTGAGTTACGAGTTTGGCCTTCATTTAAAACAATGTGGAATAGTTTCACAACTCACGCCACCTGGAACACCACATTGTAATGGTGTGTCCGAACATCTTGACCGTACTTTATTAGATATAGTGCGATCTATGATGTCTCTTACCGATTTGCCACTATCGTTTCAGGGTTATGCATTAGAAACAGCTGCATTCACGTTAAATAGGGCACCATCTAATCCGTTGAGACGACACTGTATGAAATGTGGTTTGGCAAGAAACCTAAGCTGTTGTTTCTTAAAGTTTGGGACTGTGATGCTTATGTGAAAAAGCTTCAAACCTGATAAGCTCGAATCCAAATCGGAGAAGTGCGTCTTCATAGGATACCCAAAAGAATTGGGTACACCTTCTATCACAGATCCGAAGGCAAGATCTTTGTTGCTAAGAATGGATCCTTTCTAGAGAAGGAGTTTCTCTCAATAGAAGTGAGTGGGAGGAAAGTAAACTTGTTGAGGTAGTTGTACCTTCTCCCGAATTGGAAAGTAGTTCATCAAAGAAATCAATTCCAGTGATTCCTACACCAACTAGTGAGGAAGCTAATGATGATGATCATGAAACTTCAGATCAAGTTACTACCGAACCTCGTAGGTCAACCAGAGTACGGTCCGCACCAGAGTGGTACGGTAATCCTTTCTGGAAGTCATGTTACTAGACCATGTCGAACCTACGAACTATGAGGAAGCGATGATGAGCCCAGATTCCGTGAAATGGCTTGAGGCCATGAAATCTGAGATGGGATCCATGTATGAGAACAAAGTATGGACTTTGATTGACTTGCCCGATGATCGGCGAGCCATTGAGATTAAATGGATCTTCAAGAGGAAGACGGACGCTGATAGTAGTGTTACTATCTACAAAGCTCGAATTGTCGCAAAGTGTTTTCGACAACTTCAAGGTGTTGACTACGATGAGAGTTTCTCACTCGTAGCGATGCTTAAGTCTGTCTGAATCATGTTAGAAATTGCTGCATTTTATGAAATCTGGCAAGTGGATGTCAAAACTACATTCCATAATGGATTTATTAAAGAAGATTTGTATATGATGCAACCAGAAGGTTTTGTCAATCCTAAAGGTGCTAACAAAATGAGCAAGCTCCAACGATCCATCTATGGACTGGTGCAAGCATCTCGGAGTTGGAATATATGCCTTGATGAGTTGATCAAAGCATATAGTTTTATACAGACTTGCGATGAAGCCTGTATTTACAAGAAAGTGAGTGGGAGCACTACAGCCTTTCTGATAAGTATATGTGAATGACATATTGTTGATCGGAAATGATGTAGAATTTTTAAGAAAGCATAATGGAGTATTTGAAAGGAGTTTTTCAAAGAAAGACCTCAGTGAAGCTGCTTACATATTGAGCATCAAGATCTATAGAGATAGATCAAGACGCTTGATAAATTTTTCAATGAGTACATACCTTGACAAGATTTTGAAGTAGTTCAAAATGGAACAGTCAAAGAAGGAGCTCTTGCATGTGCTGCAAGTTGTGAAGTTGAGTAAAGACTCAAAACCCGACCACGGCAGAAAATAGAAAGAGAATGGTCATTCCCTATGCCTCAGTCATAGGTTCTATAAAGTATGCTATGTTGTGTACCAGATCTATTGTGTACCTCACCATGAGTTTGGCAAGAGGGTACAATAGTGATCCAGGAGTGGATCACTGGACAACAGTCAAAATTATCCTTAGTGGAAAAAGGAAATATTTCTCGGTTATGGAGGTGATAAAGAGTTCGTCATAAAGAGTTACGTCGATGCAAGCTTTGACACCGGTCTAGATGACTCTTAGTCTTGATCTAGATACATATTGAAAGTGGGAGCAATTAGCTAGACTAGCTCCATGCAGAGTATTGTAGACATAGAAAATTTGCAAAATACATACGGCTCTGAATGTGGATCTATCATAGGGGATCTACCGTAGTCCTTTCGATAAGTAAGAGGTCGAACCCAACGAGGAGCAGAAGGAAATGACAAGCGGTTTTCAGTAAGGTATTCTCTGCAAGCACTGAAATTATCGGTAACAGATAGTTTTGTGATAAGGTAATTTGTAACGGGTAACAAGCAATGAAAGTAAATAAGGTGCAGCAAGGTGGCCCAATCTTTTTTGTAGCAAAGGGCAAGCCTGGACAAGTTCTTATATAGAGAAAAGCGCTCCCGAGGACACATGGGAATTATCGTCAAGCTAGTTTTCATCACGCTCATATGATTCACGTTCGTTACTTTGATAATTTGATATGTGGGTGGACCGGTGCCTGGGTACTACCCTTTCTTGGACAAGCATCCCACTTATGATTAACCCCTATTGCAAGCATCCTCAACTACATAAGAAGTATTAAGGTAAACCTAACCATAGCTTGAAACATGTGGATCCAAATTAGCCCCTTACGAAGCAACGCATAAACTAGGGTTTAAGCTTCTGTCACTCTAGCAACCCATCATCTACTTATTACTTCCCAATGCCTTCCTCTAGGCCCAAACAATGGTGAAGTGTCATGTAGCCGACGTTCACATAACACCACTAGAGGAGAGACAACATACATCTCATCAAAATATCGAACGAATACCAAATTCACATGAATACTAATAGCAAGACTTCACCCATGTCCTCAGGAACAAACGTAACTACTCACAAATCATATTCATGTTCATAATCAAAGGGGTATTAATATGCATTAAGGATCTGAACATATGATCTTCCACCAAATAAACCAACTAGCATCAACTACAAGGATTAATCAACACTACTAGCAACCCACATGTACCAATCTGAGGTTTTGGTACAAAGATTGGATACAAGAGATGAACTACGGTTTGAGAGGAGATGGTGCTGGTGAAGATGTTGATGGAGATTGACCCCCTCCCGATGAGAGGATCGTTGGTGATGATGATGGTGATGATTTCCCCCTCCCATAGGGAAGTTTCCCCAGCAGAACAGCTCCGCCGGAACCCTAGATTGGTTCCGCCAAGGTTCCGCCTCGTGGCGGCGGAGTTTCGTCCCGTAAGCTTGCTTATGATTTTTTTCCAGGGTAAAAGACTTCATATAGCAGAATATGGCCATCGGAGGGCAGCCAGGGGGCCCACGAGGTAGAGGGGCGTGCCCAGGGGGTAGGGCGCGCCCCCCACCCTCGTGGATGGTGGGTGGCCCCCCTCAGGTATTTCTTCCGCTCAATATTTTTTAATAATTCCCAAAATGACTTTCGTGGAGTTTCAGGAATTTTGGAGCTGTGCAGAATAGGTCTCTAATATTTGCTCCTTTTCTAGCCCCGAATCCCAGCTGCCGGCATTCTCCCTTTGATACCGAAGCGACGAGTGCCTTTCATTGGAGAGACGCGGAGGTAGACATGGTCTTCGATTTCAAAAGCCAAATCATGGTGCTTGCTATCATAGTAACACTTCTGACGCGATTGTGTGGCTTTGAGATTCTCACGAATGACTTTGCACATTTCTTCGGCTTCTGTGATCAAGTCGTTGCCAAGAAGTTGGCGTTCACCTATCTCACACCAGTTGAGAGGAGTACGGCACTTTCTGCCATAGAGAATTTCGAATGGGGCCTTGCCCGAACTCGCTTGGAAGTTGTTATTGTAGGAGAACTCGGCATAAGGAAGACAATCTTCCCACTTCATGCCAAAGGAGATGACACAAGCCCTGAGAATATCTTCAAGGATTTGATTGACTCGCTCGACTTGGCCACTTGTTTGAGGATGGAAAGCTGTGCTGAAACGAATGTTGGTGCCCATGGCCGTCTAAAAGGAGTTCCAGAACTTAGAAGTGAAGATGCTTCCACGATCTGAAGATATCAATTGTGGAATGCCGTGCAAGGAGACAATTCTGGAGGTGTATAACTCTGCCAGCTGAGCTGCTGTGATAGATTCTTTGATAGGAAGAAAATGAGCCACTTTGGTAAGCTTGTCAATGACAACGAAGATAGCATCATTTCCACTCTTGGACTTAGGAAAACCAGTCACGAAGTCCATCTCGATGTGATCAAACTTCCATTCCGAAATAGCAAGAGGTTGAAGGAGACCAGCTGGTCTTTGGTGTTCTGCTTTCACCCTTCTGCAGACATCACATTCATTCACGAATTGAGCAATTTCTCGCTTCATTCGAGTCCACCAATATGACTGCTTGAGGTCATGGTACATCTTCGTACTTCCAGGATGAATGGATAGGAGGGAATTGTGTGCCTCATTCATGATGACTTTTCTCAGATCGCCTTTAGGAACCACAATTCGATCCTCGAAGAAAAGAGTATCTTTGTCATCCAAGCGATAGCACTTGTATTTGGAAATGCCCTTGTCAATACCACGTTTCACCTTCTTCACCATGGTATCCAGGAGTTGTGCCTCACAAATTTGATCTTCCAAAGTAGGAGTGACTATGAGGTTGGCAAGAAAGCCTTGAGGAACAACTTGAAGATTCAGCTTGCGGAAAGCTTCACAAAGATCCGGTTGAAATGGCTTGAGAATTAGACTGTTGCAATAAGCCTTTCTGCTCAGAGCATCTGCAATCACATTCGCCTTGCCAGGAGTATATTCAATACTTGGATTGTACTCTTGAATCATTTCGACCCATCGAGTTTGCCTGAGGTTGAGGTTTGGTTGAGTGAAGATATACTTGAGGCTCTTGTGATCGGTGAAAATGTCCACTTGCCTTCCCAATAAGAGATGTCTCCATGTTATCAATGCGTGGACAACTGCCGCCAACTCAAGATCGTGAGTGGGGTAGTTCTTTTCGTTGGGCTTCAACTGACGAGAGGTATAAGCCACAACTTTCTTCTCTTGCATTAACACAGCACCGAGACCTTGAAGAGAAGCATCGCAGAACACTTCGAATGGCTTGGATTCATCAGGAGGAGTTAAGACATGAGCTGTGACTAGCTTCTCTTTGAGGTGTTGAAAGCAACGTCACACTCAGGCATCCAGACATACTTGACATGCTTCTGGAGGAGGTTGGAAAGAGGCTTTGCAATCTTTGAGAAGTTCTCAATGAATCTTTGGCAATAGCTTGCAAGACCAAGAAAGCTGCGAAGCTGTTTGACATTCTGAGGAGGTTCCCAATTCAGAACAGCAGAACCTTCGCCGGATTAACAGCAATTCCCTTGGCGGAGATGATATGACCAAGATAAAGAACTTCATCAAGCCAGAACTCACATTTGGAAAACTTCGCATAGAATTGATGCTCTCTGAGCTTGTCGAGCACCAATCGCAAATGTTTGGCATGATCCGACTTATTCTTGGAGAAGACCAAAATATCATCGAGATACACCAAGACGAATTCATTTGTGTAGGGGTTGAAGATAAAGTTCATCATGCGAGAGAAAGTTGGAGGAGCATCGACAAGGCCGAAAGACATGACAGTATATTCATAAGAACCATAGCTTGTTCTGAATGCTGTCTTGGGGATATCTTGTTCACGAATGCGAATTTGATGATAACCCATACGAAGGTCAAGCTTGGAGAAAACTTTAGCACCTTTGAGTTGCTCGAAAAGCTCATTGATGTTGGGAAGTGGATACTTGTTCTTGATTGTCTTCTTGTTCAATGGACGGTAATCGACGCAAAGTCGGTCCGTGCCATCCTTCTTCTGGACAAAAAGAACTCCACAACCCCATGGAGATGAACTCGGTCTGATCAAACCCAGACGCTCTTGTTCATCGAGCTGTTTCTTCAATTCCTTCAGCTCCTTGGGTCCAAGCTTGTAAGGACGCTTGCAAACAGGTTCAGTTCCAGGCTCAAGATCGATAACGAATTCGACTGGCCGATGAGGAGGCATACCCGGAAGCTCTTCTGGAAAGACATCTTGGTACTCACAAACGACTGGAATTTGAGAAATAGCATCCAACTCGCCCTTCTCATTGAGAGAGAACAACCGAATGGTTTCATCATGAGCGGCATAGATGATAACATCCTCAGAAGGGTGTGTCAATTGAATTTCCCTGGCAGCACAATCAAGCTGAGTCTTGTGCTTAGAAAGCCAGTCCATCCCAAGAATTAGATCAATATCAGAGTCACCAAGGACAACTGGAGAAGACAGAAATCTATAGTCGCCCATCTTTATAGAGACATCCCGAACCATGGAGCTAGCATTCATGAATTTACCCGGAGAGACAACTGATAATGGTCTAGGCAAATCTTGAAAAACTATCTCATGCTTAGATGTAAAAGGTCTTGAGATGAAACTATGCGATGCACCAGTATCAAATAAGACTTTTGCAGGAATATCATTAACTGAGAGATTACCCATTATCACATCTGAAGAATCCTTGCCTGAGCTGCATTCATCATGTTCACCTTTGCAAACTTTGGATTATGCTTGACCACTGCATTGCTTGAAGATCTCACAGGAGGAGGAGTAGGAAGGCGCCTTTGATTGAAGCATTTGTTCGCATAGTGACCTTTCTGCTGGCACTTGTTGCAAGTCACTTCTGAGAGCGGACGGTGATAAGGAGCATTTGACCTTGGAGCTTGAGGCTGAGACTTGTTCTGATGGCTTGGGTTGGGTGGGTGGGAAGATCCACGACCACCTGAGTTCTTCTGTTGGTAAGGCTGACGAAACGGAGGAGGAGGAAGGTAGAACTTTTGCTGCTTAGCTGCCACTTGAGAGGAAGAAGAAGACTGAACTGCATCCCTGATTCTCTTCTTAGATGCCTCACACTTGAGCTGAGCACCTTCTTGCTTGAGTGCCATATTGTAGAATTGATCAAACTGAGTAGGCTCAACAAGAACAAGAGCTAACTGCAGATCCTCTCTAAGGCCACCTCTGAATTGATAGATCATACTCTTTTCATCAGGAACGTCTTGTTTAGCGAAGCGAGCAAGTTTCTGAAACTGCTTGTTGTATTCGTACACTAACATGTTGCCTTGCTTGAGATTGCGGAACTCCTCACGCTTGCTCTCAACAACACTGGTAGGAATATGGTGAGCTTTAAAGTCCTGACAGAAATCAGTCCAAGTAATCACTCGACCACCTCTGGAATCCTTGTATTGCTGGGACCAATCAGCTGCTTGATCCTTGAGCTGAAAAGAAGCGAACTTGACATAGTCCTCAGGCCTGACATTGCTGCATTCAAAATGCTTGTTGAAATCCACGAGCCAATCATCGGCGTCTGTGGCCTCGGCACAGTAGCTGAAAGACTTCGGCTGATTTGCAAGGAATTGATTGAGGGTAGGAAACTGAGGCTGATGATTGAACTGCCCTTGACCTTGATTCCCTTGGTTGCCTTGGCCTTGGTTGCGCTCTTGCATGAGCTGAATCATCATCTGGGCATGGGCGTTAGAGGCTGCCATCAAAGCTTGCCATGCCTCCGGAGGCGGAGGTGGAGGTGGAGGGTTCGCCTGACTGTCATCATTGCGTTCCGGATTCTGACGCGTTGGCGGAGCCATCCTGAAGAGGGTGACATCCGTTAGCATCTTGATAGACAGATAGACAAGTTGAATCAACGGATAGAAATTGCAACATATAGTCTTCACAATAAACATTCGGACAAGGATGAACGAATGAATTCCAAAGTAAACATCACGTCCATTAAGGTGAGAAGCCACTTGATAAGATATTGATGATAGAAAAATAAAAGCAAGGTACGGATGGAACAAATAAGTGGTAAGGATTACCCAATCACAAACCAAATATCTGCGGGAAGAAATGCTAGAGCTACTTGAATCCCACCTATAAACTCCCGAAACTTTCCGGTTATGCAATCAGGTGTTGGGGATACAGTGGAAGCAATATATCTCACCCAAACTAACAATCCCTACATCCAGTTGTATCCATCTTTCAACACATAACCAAGAAACCTTCGGAGAAAAGCATCCGTTATACGAGTCATGGCAATACTCCCGAGCTCGCCCCAGTACTGGGTTATCGGGGTTATCTCACCAACAACTGTACAAAAGAGATTTTCGATGTCGGCAAATCTCAGGTATTCCAGAACTGTAAAGATAAAATTGTGATGACAACACCTCGGAGCTCAACTCCCCGGGACACTGCCACAACCCCTAAATGTCAGGAGGCACCAAGAACAATGTTCTCGTCACAAAACCATCGGAACGACTCCAAGATACCCGCGTGATCCTAAAAAAAATTTAGTGAAATTTGAGAAGAGGAAAGTCAAAACATCTACGTCAGGAGACCTCACCAGAGCGACGAAGGGACTGAGGAGTAAAAATAAATCCTACTCTCCGATATATATATAATCCTAAGACTCAAAACATTTTTGTTCTAGACTCAACATCGCCAACAAACAATCAAGCAGGGGGCTTCTAAGTCGGGGATGGCTCTGATTACCAACTTGTAACGCCCTCGATGCGGCTATATCTCCCACGTGTCGAAGCACGACTTAGAGGCATAACCGCATTGAAAGCAATGTCGCAAGTGAGGTAATCTTCGCACAACCCATGTAATACATAAGGGAAAGAGATACATAGTTGGCTTACAGTCGCCACTTCACACAATACATAAATAAACATCCATCATCCAGATTACACTCAAGGTCCGACTACGGAACCAAAATAAAAGAAGATTACCCCAACTGCTACACAGATCCCCCGATCGTCCCGACTGGGCACCTCTACTGATCATCTGGAAACGAAACATAGTAACGACCAAGGGCCTCATCAAATTCCCACTTGAGCTCGGTTGCGCCATCTGCGCCAGTATCCTCGGCACCTGCATTTGTTTTGGTAGAAACTGTGAGTCACGAGGACTCAGCAACCTCACACCCGCGAGATCAAGACTATTTAAGCTCAAAGATAGGAAAGGGCAATATGGTGGAGCTGCGGCAAGCACTAAGCATATATGGTGGCTAACATACGCAAGTGAGAGCGAGAAGAGAAGCAACGCATCAGTCGAGAAGCTAGAAGTGATCAAGAAGTGATCCTGAAACTACTTACATCAAGCATAACTCAAACCGTGTTCACTTCCCGGACTCCGCCGAGAAGAGACCATCACGGCTACACACGCGGTTGATGCATTTTAATGAAGTCAAGTGTCAAGTTATCTACAACCGGACATTAACAAATTCCCATCTGCCTCATAACCGCGGGCACGGCTTTCGAAAGATTATATACCCTACATGGGTGTCCCAACTTAGCCCATCATAAGCTCTCACGGTCAACGAAGGATAAACCTTCTCCTGGGAAGACCCGATCAGTCTCGGAATCCCGGTTCGCAAGACATTTCGACAATGGTAAAACAAGACCAGCAAAGCCGCCCGATGTGCCGACAAATCCCGATAGGAGCTGCACATATCTCGTTCTCAGGGCACATCGGATGAGACATCCTACGAGTAAAACCAGACCTCGAGTTTCCCCGAGGGGGCCCCGCAGTCTACTCAGTTCGGACCAACACTCGAAGGAGCACTGGCCCGGGGAGGTTAAAATAAAGATGACCCTCGGGCTCGCGAAAACCCAAGGGAAAAAGGGTAATAGGTGGCAAATGGTAAAACCAAGGTTGGGCCTTGCTGGAGGAGTTTTATTCAAAGCGAACTGTCAAGGGGGTCCCATAAATCACCCAACCGTGTAAGGAACGCAAAATCAAGGAACATAACATCGGTATGACGGAAACTAGGACGGCAAGAGTGGAACAAGTCACCAGGCATAAGGCCGAGCCTTCCACCCTTTACCAAATATATAAGGTGCATTAATTAAACAGGAGATATTGTGATATCCCAAAATATCCATGTTCCGACCAGGAACAAACTTCATCTTCACCTGCAACTAGCAACGCTATAAGAGGGGCTGAGCAAAAGCGGTGACATAGCCAAACAACGGTTTGCTAGGACAGGGTGGTTAGAGGGTTGACATGGCAATAGGAAGGCATGATAAACAAAGGCAGGTAGGACTAACATAGCGAAAGAGCGAACAGCTAGCAAAGCAAAGATAGAAGTGATATCGAAGGTATGGTCATCTTGCCTACAAAGTTCTCAGAGTTGTCGAAGGCTTGATCCTCGTAAGCATTATCAACAGGTTCCTCGTTCACGTACTCATCTCCCGGCTCTACCCAAAGCAAGAACACAAGCAAAGGAACCACAATAAATCACGGTGCAATGCACAAGCAACAAGATGCAATGCGTGCCATGATATGCGAGATGTGCTATGCAATGCATATGCGTGCTTCGGGAGGAAAATGATGAACAAGGCATCAACTTGGCAAACCAAGTATGCCGCTGGAAAGATGAGATGATTTCGGTTGAAATCAATATGAAGATCATCGGAAACGGATGCACGGTTTGCAAATGGCAAGCAAAACAATAAGGGCACAAATCTGCGATTAACAGCACGATGCTACTTAGCATGCAACAAGAAACTATGCTACAGCACCCCAACATAAAAACAAAGCATATGGCAAAGATCTACAGGAGATGCTTTACAAAAGAGGAACACTGAGCTACAGCTAAATCACATCATAACAGGTCCAAACAAGCATGGTGAAAGTGCAAAAAATATCAGGCTGGACATGGCATAAACAGCATCAGGAAGCAATGTTCAGAGCAAGTTATCAACAAGCAACAGGAATTTATAATAGCAAAACAAGACATGGCATGAATCTACTCAAAGCATAGATCAAAAGTCCCTTACTGACCATAAGCCAAAAAGGACCAGAAGAAATAATGGCGTGCATGTAAACATAGCAAGTTTCGTTAACAGATTCAGCAAACAAAGCATGGCATTGACAGAATTACGAAGGCACCTTCGTGAGCTCGATGCACTCACTACAGAGCACCTCATGATAAACTAAGCATACCCACATCAAGAAGACATGGCATAGAAGCTATACATGGCAAGAACAACATCATAGCATACACGGATCAACTACAACAACCTCGTTAAAATTGAATATCATGCAAACAATCTGCCAGGAAACATTTTGTAGCAAAAGTAGAGCATGAAAATGACATGCTAGACTACTCCATAATTCCAAACAAGGACATGAATGGATAGATCATAACCATATGTTCAAAACACCCTTACTGAAGTATCTCTAAATATGCATGGATCTCTCTGTAGCAACATGTTTACATGGCATCACAATAACAGCAGAACAGGGACTAAAATCAGCAATATCACGAAGCCTAGTTTGCATGCTTGTGCTAGTCACCACATAGATCATAAAAATACATGGCATACACCCCTGTAAATCTGGCATGGCATAGATCAAAACATATGTAGGGCTCAAGTTCATAAGATGCACACATTAATCATGGCAAAAATGACAAAAGTGCAAGTTCTGTTAAGAAACAGAAACTAACATCACATAGCCCTCTTCCAACAGCATTTCGGGCATCAAGATAAGCTCAAATGTAAATGATGCAATGGAATGAAATGATGTACCCTTCGAGGCGAACAATTTGACATATTACACGGATGAAACGGAGCTATGGGTGCGAAGATGTGATGTGATGAACATGCTACAATTTTAACAGCAGTTAACAGGACTTAGTGAAAAACGGG
>NC_041383.1:553616669-553666143 GCF_002162155.2 Triticum dicoccoides
GGCGACGCGGGGAGGCATCGGGCGGCGGGCTCCGGAGGCGGCCGGCGACGGACGTGGTCGAGGACGGCGGCGGAGACAACGAACGGCGGCGCGAGGAGGTCCGGCGGCGGCAGAGGCGACCGGCCTGCGCGGGCGAGCGGCGGGGAGGCGCGCGGGCGAGCGGGCGGCGGCGGACGGGCCTTGCGGGCCCGCTGCGGGCTCGCGGGCCGGCGGCGGCGGACGGCGGCGCTGCACCACGTGGCAAGCCACGGTTGGCCGGGCGCGGCGGGCGGACGTGTCCGGCTCGCCCGGACGTGTCCGGCGGCGCGGAGAGGGGAGATTTTTAGGGTTTCGTCCGTGAATTCGGGGGAGGGATCATTATATAGAGGTAGAGGGAGCTAGGAGTGTCCAAATGAGGTGCGGTTTTCGCCCACACGATCGTGATCGAACGACCGAGAGCATGGAGGGGAGTTAGATGGGTTTTGGGCCACTTTGAAGGGGTGTTGGTCTGCAACTTAAAAGAGGCCTTTGCGAGAGTGCGGTTAACCGTTGGAGTACCAAACGAGCTCCAAATGACCCAAAACTTGACAGGTGGTCTACCGGTGGTGTACCAAGGCCACTTGACAAGGCTCGGTCCATTCCGAGAACGTTCAATACCCGCACGCGAAAAGAGACAAGAGGGGTGCGCCGGTGCATGTGGGAGTGTCGGATTGCGAAACGGACAACGGGGAAAATGCTCGGATGCATGAGACGAACACGTATGCAAAATGAAATGCACATGATGACATGATATGATATGCATGACATGAATAAAATGCAAAACAAAAGACAAAACCCAACCACGGAGGGAATATCATAGCGCATAGCCGAAAATGGCAAGAGTTGGAGTTACAAAGCTGGAAAGTTACATCCGGGGTGTTACAGGGCTCATGTTTTACTATGGGTTGGAATTCCATGACTTGGCTCCGGAGTCCATCCTCCATATTTCTTCATTCATCGTCGTCTGCGAAGCCTTCCTCCGCATTACCCCTCACTTTGTCTTGTGGCTTAAGACCTTCGACGTGGAGCCGAAGATGATCGAGGGGCGTCAAGCAGAGTGCGGCGGGGCGGTTGTAAGCAGAAGGGCCGACACTCCATGGCCCGAGGGCTCTTTCCAGGAGGAGCTCGGCTTGTGGCAGCAGGAGTGGTTCTACATAACCGCTCCCAGGGGCAGCAGGCGGAAGCTGCCACCCATCTTCTGCTCGGGCCCTCCACAGCGGCTGATGTCATGGGTCAGCCAAGGGCTCAACTGGGGGCCGTCAAAGGACGTACCCCTATTGCAGGGCCGGATTCGAGACCTCCAGGAGAGGGAGATCAATCTGGTCGTAGTGATGCAGGTTATGCTGATTCGACGTCTCCTGCCCTGCAAGCGTCGCCCCCTCTGTCTATGGGAGTTCAATCCCGAGGGGCCGCGAGCTCTCCAACACTTCATGGGTATGACACCTGTGGAGATGTATAAATTGTTCTTCGGATCACAAGAGATGTGTCCGGAATTGACCGAGGATTTCGGCCTAAGTTGCAATCGCCCGGATACTCAGGTAAGTGGCCCTGCGTCTGAACACACCGTTTGTTTACACCTTCTCGAATTTGCCTTTTAACCCAACGTCTCTTGAATAGGAGTGGATAGCGCAAGCGAAACTGATACGGTGTTCGGCCCCCCTCCCGGAGATTATGCCGGATCCCGTGCTGGTCAGGATGCTGAAGGTTGCGCCTTTAGAGGAAGGCGAAGGGGAGAACAGGGACACCACCGCCTCTACCAAGGAGGCTTTGGAGAAAGGGGGAGTCGAGAATCCCTCCTTCCAAGGGGAGAAGAGGACCGCCTCCGAAAACCCAGAGGCCAAGGCCTCGAAGCGGGGGAAGAGATCTTCACTAGAGGGTCCTGCGTCCGGGGAGGCCCCGGCCGCACTATCTCCCCTAAGGAATCAGCCCTCCAGCGAGCCGTAAGTATAAAAAAGGGGGGTCTATAATAAGAGACACCTCTATGTTTGCTTCTGAGGATAACCGAAGTTTTTACCTTGTAGTTCGGATCTCCGTCCTTCTCAGATGAGCTCGTCTTCGGGGGACCTTCGTTCGGAGATGGTGAAGAGCGAGACGCCTCCATCCGCTGCACCATCAAGCGGGGCGGACGAACCTGAGGTGTCATCGCGGAGGGTATCCCCGAGTCCGGCGGGGCCGGAGAGTTCGGCACCGGCTGGTGTGCGGCCAGGGGAGCTGAAGGATCTGCTTGGGAGGGCGTCTATCTCAGAAGGTCACCGTACGTTGATGAGTATGGTGATTGGAAGAATTTCGTCCGCCGAAGGCGGGTTGCATGATGCCGTCAGAAGCTTGCTGGCGGGGTTTAAGGTACGTAAAAATGACATAGCTTTTGACAGTTTTGCACATAAAGTGCGCCCTGTATAGATAGTAGCCCCTGGGACTCGGTAGGTTGTCGAGAGCGACAGCGTGCCGAGGATCAAAATCGCAGGTATTGATTTTCGCCGTTCCTATGCAGGTGGCGGATAGTCCAGTGGCCAGCCGGACTGATGGAGTTGCCGAACTAAAGCGGCAACTTGACGTTGCGGATGCGGACATCGCGCTGGTCAATAAGCGACTTGACGAGTCACAAGGTAGGTTTTTCTCCGTGTTCACCTAGTAAGGGAGCCGAAGCCTACTCCTTACAACATGTGTGCTCAATGCAGATGGTGCCGCTGCTATGGAGAGCCTTCGGGCAGAACTTGCTCGAACCAAGGAGCAGGCCAGAAGGAGTGATGCGGCTGCCTCGAGGGCGGCCGAAGAGCTAGAAGCCGAAAAGGCTGCTCACTGCCGAAGCAGGGAGGAGATGGCCGAAATGGCCGTGAAGTTGAAAGATGTTACCGACCGCTATGAGGTTCTTGAAAAAGAACGCCGAGCAGAGCAAGAAGGCCTGAAGAAGGCCACCGCCGAAGCCAAGGATGCCCGTTCTGCAATGAGGGCTATAAAGGAGGAGCTGCGCTAGGCCGGAGATATTGTGGCTGGCAAGCCCTTTCTGCTGCGCAGGAGGTTTACAGATCCGAAGTACGCTCAGCTTGGCCAGCTGTGGGGTCTGGAGGATCCTTATATGGACTTAGCGGCGAGTGCGACAGATGCTGTTGTGCACTTCCGAAGTCAAAAGGATCATGAGACGGAAGAGCTTTTTTGGTCTCAATTCCATAGTCCGGAGCGTTCACTTCCGCTGACCGATCAGTTGGCTGAGTGGGCTGAGCTGAATAGATTGTCCGGACTTGCCATGACGGATATCGTGGCTCATGTCTGGCCGGATAGGCCCAAGCCGAAGAGTTATTTTGGCTTATTGCAGCAATTCCTTGGGGCGGTGCCGCATATCAAGGCGATGAAGCGGTCGGCCTGCATAGAGGGTGCACGGATGGCCCTCGCCCATGTGAAGACATACTGGACGGAGATGGATGCCACCGCTGTTGCGACCCAGGGTTCGGACGAGAGCCGGTTACCCGCCGAGCACTATTTTGGGGAAGTTCTGCGTGGTGCTCGTGTAATAGAGTCGCAGTGTTCGAAAAATGTCATGTTCAAATGAACTTTATGGTTTGTAAAACGATGTTTATAATCTAAGCGCTTTTTGTACTTGTGCGTTCAAGTATTGAAATATCTCCTGTGCGGCCGTTTAATGTATACTTGTGTATAACCTGAAAGATGGCAGTCTTTGGCTTCAGCCCCCACGCACATGGTGTGGGGGTGTTTGCGAAATAGCGCATTTTCACACTTAATCCAACGTCTTGGTCCTGTGAAGGAGGTGATAGCGTAGCAAACGAGGCAACCGGACTATAATGCTTTATCACTTTCACTTAGCCATAGGAGTTCGAAGGTGGGGCTACGATATAGCCCCTAGGGGCACCGCGCTCTCCGAATTCGGGGCACGTATGTGCCTGACCAGGAAACGGTCCTTCGTCAAAGCGAAGGAATTCTAAACATTTCGGTAGTCGATCGAGTGGTTGACCAGTCTCTCACTATATCATGACAGTCAGATTTTGGCTTTCTCTACTGAGGTGCTCGCCCAGCCGAACAGGGGCACAATCGCAGTACTTCTCCTGGTGCCGCGTTAGCTGATGATACGGAACGTAAGGCAGCAAAACACAGGAGCCGGGCAAACCCAACATTTGACCAAAGACATGACTCGGAGCTGATGCATATAAGGCCTAACTCGAGACGCCGAACACTCCCTAAGGTATTCGGCCATTATGATAACGGGCAGAACAATGCCCTAAGCCCCTAGTGTCCAGGTACATGCGAGAATTTCTGGCGCGGCCGATGCCAAAACGCCAGCCTCCTCGTTGGTTATGGTGAAAAACTATGGGATATGAATCAACAAAAGACAGTAAGAAAGGTTTACGCAGGGGCTTAATCTGAAAAGAATCCTTGCGACGGGTCCCTGCTGCACGTCTGCGCCTGTGTCTCCGTTGTGCCGTATCCTGGACGGGTGTGCACGTTGTTCATCTGTAAAAAGAGAGGAACTTAGCTTGAAAGGAAATCGTGCAAAAAATGTATTAAAAATCGAAATATGAATGAATAAATAAAGCTGAGCTTTTATTAGCTCTTTATTGCTCATACGCACAGCCCCTTGTAAAGGGGTGTGCGGCTAGGGAGCCCCTAGCTTATTTATGCCGGACTCATCTAGCCGTGTCCGGGGTCTTGAACGACCTTTTAATGAGATGATGCCGCGTGGACCGGGCATTTTAAGTGTAAGAGACGCGTAGTGTGGTATTGCGTTAAAGCGGACAAAAGCTTCACGTCCCAATAGTGTTTGATGGCTACTTTTGAATGGGGCGACATGAAAGATTAGCTTTTCGCGTCGGAAGTTGCCGGGTGACCCGAACACAACTTCTAGTAGTAAGGAGCCCGTGCACTTGGCATAAGGGCCTGGCGTCACTCCTTTGAAGGAAGTGCGGCTATGGCGAATTTTAGTATGGTCTATCCCCAACTTGCGGATTGTGTCCGGATATAGCAGGTTTAAATCACTGTCGCCATCCATTAGGACTTGTGTAAATTGTAGTCCGTCGATTATAGGATCCAATATTAGAGCAGTCCATCCTGCGTTTCGAATACTTCTGGAATAGTCCAGGTGGTCGAAAGTAATTGGTTTTGACATCCAATCTCGAGGTTCCGCTGGGGTGGACCATGCGACACCTACTTTGGCGGGTGCCGCACTGTTGTTCCGTATTATCACATGAAGTGAGTTTACTGTTTTGACTTCTTGTGGGAAAGTCTTTTGTTTTCCGGCGCTCTGCTGGTGGGGTTCGTCATCATCCTCGCTTGGCGCGTCGAGCCCCTTGTGTTCGGCGTTGAGTCGGCCGGACTGTTTGAAAACCCAACAATCCCGGTGGGTGTGGTTTGAAGGCTTCCCAGAAGTACTGTGGATTTGACATATCCAATCCAAAATTTTGTTGAGGTTGGATAGCTCGTCGCTGCTGTCCTTAAGAGGCGGTGTTTTATTGTTCGGCCGCGAGCTTTTAAATCCGGCGTTGACCGCCGTGTTCTTTGGGCTTTTTTCTTTATTTCGGCGCTGGTCCTTTCTGCGCCGTGATTTTCCGTTTCCATCTCTTATCTCGGATGTACTCGGGTCGCTGGTGCTGCATCTTGCTAGCCAGCTGTCTTCCCCCGCGCAAAAGCGGGTCATGAGGCTTGTTAGCGCGGCCATTGTTCTTGGCTTCTCTTGGCCAAGGTGTCTGGCGAGCCATTCGTCTCGGACGTTATGTTTAAAAGCTGCTAAAGCTTCGGCGTCCGGACAATCAACTATTTGGTTCTTTTTGGTAAGGAACCTGTTCCAGAATTTGCATGCTGACTCTCCGGGCTGTTGAGTTATGTGACTTAAATCGTCTGCATCTGGAGGGCGGACATAAGTCCCCTGAAAATTTGCTCTAAACGCGTCCTCGAGCTCTTCCCAACTTCCTATGGTATTTTCTGGGAGGCTTTTGAGCCAATGCCGAGCTGGCCCTTTGAGCTTGAGGGGTAGATATTTTATGGCGTGGAGATCATCTCCTCTTGCCATGTGTATGTGCAGGATGTAATCCTCAATCCAGACTCCGGGGTCTGTTGTTCCGTTGTATGCCTCTATGTTTACGGGCTTGAACCCCGCTGGGAATTCGTGATACAGCACCTCATCGGTGAAACATAGTGGGTGTGCGGCGCCCCTGTATTTAGGTGTGCCGCTATCTTCGAACACTCGGCGTGTTGTGTTACTTCCTGGGGCCCTCTTCTTTGGCCCATAAATGGATCTGACTGGGCCATCCGTTTTGCGAGGGTCTTTATGCGTGTCATGTGCCGGCTTATGTGCGGCGCCGCTTGTCGCTCTTGGCCTATCATCTGGTCGCCTATCCGGCCAGGCGGCCTCTTTGCTTTTTGGTTGTTGGGGCTCTACGGCCTCCTCGTCGAATTCTGGCAGCAGCTTGCGCTTCGGGTAGCTCTTTGTTTGCCATATTTGTCCGCGGTCTTGAGTACTTTGCTCCACCTCATTCTGAGTATGTCTTCCGCTGTTTTGAGCTTCCGTTTCTCCTTCTTCAAACTTCTTGCAGTGGCGACAAGCCTTTTTCGAAGGTTCTTGTGCTCCGGTGGTGTGTCCGGCGTGAGATCGTCTGGACTGTTGTTTTCGCCGGGGATGGATTGATTATCCGATTCATCCTGCTCGGATGGTTGCTTGGTTGCATGTTCGTCACCCACTGGTTTGCCCTGCTCTATGGCTGGGTCATTATGGGTGCTGTTGTTATCGAGGCAGGACTTGGGGCGGCGCTTGCGTCGCCGTTTTGGTTGTTTTTCGGGGGAATTATCCTTCACCGTGTCCCGTTGCTCCTCGTTATCGCTCCCTTTTGGGGTGTCCACCATATATACATCATGAGTTGAGGTGGGCTTCCAGCGCTTGGTAGGCGCTGGTTCTTGATCGTCTCCGGCATCGTCATCCATACCGCCGATGTCTTCGGAGTCGTAGTTTAGCATGTCGGTTAGATCATCGACAGTGGCTACAAAGTGGGTGGTGGGTGGGCTTTGAATTTCTTCATCGTCCGCGTCCCAACCATCCTGACTGCGGTCCGGCCAGGGCTCTCCTGATAACGAGAGATACTTTAGCGAATTCAGGATGTCGCCAAAGGGTGAGTGCTGAAAGATGTCCGCAGTGGTGAACTCCATGGTCGGCGCCCAATCAGATTCGATTGGCAGGGGCGCCGGAGGTTTGGAGTCCGGCAAGGAGTCCGGCACCTCGGAGTCACAAGCTTTGCAAGGGACAAGGTCAGTATTCGGCTCCATCGCTGTAGAAGTTGCAGCCCCCGAGGCGGTGTCCAGCCACCTGTCCTCAATCTGCGCGGTCGGCTCCGAGCTACAGGTCAGAGCAGACTCGTGTGCGGCCTCCAGGGTACTGTCCGGCGGCAGAGCTAAGTCATGCCCATCGTGACAGTGCTGCACGCTCGGCTGTGGCTCGAATCCATCGAAGATCAAGTCTCCGCGGATGTCAGCCGTGAAGGTTAGGCTTCCAAGCCTGACCTGATGGCTAGGGGCGTAGCTTTCGATCTGCTCCAGATGGCCAAGTGAATTGGCCCGCAGTGCAAAGCCGCCGAACACGAAGATCTGTCCGGGGAGAAAAGTCTCACCCTGGACGGCGTTGTTGTTGATTGAAGAAGCCATCAAGCCTATCGGTGACGACATAGAGGAACTCTCAATGAAAGCACCAATGTCGGTGTCAAAACCGACGGATCTCGGGTAGGGGGTCCCGAACTGTGCGTCTAGGCGGATGGTAACAGGAGACAAGGGACACGATGTTTTTACCCAGGTTCGGGCCCTCTCGATGGAGGTAAAATCCTACTCCTGCTTGATTGATATTGATGATATGGGTAGTACAAGAGTGGATCTACCACGAGATCAAGGAGGCTAAACCCTAGAAGCTAGCCTATGGTATGATTGTTGTAATGGTTGTTCGTCCTACGGACTAAAACCCTCTGGTTTATATAGACACCAGAGAGGGCTAGGGTTACACAGAGTCGGTTACAATGGTAGGAGATCTACATATCCGTATCGCCAAGCTTGCCTTCCACGCCAAGGAAAGTCCCATCCGGACACGGGACGGAGTCTTCAATCTTGTATCTTCATAGTCTTGGAGTCCGGCCGATGATGATAGTCCGGCTATCCGGTCACCCCCTAGTCCAGGACTCCCTCACCCCCTATCACCCACACTCACTAGGTGACAGTTCAAAATGCCGTCCCGGAAAGGGGTTAAAAACCATTTGTATAGCAGCTCGCTGTACCAGTGAAAGCTCCGGGCTTGCGTCGGGGTCTCCAATTAGGTTGTGGTGATTGCCCCGAGCAATTTGTATGGGTTCCGGTGACCGCCCCCAAGGGTTGCCAAAGCGTATGTTCGGTGATCGCCCCCAAGGGTTGCCAATTGTACGGGTTCGGTGACCGCCCTCAAGGGTCCCTTAGTGGAATCACAACATATTGCATTGTGCGAGGGCGTGAGGAGATTACGGTGGCCCTAGTGGCTTCTTGGGGAGCATTGTGCCTCCACACCGCTCCAAACGAGGATTAGCATCTGCAGGGGTGTGAACTTCGGGATACATTGCCGTCTCCGTGTGCCTCGGTTATCTCTTACCCGAGCCCTTTACTTTTGCTCTTTACTTTGTGATAGCCATAGTGTTTCATGATATATATTTTGCTATCACTTAGTTGTTTATCTTGTTTAGCATAAGTTGTTGGTGCACATAGGTGAGCCTAGTTGTTTTAGGTTTTGTGCTTGACAAATTAAACACTAGTTTTATTCCTCATTTGTTCAAGCCTAAACCGTAATTATTTTAAAGCACCTATTCACCCCCTCTAGGCGACATCCACGATCTTTCAAAGATGATGATGAGTCTAGTGAGCAGGAATTCCAAAAGGCAACGGAAGCCATGGGCATTAACGGGGTTGCTGTCGGTGTCAAAACCGGCTGGTCTTGGGTATGGGGTCCCGAACTATGCGTCTGAAGATCGAGGGTAACAAGGGATAAGTGGGACACAATGTTTACCCAGGTTCGGGCCCTCTTAATGGAGGTAAAACCCTACGTCCTGCTTGTTTGTATTTGATGAGTATAGGGGTTACAAGAGTTGATCTACCTCAAGATCATAGTGGCTAAACCCTAACTATCTAGCCTATGAGAATTCTGATAGCCTCTACGGACTAAACCCTCCGGTTTATATACACATCGGAGGGACCTAGGGTTGTACAGAGTCAGTTTGCGGGGAAGGAAATATCATATCCGGACACTAATCTTGCCATCCACGCATAGGGGAGTCCTACCCGGACACGGGGGAAAAGTCTTCCGCTTATATCTTCTCGGCCCATCAGTCCGGCCCGTATCAATAGCCCGGACACCCGAGGACCCCTTAATACAGGACTTCCTCCGTAGCCTGTGAACTAGTCTTCGATGACGATGTGTTCGGCACGCGGATTGTCTTCGGTATTGCAAGGCGGGTTCTTCCTCCTGAGCACTTTAAAACAATTCCCTGAACAAAGAAACTGTATCTGGCTCTGTATAATTGTCACAACCCTTAGCCACGAAGGCAATGATATCAAACAAAACAATGTCTTCCTACTAACAACTTTTTCGGTCAAATGTCATGTCTGGCTTAACATGCACCGTTTTCATGCCTCCCGCTTTGTGTTTCGAGGCACAACCCCCATTGGCATGTCTTGTCGAAACAGAGATCATGCCCGCCCATTACGGGATCCTCATCAATATGGTTTTGGGTAATCCAACCGTGCCATTCGCATGACCCCTTGGAAACAGGTGAGTTTTAAGGCTTGGGGGCGTTTGGTATTCACAGCCTATATAAGAAGGTAAAGTTTCCTCCTTTTTTTCCCACGCCTTCCTCTCGCTCTTGCCTTCCCATTTTCAAGCTCCAACGCCCAAACTTTAGTTTTTTCCACCACCAGCAACCTCTCCGGCCATGTCTGGATCCGGATCTAAGGGCAAGTGGGAGGCCTCCTGTGTCACGGAGAAGGACATTAAGGAACTCCGAGGTGCGAGCTACTTGCCCACGGATGTTGCGCACCGGCTTCCTAACAAGAACCAGATCATCCCTACTCGGGAGCCCGGCGAGAGCGTAGTATTCATCCCCCATTTTCTCCGAGGTCTAGGGTTTCCCCTTCACCCCTTTGTCCGGGGCCTCATGTTCTACTACGGGCTAGATTTCCATGATCTAGCCCCAAATTCCTTCCTTCACATCTTGGCGTTCATCGTCGTGTGTGAGGCTCTACTCCACATCCCCCACACTTCGGCTTATGGCTCAAAGTTTTCAATGTGAAGCCGAAGGTGGTCGATGGGAAGCACGCGGACTGCGGGGGGGCCATGGTGAGCAAGCTTCCCAACGCCGTCTGGCCCAAAGGGGCGTCCGTGGAGACTGTCAAGGTGTGGCAGCAGGAGTGGTTCTACATCACTGAACCCCGCGACGCTAAGTGGGTGGCCACTCTTGACTTCAGATCCGGACCCCCTACGAGGCTTACCTCGTGGACCACCAAGGGCCTGGATTGGGGATCCACAACGGAGGTGCAGATGCTGCAAAAACGCATCACCAACATGATGGCCAAAAACACCGGTCTCACAAACGTGATTTGGGTGATGCTCTTCCGCCGGACTCTCCCTTGCCAACTTCGGGTCTCTCACATGTGGGAGTTCAATTCGGAGGAGCCACGGACCCTGAAGTGCTTCTTCGGCACTACACACGAAGACATTTGGAAGCAGCTCTTCAAGGCCCAAAAAACATGGCCGAAGAAGACTGAAGACATCGGTCTTGACCTCGAGAATCTGGCCACACCAGTAAGCATGACTTTTCTGAATACTGTTTGGTAGAATAAGTTGGATATAATATATTGTCCGTCTTTCGTGTAGGGCTGGATGGCAAAGGCAGAGCGGATCAAGTGCCCGACACCACTACCCGAAGATCCATCCACACCCTAGCTGACAAAGATGCCGGTCCCGGCGCCGTATCAGGCGCCGGAGAAGAAAGCCAAGAAGAAGGGCAAGGAGACCAAGAGCGGTCCCCGCCAAAAGGGTCATGCGGACGCTATGTCCGGAGAGACCGAAGCCCTCTCCTCCCATGAGAGAGACGACGAAGAAGAAGAGGAGGAGGTGGCGGAAAGCGACCCCCCCCCCGCAAGGGGAGGAAAAAGAAGAGGGCGGCCTCCGAAGACCCAAAGGGGGAGGCAGTCAAGAGGGGGAAGATGGCCCTCCAGGATAGTCCGGACTCAGATGCCGAACTGGCCCCCAAAAAACCTCCCAGGGTGAAGCCCCTGGCTGAATCGTGAGTGTTTAGATACTTACTTTTTATCTTTGGTTTTCCAATTTTCATTATATAAGTTACCATGTTATGCATTTTTTCAGCCCTCCCCGCGACCTCCCGAACCCCTCTCTATCGGAGGGGAGTTCTCTGCCACCTGACATGGCAGAGAGCGAGATGCCGCCGCGTGCCCCCTCGGCCCTCATCGCTGATGACACCGAGGTGTTATCTCGAAGGACCTCTCCTGGCCGCGGAGGGGCGGGCGAGGCTGTCGAAAAGGCACCCGAGGGCAACACCTCAGTCGCCGAAGACATGGGGGAGGTCACCCCAATGGTAACTGACGGTAGGGACCATCAACCATCCGGGCCACAACCGGACACTCTTCTGGAGACCAATGTGGCTCCGGGATCGAGTGAGCAGCCCCTTGATACGTTAATGTTGCATCATGTTTTCTTACTATTATTTATGATGTTTTTATGCATAATAATGCTTTTTGGAGTAATTCTAATGCCTTTTCTCTCATAATTTGCAAGGTACACACAAAGAGGGAGAATTCTGGCAGCTGGAAATCTGGACCTGAAAAAGCTACGTCAGGCTGCCTATTCTGCACAACTCCAAACAAGTTGAAACTTCATGGAGAATTTTTATGGAATATTTGATGAATATTGGAGCAAATAAGTACCAGAGGAGGCCCACCATGTGGGCACGACCCACCTGGGCGTGCCAGGGAGCCCAGGCGCGCCCTGGTGGGTTGTGCTCACCCAGACCCACCTCCGGTGCACATCTTCTGGTATATAAGTCATTTTGACCTAGAAAAAAATAAGGAGAGGACTTTCGAGACGGAGCGCCGCCCTCTCGAGGCGGAACTTGGGCAGGAGCACTTTTGCCCTCTGGCGGAGCGATTCCACCGGGGGAACTTCCCTCCTAGAGGGGGGAATCATCATCATCATCATCACCAACAACTCTCCCATCTTGGGAAGGGCTATCTCCATCAACATCTTCAACAGCACCATCTCATCTCAAACCCTAGTTCATCTCTTGTGTTCAATCTTGTTACCGGAACTATAGATTGGTGCTTGTGGGTGACTAGTAGTGTTGATTACATCTTGTAGTTGATTACTATATGGTTTATTTGGTGGAAGATTATATGTTTAGATCCATTATGCTATTTAATACCACTCTGATCTTGAGCACGGTTATCATTTGTGAGTAGTTACTTTTGTTATTGAGGTCACTGGAGAAATCATGTTGCAAGTAATCATGTGAACTTGATATATGTTCGATATTTCGATAGTATGTATGTTGTGATTCCCTTAGTGGTGTCATGTGAACGTCGACTACATGACACTTCACCATATTTGGGCCTAAGGGGATGTAGTGTGGAGTAGCAATTAGATGATGGGTTGCGAGAGTGACAGAAGCTTAAACCCCAGTTTGTGCGCTATTCCCTAAGGGACCGATTGGATCCAAAAGTTTAATGCTATGGTTAGAATTTATTCTTAATACCTTTCCCGTAGTTCTGGATGCTTGCGAGAGGGTTAATCATAAGTAGGAGGTTTGTTCAAGTAAGAACGTCACCTAAGCACCGGTCCACCCACATATCAAATTATCAAAGTAGCGAACACGAATCGAATCAACATGATGAAAGTGACTAGATGAAATTCCCGTGTACCCTCAAGAACGCTTTGCTTATTATAAGAGACCGTTTTGGCCTGTCCTTTGCCTCAAAAGGATTGGGCTACCTTGCTGCACTTTTTTTACTACTATCATTACTTGCTCGTTACAAAATATCTTGCTATCAAACTACTATGTTACTTACGATTTCAGCACTTGCAGACATTACCTTACTGAGAACCACTTGGCATTTCCTGCTGCTGCTCGTTGGGTTTGTCACTCTTAGTTATCTAAAAGAGCTATAATTGATCCCCTATACTTGTGGGTCATGAAGGCTATTTTCTGGTGCCATTGCCGAGGAGTGAAACGCCTTTGGTAAATGGAATTTGGTAAGGAAACATTTATATAGTGTTCTGAAATTTATTGTCACTTGTTACTATGGAAAACAATCCTTTGAGGGGTTTGTTTGGGGTATCTTCACCTCGATTGGAATCACAATTAGCTACCCCTCAACCTACTGCACCTACTGAAAATATTGAATATGAAATTCCTTCGGGTGTGATAGAACAACTGCTAGCTAATCCTTATGCAGGAGATGGAACCAAACATCCTGATATGCACTTGATATATGTGGAACAAATTTATGGATTGTTTAAGTTTGCAGTTTTACCCGGAGATGAAGTTATGAAGAAGGTTTTCCCTTTATCTTTGAAGGGAAAAGCATTGGCATAGTATAGGCTATGCGATGATATTGGATCTTGGAATTGGAATCGGTTGAAATTGGAGTTCCACCAAAAAAAATATCCTATGCACCTAGTTCATCGTGATCGGAATTACATATATAATTTTTGGCCTCGTGAAGGAGAAAGTATTGCTCTAGCTTGGGGGAGGCTTAAGTCAATGTTATATTCATGCCCCAATCATGAGCTCTCAAGAGAAATTATTATTCAGTATTTTTATGCTCGGCTTTCTCGTGATGATCAATCCATACTTGATACTTCTTGTACTGGTTCCTTCATGAAGAAAACTATTGAATTCTAGTGGGATCTTTTGGAAAGAAATTAACGCAATTATGAAGATTGGGAACTCGACGAAGATAAAGAGTCACATATTAAGCTTAAGTATGATTGTGTTAAATCTTTTATGAATACTGATGCTTTTCAAAAGTTTAGCACCAAATATGGACTTGACTCTGAGATAGTAGCCTCCTTTTGTGAATCATTTGCTACTCTTGTTGATATCCCTAAAGAGAAGTGGTTTAAATATCACCCACCTATTAAGAAGAAATTAAAGAACCAGTGCTAGCTAAAGAAGAAACTATACTTTATAATGTGGATCCACTTGTTCCTACTGCTTATATTGAGAACCCACATTTCCCTGTTAGGATAAAGGAACATGCTAAAGTTTCAACTATGGTCAACAAAAGTTATATTAGAACACCTAAACCAGATGAACAAATTAAAGTAGAACCTAGTATTGTTATGGTTAAGGATCTCTTGGAAGAAAACTAGTAGATTTGCACGTGCAATGCATGTCTGGTCATCTAGAATGACATCAAATAATTATTAAAATACTAAGGTGCTTCTTTAATCAAACAAGAAATTTGCAGTTTATTTTGTATGTCCACTCGATCCTTGAACGGTTACCTTTATTACATGCATATAAAGTAGTTGTTTAGCTACCAAGACAACACAAGAGAATAATATTATAGCAAAGAAAGGCAAAGATTTCCCAATGTTATCGACTATGGGGGTGGTAGACGTCTGTCACATTATATGAAACATATGTAAGTAGTTTCCAAGAAATGTGATATGTGCTCATCTCAAAAATAAGTAAATGCAAATACGGTTTGTTAATGAATAAGGATTATCTGAGATGATAAGTACAAACAAATTCAAAATATTCCTAGGATAACAAATTGATTAGTTGAAGTACATTATATGACTATTTTACGCGAAAAATTAAGAACTGAATTGAACAGTGGGCAAAAATGGATCTTCATCAATATTAAACAAGGTGTTTGAGCCAGCCAAAAAAAATTCATAAACTATAATAACAACATCCATGATAAAAAAACAGAAAATACATGGATACCTGTGACATGTTTGCTCTTCATATGAAGTCTCATCTACTCCCCGGTTCATTTAGTCGATTCTTATTTGGCTTTTTTTAGCATAGTTTAAACAACAATAGTGCATGAAAGAAACCAAAACTGACAAGGAACTCCTTTCAGAAAATCAATTCTTAACTCTCGAGGACAACTGGACTCCCTTCAACTTTTTTTTGAGGTTCAACATGTTTCCTATTTATTCACAGAAGGCAGGAATTTCTGCCGCAATAACGTCGAGGATACAATCAGGTGGCTGATGCAGCCATAACTTACACAAATTATTCATAACCCCTTCCACATTAGTTGATCTCCTAACCCAGCTCACCTTCCAGCCTTGGCGTGCCTCCAGTAGATGCTTGACGTCCTGAACCAAAGGCCCTTGCGAAGATAGGTCCCTTTTAGTGTTTTGAAGCTTCCCAACTATCTCCTTGCAATCCATCTCAATATGTCATCCGCCACCTGGGCCGCCCTTTTGCACGCCAGTAGCTCCATCTTCGCCGGCTCCACCCCCTGCGAGAAATAGTGACATGGTTGCTTTGGTTTCTTGAAAATTGTGAAACCAATGATGGGTACACAAAATATGCCTTAATAGAACTCAGAGTTGTGAAGTAAAATCAGAATACATCTCCAGTAAGACATCTTTAATGAAAACACAATTTACTACACAAATCTCATATGCTTCTTTAATTCTGGATGGTTGATTTTAATCAAGATTTCCGTGATGAAAATAACAACCACTCTCACATCCGCACTTAAATATTATAAATATAGTATTGCAATCTCAAACACAATATTGCAACAGCAATTTCGTTGACATAGCTATATTATTGCTAGTTCGACACAACTGAAGGATATACACCAGCGAGAAACATGTACCAAAGGAAAGTGCCTTCTTACTGTAGGTTAGAATTTGTAGTGCAGCAAGGCTGGTGCTTTTTTAGCATTGGCCAACCATTTTTTTATTAGAGATAGTAAGTATCAATTGAAAGGTGATCTTAGAATATAGAGGCGATGCATTAGCAGTACCTTCTATGGGCAGCCAATCCACGTAAATTGGATAAAAATTGGTTCATTCTGGACTTGAATTAAGGATAGACTTCTACAGCTTTCTAGTAAAAACACAATGCAAGCCTGTTAATAGTAGACTCAAGGAAGCATCAATACATATAATTTGTTAGATTTTTTGTATGATGGTGGTAATTTTTTTTTAAAAGACAAAGGGATTTCCCCCGCTCCATTTTATTGATGAAGTAGATAGAAACCGACAAGCCAACTCCAGGCAAAAGCCCTTACAAACCGAACACTACTCCTACCCAGAAGCAGACCAAAACCTACTCCACTTGAGCACTACCAGCACACATGCTATGATAAAAGTTCAGACTGCAGTATTAGTAGTTCGATAACTCTTACTTTTATTACAACACCCCTACTGAATAGCAAAACAAAACAAGTATTTGCTGCACGTCTTAACTAATACAAATACACCTAAAATACATAATACCCTAGCAGAAATCTGAGCCTAAGAAACATACTATTTGCCGACTTCTGGTATGTTTCAGACTTTGATTTAGGACATTCCTAAACATACCCATTCATCTACAAAATTGCATAAAATTGACAGGCATGCATGGATACATGAACCTTCGTTTTGACAGTCTTGATGGTCTTGTGAATGCCTCAGCATGAGAACTAAATCACTCTAGCAGATTAGTGCCAAACCTACCACGCTTGTCCGTAGGCACAGGCCAACAAGCAGATCACAATGATAGTTAGATAGTGGTAGGTGGGCAGAGAGAAGATCAGATCGACCCACCCAAGGAAGCAAAGCCAGCGAATCCATGGCGGAAGCGGAGGTGCACGTGCTGGAGCGGACTCGTGTGGCGCTGGCGCTAGGGACGCTGTGTCTAGAGCTCCACATCACCTACTTCGACGACGTGGGCTGGCTCTTCACGGACCCTGTCGAGCGCCTCTTCTTCTACCGCCAGGTCGACCCGGCCGCTGCGTTCCCGCTGCCCGTTCCCTTCCCTCCGAACGCGCTCGCCCGCTTCCTCCCGCTCGCCGGCGCCCTCACGGCCGTGTCGGCTGGCTCTTCACGATCGAGCCCGTCGTGTCCCACGCGGCGGCCTCCACTGTATGGAGGAGAGGAACCCCGCCGCCGACAACACAGGCAGATCGCGTTGAGTCCCGCTCAGCCGCCGCTTCTCGACGGAGGAGAGGAACCCCGCTGCCGACATAGGCCAAGCCCCCTACGTCTCGCGCCGCCGCCACCGCCGTCGCTGCCTCTGCTCGACTGAGGAGAGGATACAGGCCGCCGACAAAGGCCGAACCCGCTGTATCTCACGTCGTAGCCCCTGCTTGAGGGAGGAGAGGGACCCCGGCGGCGGCTAGGAGGGGAGAGGAGGGAGGGATGGGTACGATGGAGGCGGGGCAGGACGAAAGGCGGGCTCTCCTTTTTTTTGACGGGCGGATGTCAGAGTTTTGGTCCGCCGGAAAGAATTGCTAAGCGTATTTTCGGTGAGGTGAGTTGTTATGATAACGATTAGATCTAAATGAGTGGGTTTGATCATGAGGCTCTAATTGATTTAAGGTGTTGTGTGTACATTAGATGGGGTGTGTTTAGGGAATAAAATGTTCTCTTGTTTAATAGTAGTATAGATGTAGACAGGCATGTTATTTACTTCTGGGAAGAAGCTGCTAGAATTGCCAAACCTGATAAAAAGGATAAACACAGATCTGTTGTTGGCATGCCCGTTGTCTCAGTTAAAATAGGGATCACTGTTATCATGGTTTATGTGACATAGATGCTAGCGTGAGTGCTATTCCCTACTCCTTATATCAAGAAATTATGAATGACATAGCACCCGCAGAGCTAGAGACACAGATGTTACTATTATACTTGCTAATAGAGATATTATATCACCAATTGGAATTGTTAGAGATGTTGAAGTCTTGTGTGGGAAAATAAAATACCCTACCAATTTTCTTGTTCTTAGTTCCCCACAAGATGACTTTTGTCCAATTATCTTTGGTAGACCTTTCTTGAACATCGTTAATGCTCGAATATATTGTGAGAAACAAACTGTCGGTGTTAGTTTTGGTGATGAGTCTCATGAGTTTAATTTTTCCAAATTTAATAGCAAGCTTCGTGAAAAAGAATTACCTAGTAAGGATAAAATAATTGGTCTTGCTTCTATTGTTGTGCCTCCTAATGCTCCACTAGAACAATATTTTCTAGTCAGCATGTAATTGTGTGTAACTCTTTGTATATTTAGCATTATTGCTAAAAAATATAAGGACGTGGCTCGCGGGCGCACGGGCGCCCGATCGCAGCCCCGAGCACTCTCCCAAAAAAGGAAGGAGCCGCCCGCACGCGCGACCAGACAGCTAGAAACGTAAAGCAGGCCCCCGCGCGTGAAACTGACCAACCCAAGACCGCGCGAATCACGCGCGCGCCCCGATCACACTTGGTCCCCCCTGGCCCCCGCTTCCTCGCACCCGTCGTCCCCAGGCTTCGGTCCCCACCCCCTACCTGCACCCCCGCCCACGCTCCCCCTTGCGAACGCCTCACGCAACCACCTCCTCCTTTTCCTTGAAGGAAAAGCCCACGGACGGGTCCCCTTCTTCCTCCTTGCTCCTGCCTTTCCTCCTCTAAACAAGATCTGCCCCATCTATGGCATCTTGAAGAACAAAGCCGATGCAGGAACACCTCCTTCCTCCTCCTTGCTCCAAAAATCAGATCTGGAGAGAAAAAACCAGACCTACCTGCCCCTAAAAAGGTAAGCACCACCTCCACCCGACTCCTCTCTCTTCCCTACTCAACCACCCCTGCCCTTCCCTGCTTGAATGTCAACTAGTCCAGTTTTAGTTCGTTCTTTTGTTCTCGTGAAAAAAGCAACTATAGTGGGAACACCAGTACGCATCTTGAGCAACTATTATGATACAAAAAGCAACACCAGTACAAAAATAGAGCAACTCTAGTGGGAAAGAAAATGCATGACCATTGCGTTTGTGCAGGTGCATTGCAACACGAAACCTACTTGGCTTTCTTTCCTATCCTATTATAAGGTGCTTGGGGTTCATGAGCAACCCTGATCAGGAAAAGTAACCTGACAACTCGAACAATTAACTGAAGCAACTATGTTCATTTTTCAAGCAACTCTGGTAAAAAAAGAGCTGTGCAACCGTAGCTGTTCAGAAATTCTAGAGTTGCCTCTACCAGATGTAAGAACATGTCAACTCTAGTACTAAAACACATGCAACTTCCCTGTGCATTAAAGCATGAACTATCAAGAACATAAAAACTCAAGTTATAGACAGAGGTAGAAAGTATTAACTTGCATGTGTTAACGCGCAGCTTTTGCTATATCAGTATGGTTCTCGCTAAAAAGAAGACACAAACGACAAACGCACAAAACAAAGGTTGCGTCATAAAAACAGATTCAAACAATCCCACACTAAGATACTTTGCTACATTCCATATGGTCTCACTAAAAAAATAAAAAATACATAAACTACACCAAATGATAGGCCTCCTGCTCCTGGTAAGCTCTATGTCAGATATGCACATTGGTTGTTTCTTTCCCATTGCTACCTCTTCAGCACTGCGTTGGATTTCCTCGAAGAGGAGAGGATGATGCAGCAAAGTAGCGTAAGTATTTCCCTCAGTTTTTGAGAACCAAGGTATCAATCCAGTAGGAGACCACGCACAAGTCCCTCGTACCTACACAAAACGATAGCAACTCGCAACCAACGCTTAGGGGTTGTCAATCCCTTCACGGTCACTTACGAGAGTGAGATCTGGTAGAGATAATATTTTTGGTATTTTTGATAGATAGATGCAAAGTAAAAAGTAAAAGGCAAAGTAAAAACAAAGCAAGTAAATAAAGTGATAGAGATTGATATGATGAGAATAGACCCGGGGGCCATAGGTTTCACTAGTGGCTTCTCTCAAGAGCATAAGTATTCTACGGTGGGTGAACAAATTACTGTTGAGCAATTGACAGAATTGAGCATAGTTATGAGTATATCTAGGAAATGATCATGTATATAGGCATCACGTCCAAACAAGTAGATCGAAACGATTCTGCATCTACTACTATTACTCCACTCATCGACCGCTATACAGCATGCATCTAGAGTATTAAGTTAAAAACAAAGTAATGTCGTAAGCAAGATGACATGATGTAGAGGGACAAACGCATGCAATATGATAAAAAAAACCATCTTGTTATCCTCGATGGCAACAATACAATACGTGCCTTGCTGCCCCTTTTGTCACTGGGTAAGGACACCGCAAGATTGAACCCAAAGTTAAGCACTTCTCCCATTGCAAGAACTACCAATCTAGTTGGCCAAACCAAAAAGGATAATTCGAAGAGACTTGCAAAGATAACTCAATCATACATAAAAGAATTCAGAGAAGAATCAAATATTTTCCATAGATAATACTGGATCATAAACCCACAATTCATCAATCTCAACAAACACACCGCAAAAAGAAGATTACATCGAATAGATCTCCACGAGAGAGGGGGAGAACATTGTATTGAGATCCAAAAAGAGAGAAGAAGTCATCTAGCTACTAGCTATGGACCCGAAGGTCTGAAGTAAACTACTCACACTTCATCGGAGGGGCTATGGTGATGATGTAGAAGCCCTCCGTGGTGGATGCCCCCTCCGGCGGAGCTCCGGAACAGGCCCCAAGATGGGATCTCGTGGATACAGAAGGTTGCGGCGGTGGAATTAGGTTTTTGGCTCCTGTTCTGATCGTTCGGGGATACGTAGGTATATATAGGAGGAAGGAGTACGTCGGTGGAGCTCCGAGGGGCCCACGAGGTAGGGGGCGTGCCCAGGGGGGCGCCCTCCACCCTCGTGACCTCCTCGGAGACTTCTTGGAGTAGGGTCCAAGTCTCCTGGATCACGTTCGGTTGGAAAATCACGATCCCGAAGGTTTCATTCCGTTTGGACTCCGTTTGATATTCTCTTTCTTCGAAATACTGAAAAAGGCAAAAAACAGTAATTCTGGGCTGGGCCTCCGGTTAATAGGTTAGTCCCAAAAGTAATATAAAAGTGGAAAATAAAGCCCAATATAGTCCAAAATAGTAGATAAAGTGGCATGGAGCAATCAAAAATTATAGATACGTTGGAGACGTATCAGGCATCCCCAAGCTTAATTCCTGCTCGTCCTCGAGTAGGTAAATGATAAAAAAAGAATTTTTGATGCAGAGTGATACTTTGGCATAATTTCAATGTAAATCTTCTTAATTGTGATATGAATATTTAGATCTGAAAGATTCAAGACAAAAGTTCATATTGACACAAAAATAATAATACTTCAAGCATACTAATCAAAGCAATCATGTCTTCTCAAAATAACATGGCAAAAGAAAGTTCATCCCTACAAAATCATATAGTTAGGCTATGCTTCATTTTCGTCACACAAAGATGTTCCCAACTTCTATACCCCTGATGACAAGCCAAGCAATTGTTTTAGACTCCAATAATCTCAAACTTTTTCAACCTTCACGCAATACATGAGCGTGAGCCATGGATATAGCACTATGGGTGGAATAGAATATGATGATGGGAATTGTGTGGAGAAGACAAAAAAGGAGAAAGTCTCACATCAACTAGGCGTATCAACGGGCTATGGAGATGCCCATCAATAGATATCGATGTGAGTGAGTAGGGATTGCCATGCAACGAATGCACTAGAGCTATGAATGCTCAACAAAAGAAAACTAGTGGGTGTGCATCCAACTTGCTTGCTCACGAAGACCTAGGGCATTTGAGGAAGCCCATCGTAGGAATATACAAGCCAAGTTCTATAATGAAAAATTCCCACTAGTATAAAAAGACAACTTATGAGACTCACCACATGAGGAACAAGGTGCTACTTTGAATCACAATATATGAGACTCACTACATAAAGAACTAGGTGCTACTTTGAAGCACAAGTGTGGAAAAAGAGATAGTAGATTTGCCCTTTTTTATTTTTTATTTTCTTTTTTTTGGCCTTTTTTGGCCTTTCTCTTTTTTTTATTTGGGCAATGCTCTAATAATGATGATCATCACACTTCTATTGATTACAACACAAGGATTACAACTCGAAACTTAGAACAAGATATGACTCTATATGAATGCCTCCGGCGGTGTACCGGGATGGTGCAATGAATCAAGAGTGACATGTATGGAAAATAATGCATGGTGGCTTTGCCACAAATACGATGTCAACTACAAGATCATGCAATGGCAATATGACAAAAGTAATATATGTCATGATGATGATGGTGGAAGTTGCATGGCATTATATCTCGGAATGGCTATGGAAATGCCATGATAGGTAGGTATGGTGGATGTTTTGAGGAAGATATAAGGAGGTTTATGTGTGATAGAGTATATCGTATCACGGGGTTTGGATGCATCGGCGAAGTTTGCACCAACTCTCAAGGTGAGAAAGGGCAATGCACGGTACCGAAGAGGCTAGCAAAGGTGGAAAGGTGAGAGTGTGTATAATCCATGGACTCAACATTAGTCAAAAGAACTCATATACTTATTGCAAAAATTTAGAAGTCATCAAAAAATTCAAGTACTACGCGCATGCTCCTAGGGGGATAGATTCGTAGGAAAAGACCATCGCTCGTCCCCGACCGCCACTCATAAGGATGCACAAGCCAGGTACACTTCATGTTTCAAATTTGTTACACAACTTTAACCATACGTGCATGCTACGGGACTTGCAAACTTCAACACAAGTATTTCTTAAATTCATAATCACCCAACTAGCATGACTTTGATATTATCACCTCCACATCTCAAAACAATTATCAAGCATCAAACTTATCTTAGTATTCGACGCACTCAAAAGAAAGTTTCACATATCTTGAACACCAAGTATATTAACATTAGGCAATTTACCATGCTATTAAAGACTCTCAAAATAATCTAAGTGAAGCATGGGAGATCAATAGTTTCTTTAAAACAAATCCACCACCGTGCTCTAAAAGATCTAAGTGAAGTACTAGAGCAAAAACTATCACGCTCAAAAGATATAAGTGAAGCACTATGAGCAAAACTATCAAGCTCAAAAAATATAAGTGAAGCACTATGAGCATTCTAACAAAATCCAATTCATGTATGGCTCTCTCAAAATATGTGTACAGAAAGGATGATTGTGGTAGACTAACAAGCAAAGACACAAATAATACAAGACGCTCCAAGCAAAACACATATCATGTTGGTGAATAAAAATATAGCTCCAAGTAAATTACCGATGGAAGTGGACGAAAGAGGGGATGCCTTCTGGGGCATCCCCAAGCTTTGACTTTTTGGTGTCCTTGGATTATCTTGGGGGTGCCATGGGCATCCCCAAGCTTAGTATCTTGCCACTCCTTGTTCCATAATCCATCAAAAGAATTCACCCAAAACTTGAAAACTTCACAACACAAAACTCAACAGAAATCTCGTGAGCTCCGTTAGAGAAAGAAAACAAAAGACTACTTCAAGGTACTGTAATTAACTCATTATTTATTTATATTGATGTTAAACCTACTTTATTCCAACTTCTCTATGGTTTATAAACTATTTTACTAGCCATAGATTCATCAAAATAAGCAAACAACACACGAAAAACAGAATCTGTCAAAAACAGAACAGTCTGTAGCAATATGTAACTAACGCAAACTTCTGAAACTCTAAAAATTCTACAAAAATAGGAAGTCCTGGACAATTTGTTTATCGATCAGCAGCAGAAAGAATCAACGCAAAAGCAAGTTCCTGTGATTTATCATAACTAAATTCGTGCGTGCAAAGTTTCTGTTTTTCAGCAGAATCAAATCAACTATCATCATAGGTTATCCTATAGGTTCTACTTGGCACAAACACTAATTAAAACATAAAACCTCATCCGAACAGAAGGTAGATGGATTATTTATTCCTAAACAGAAGCAAAAACAAAAAACACAAAACACAAAATAAAATTGGGTTGCCTCCCAACAAGCGCTATCGTTTAACGCCCCTAGCTAGGCATAAAATCAAGGATAGATCTAGGTATTGCCATTTTTGGTAGGCAATCCATAAGTGGCTCTCATGATAGATTCATATGGTAATTTTATTTTCTTTCTAGGGAAGTGTTCCATACCCTTATTTAAGGGTAATTGGAATCTAATATTCCCTTCCTTCATATCAATAATTGCACCAATCGTTCTAAGGAAAGGTCTACCAAGAATAATAGGACATGAAGGATTGCAATCTATATCAAGAACGATAAAATCTACGGGCACATAATTCCTATTTGCAACAATAAGAAGATCATTAATTCTTCCCATAGGTTTTTTAATAGTAGAATCCGCAAGATGCAAATTTAGAGAGCAATCATCAAAATCACGGAAATCTAGCAAATCACATAAAGTTTTGGGAATAGTAGAGACACTAGCACCCAAATCACACAAAGCATGAAAATCAAAATCTTTAATTTTAATTTTAGTAGTAGGTTCCCATTCATCATAGAGTTTTCTAGGGATAGAAACTTTCAACTCAAGTTTTTCTTCATAAGATTGCATCAAAGCATCAACAATATGTTCAGTAAAGGCCTTATTTTAACTATAAGCATGAGGAGAATCTAGCACGGATTGCAACAAGGAAATACAACCAATAAAAGAGCAATTTTCATAATTAAATTCCTTGAGATCCAAAATAGTGGGTTTAGCAACATCATTGTTTTTATTTATTTCAATCCCACTTTCATCAATTTCATCATCAAGATCTAGAAACTCCGAATTCTTAGAACGCCTTCTAGGTAAAGGAAGATAATCTTCAGATTCATCAAGATTCATATTGCAAAACAAAGATTTAATGGGGGACACTTCAATAACTTTTAGATCTTCATCTTGATTTTCATAGGGATTGGAAGAACACGCTTTAATAAAGGCATCTTTGCAAGCACGCATCCTAGCGGTTCTTTCCTTGCACTCATCAATGGAAATTCTCATGGCTTTGAGAGACTCATTGATATCATGCTTAGGAGGAATAGATCTAAGCTTTAAAGAATTAATTTCAAGAGAAATTCTATCAATGTTCCTAGCCAAATCATCAACTTTAAGCAATTTCTCTTCAAGCAAAGCATTAAAATTCTTTTGTGAATTCATAAACTCTTTAACACTACTCTCAAATTCAGAGGGCATCTTATTAAAATTTCCATAAGAGTTGTTGTAGGAATTTCCATAATCATTAGAAGGATTACTAGGATAAGGCCTAGGATTAAAATTCCCTCTATAAGCGTTGTTTCCAAAACTATTCCTACCAACAAAATTCACATCCATAGATTCATTATTATTCTCAAGCAAAGTAGATAAAGGCATATCATTGGGATCAAGAGGAGTATTTTTAGGAGCAAACATCTTCATAAGTTCATCCATCTTTTCACTCAAAACATTGATTTCTTCTATAGCATGCACTTTCTTACTAGAAGATCTTTCGGTGTGCCATTGAGAATAATTAACCATAATATTATCAAGCAATTTGGTAGCATCCCCTAATGTAATTTCCATAAAAGTGCCTCCCGCGGCCGAATCTAAAAGATTTCTAGAAGCAAAATTCAATCCGGCATAAAAAATTTGTATGATCATCCATAAATTCAAACCATGAGTAGGGCAATTGCGAAGCATTAATTTCATTCTTTCCCAAGATTGGGAAACATGCTCATGATCAAGTTGTTTAAAATTCATGATGTCGTTCCTAAGAGTGATAATCTTAGCGGGGGAAAATACTTAGAGATAAAAGCATCTTTGCACTTGTTCCAAGAATCAATACTATTTTTAGGCAAAGATGAAAACCAAACTTTAGCACGATCTCTAAGTGAAAATGGAAATAACTTCAATTTGACAATATTGTTATCCGTATCTTTCTTCTTTTGCATACACACATATCAACAAAATTGTTTAGATGAGTAGCGGCATCTTCACTAGGAAGGCCGGCGAATTGATCTTTCATAACAAGATTCAACAAAGCGGTATTGATTTCACAAGACTCATCATTATTAAGAGGAGCAATCGAAGTACTAAGGAAAACATTATTATTGGTATTCGAGAAATCACACAATTTGGTATTATCTTGCGCCATGGCAACAAGTAATCCAACACACAAGCAAACAGAAAGGCAAAGGGAAAAAGGCAAACGGGAAATAGAGGAGGAGATTGGGAAAGAGAGGGCAAATAAAACGGCAAGGGTGAAGTGGGGGAGAGGAAAACGAGAGGCAAATGGCAAATAATGTAATGCGAGAGATAGGGATTGCGATGGGTATTTGGTAAAGCTGACTTTCTTGCGTGAGCCTCCCCGGAAATGACGCCAGAAATTCTTCTTGCTACCTCTTGAGCAATGCGTTGGATTTCCCCGAAGAGGAGAGGATGATGCAGCAAAGTAGCGTAAGTATTTCCCTCAGTTTTTGAGAACCAAGGTATCAATCCAGTAGGAGACCATGCACAAGTCCCTCGTACCTACACAAAACGATAGCAACTCGCAACCAATGCTTAGGGGTTGTCAATCCCTTCAAGGTCACTTACAAGAGTGAGATCTGATAGAGATAATGTTTTTGGTATTTTTGATAGATAGATGCAAAGTAAAAAGTAAAAGGCAAAGTAAAAACAAAGCAAGTAAATAAAGTGATAGAGATTGATATGATGAGAATAGACCCGGGGGCCATAGGTTTCACTAGTGGCTTCTCTCAAGAGCATAAGTATTCTACGGTGGGTGAACAAATTACTGTTGAGCAATTGACAGAATTGAGCATAGTTATGAGTATATCTAGGCAATGATCATGTATATAGGCATCACGTCCAAAACAAGTAGATCGAAACGATTTTGCATCTACTACTATTACTCCACTCATCGACCACTATCCAGCATGCATCTAGAGTATTAAGTTAAAAACAGAGTAACGCCGTAAGCAAGATGACATGATGTAGAGGGATAAATTCATGCAATATGATAAAAACCTCATCTTGTTATCCTCGATGGCAACAATACAATACGTGCCTTGCTACCCCTTCTGTCACTGGGTAAGGACACCGCAAGATTGAACCCAAAGCTAAGCACTTCTCCCATTGCAAGAACTACCAATCTAGTTGGCCAAACCAAAAAAGATAATTCGAAGAGACTTGCAAAGATAACTCAATCATACATAAAAGAATTCAGAGAAGAATCAAATATTTTCCATAGATAATACTGGATCATAAACCCACAATTCATCGATCTCAACAAACACACCGCAAAAAGAAGATTACATCGAATAGATCTCCACGAGAGAGGGGGGGGACATTGTATTAAGATCCAAAAAGAGAGAAGAAGCCATCTAGCTACTAGCTATGGACCCAAAGGTCTGAAGTAAACTACTCACACTTCATCGGAGGGGCTATGGTGATGATGTAGAAGCCCTCCGTGGTGGATGCCCCCTCCGGCGGAGCTCCGGAATAGGCCCCAAGATGGGATCTCGTGGATACAAAAGGTTGCGGCGGTGGAATTAGGTTTTTGGCTCCTGTTCTGATCGTTCGGGGATACGTAGGTATATATAGGAGGGAGGAGTACGTCGGTGGAGCTCCGAGGGGCCCACGAGGTAGGGGGCGTGCCCAGGGGGCGCGCCCTCCACCCTCGTGACCTCCTCGGAGACTTCTTGGAGTAGGGTCCAAGTCTCCTGGATCACGTTCGGTTGGAAAATCACGATCCCGAAGGTTTCATTCTGTTTGGACTCTGTTTGATATTATGTTTCTTTGAAATACTGAAAAAGGCAAAAAACAGCAATTCTGGGTTGGGCCTCCGGTTAATAGGTTAGTCCCAAAAGTAATATAAAAGTGGAAAATAAAGCCCAATATAGTCCAAAACAGTAGATAAAGTAGCATGGAGCAATCAAAAATTATAGATATGTTGGAGACGTATCACCCATCATCAAAAGTTGTAATCTGCTGCTGAAAAAAGGCACAAATGAATCAGCGCATGTCGTGTAAAAACAAATCTTTGCTGTTGTATATGTGTGTCATACTGTTAGAAACATAACACATATAAGAAAACAAGAAGAAACAAGAAACTTTTGAGGAAAAAGAAGATATGAATTGCCTCTGTTTAACTTTATAGTTGCCCAAACAAGTGTTTATAGTTGCTCCTTTATATTCTACAACTAGTTTGTTCATAAAAGGTCATGCATGCTTTTGTGGTGGGTTAACACACAATTTGTTGCAGGTTGATTGTTCATGATGATTGATCTGAATGAACCACCGCTTGACGTAGAGTCCATCAACATTTTAGTCGAGTTGAGTGCCCCCTTCTTGCATGCAGGGGGTGAACAGGAACATCAACAACTGGAGGAGGAGGTTGGTGAGTCTCCTGACCCCAATGTTAGATCTAACACTACTCATGTCTCGGACAATCGTGTTGCCGCTCCCCCACCTATGGTTGCTCCTGCTAATGCTTTAGTTCATGAGGCACATGAGTTGGAAGATGAAGAAGCTGGATCACAGCCACAACAACCTTATGTTGGCATGCGCTTCGACACATTAGAGGATGCGAGGGAACACTACAATTGCTATGCTTTGATGGAGGGCTTTTCAATCAAGTCAAATACGTCTTACACGTCGGCCTACACAAGTGTGGTGGAAAAACAGCAATTCTGGTGTAACAAGTTCCGCAAACCAGTAGAGAGGGTTGGGATCCCGGATGTTCCCTCGTCGAGAAAAAACACTACATGTCCAAGCTCACCTGAACAAGATCTTGAAGATGATGTCGAGGAACACACTTTCAAGCAGAAGAGGAAACGGGAAACTGTGAAGCAAAGAAAATGTCGTGCTAAGATGGTGGTGAAGCTTAAAGATGAGAGATGGGAGGTTATCACTTTTATTGCAGATCATAACCATCCACTGATTGAGAAGCCATCGCTTTCGAAATACCTCCGTTCTCACCAAGGAATCCCGCCGGAACAGAAAAAACTACTAACTCACCTAAATGACTGCAACTTGACAGCAGGAACAAAACTCACATTGCGTTAAGTCTTTTTACCACAGAACTGTTACTTATTCCTGCATCAAGTACCTTGACCTGAGCCAACTATGTTCATTTTTTATGCAACTATGTTCATTTTTTGTGCAACTCTAGTAATTAAAAAAATCATGACCCAAAATCGAAACACCTTGGTGTTGCCTATTCCTACCTCAACTACTTGGGTTTGTTTCCTATCCTAGTATAAGCTGCTTAGGATTCATGGGCAACCCTGATCAGGGGGAAAAACTGGCAACTTGAACAGTAAACTAAGGCAACTATGTTCATTTTTCGTGCAACTCTGAAAATAAAATAAAAGACATCACCCATCAAAAAACAAAACTTGGTTGGATACAGGCTTGGTTCTTGTTCTGCTTATGCATAATTGTTACTTTATGTTATCTATAAAAAACATGTTGCTCGCTGCATTGTGGTTAGTTATTCCTGAAAAAAAACAAGTTTCTGTTTTTTATGGCAGGAAAAATGATGATGTTAATGTCATCATACTACGGCTCGGAGTTGATTGTTCCATACACAGCTAAAGCCATCCATAACCACCGTTCGAAGCTCAATGCCCCAACTAAAGACATTGACATTGAAGAAACACTAAACTACTTTTGCAAGGTGATGGAAAATGACCCAGGATTTTTCTTTAAATGCAAGATAGATGCGGAAGGCAAGACAGAAAACTTGTTTTGGGTGGATGGTGCGGCACGGAAAGCATACGCGGAGGCTTGTCATGATTGCGTGTCATTTGATGCAACTTACCTCACGAACATGTACAATATGCCGTTTGCCCCCTTCATTGGAATCAACAGACATGGGCAATCAATAATGCTCGGGTGTGGATTTGTCCGGCAGGAACTAGCCTCAAGTTATGACTGGTTGTTTGATGCTTTCCTAGAAGCAATGGATGGTTTGGCTCCGGACAACATCATCACGGACCAAGATGTTGCTATGGCACAATCTATCAAGAGGAAGTTCCCAGCAACGATTCACCGTTGCTGCCGTTGGCATATAATGAAGAAAGCACAAGAGAAGCTTGGCCCTGTGTTAGCTAGGAACCCGGATTTGGTAAAAGACTTCAATGAATGCATTGACTTCAGTCTCACCCCGACTGAGTTTGAAAGGAAATGGGATGCACTTCAATTGAAATATGAAGGTCTTATGCATGGTCACTTTGAGAAACTCTATGAAGATCGGGCTACATGGGTGCCGTGTTACTTCAGATTCAGGTTCTTCCCTTCCCTTCAGTCAATGCAACGCAACGAAGGGTTCAATGCTGTGTTGAAGCGCTATGTGAACCCACACAAGTCAATTCTCAACTTCGTCAAGCAATATGAGAAAATTCAGGTACACATACTCGTGAGGGAGGGCGGGAACGACTACCAGACAGAGCATCTAGAGGCACAAAGATGGTCGTGTTTCCCCATTGAGAGGCATGCCTACAAAGCATACACTAGGGACATCTATGTGAAGTTTAGAACTGAGTTTCAGATGATTGGCCAGTATGATGTGCGTCCCGCGTGAATCAAATTCTATTACCTTGAGCCCAATACAGAAGAAGTTCTAGGGTATGTCTCTAGGAAGTACCTAGTCACAGTGAGACCAGAGCCAGCTATCTACGATTGCGAATGTTGCAAGTGGCATAGGGACGACATGCTTTGTTGCCATGTCTTGAAAATCTTCACACACCTTGGCGTTAATGAGATACCTAAACACTACATCAAGCGCCGCTGGACGCAAGATGCAGTGCCAAGTGCACCACCGCCACCTAACGAGGGCCCTCCACATGACTTGCCCGCTGAGTCAGAGAACCAAGTTTGGCAAGTGACTATGACAATGGATTTTGCAAAGCTAGCCAAGAAGGCAATGACTAGTGATGATGCAACCACTGCAGTTAGGAGGCACATGAAAGCAGCAAATACTGAGGTTACTATGCTGAATAAACTGAGGAAGAAGAGGCTAAAGGCAGCCCGGGAAGCGGCTCGTGCTAGGGAAGCATCAAACCCTAATGCCCCAAGTACTTCAAACCAACCTCCTGCCCCCTGCTCCTATGGATCCACCTCGTTCGGTCACGAAAGGGCGCAGCCGCAACAAGCGCTTCAAATCAGCCCTGGAACTACACCCTAAGAAAAAGAACAAGTGCAACATTTGTGAATCAATCGATCACACTGCTGGGACATGCCTAGGGAAGCTGATGTGATCGTTACCACATGAAGATAATGACCCCCTGGGCTTGCAAAACTAGCGGAAAGTAAGGAAAAAAATAGCAAACAGTGTCCTGGTAGATGAAGCAATTGAGGCCTGGTTTCTGAGCAAATATAGAAGGGAAATCAAGCAACTGCCAGCTTCAAGAAAAAAGCAACGATGAAATCATTTGCATGGACTTGTTTTAATTTATGTGTTTTCCAAGCTTTAAATTCACAAATTGGAGACTGTGTGGAGGTAGATGCTTGACATTTGTGCTTATATTCCTTACTCGTAAAACATGCAAAATCCTATGGACGCTTGTGATTTATGCAAACATGTTATAGGTGGTTTGGGGCAAACTTTTGTGAGTTTTGTAATGGAACACATTAGTATTCGCATTTGATATTCTCTAATGGAACACATTGATCAGGAAAAAATGTACCTAGATATTTGTTCACTTGTTGGCCGGTTTGAGGATCTCCTGCCATGGAATCTTGTTCAGGTCACACTTCAGCATGGAGATGGTCATCTTCTTCCTGATGTTTGGTATGTCGCTTTGTCCGTAGTTCGAGAGCCACGTCCCGTTCCACAATAACACGTTCATCAATGCGAATATGCTACAGTCACCGCTGCAAAAAAAACCAAATGTCAAGAAAGCACTTGCAAAAAAAAGCAAACACTACGTCATATAACAACAATATGTATTATGTGGGTTGGTCCTTACGATACAGTCTGCTTTGGTGCATCGATATCCACAAGCGGGAACTTGTCCATTGTCTTTGCTTGTTTTGGATAGTACTTGTCCCACAACACACGGACTGCATCTACAATAGCCCTTGCAACATCATCCAGCCTCTTGCTTTTCTTTAACATCCTCCATGAGTCAAACACTTCGAACCTTTTGTCCCTCAGATTGATGTTGAGTACCTAGTAGTGGTGTGCGCCATTGGCGTTCTCTGGGTCTAAATTTTCAAGCACAGGAATCATAACCTTCAAGAAGAAAAAACCATGTCAGCATACCAAAAAAGACATCAACTACTGATATGTTTTTGGGCAACTCTATATGTTTGTATGAGCAACATCTCATATGATTTTTAGGAAACTCTATAGAATTTTAGGCAACTTCTGGCATAACTCTCAAAACACTAAAAAAACATCAAAAAACTTTTGACAATGTGTATGAAGCTTCTGCAAAATGGCTTATCAGGCAACTCAGTGGCTTTTTATGAGCAACTTATCATGTGATTTCAAGCAACTCCTATGATTTCCTGACATCAGCTTCTAGAAAAAAAATCTAAGAAAAAACAGAATAGAGCCTTTTATCATGTTTGACAACTATAAAAGACATGGACCATACCATGTCTTGCTCATCCAAACGGTTTGATTTTTTGAACCTATCATGCAGATCCCTCACATCTAGATCGAGCCTTTGAAGCCAAGTTTGTGGAGAAATGTAGAATCAGATAATAAAGCAACAACTTCAGTGCCAAAAAATGAAAAAGGAAAAACTGCGGGTTTTTATTTCTCTTACCGAAAACCTAACAGGCATGATTATTTTCTTGGACCCCACCTGTCTGTTGTACATGATTGCTTCAATCCCTAACTCAAAGACATGTGTCTTCATCCATCCTGCCTTCCTCATTGATTGAGCAAGCTCCTTGATTGTGCAGAAGTAACCACGATAGTTTATGATTTGCGGCCTGTAGAACAAATAGAAAGACTCTGTTAAGAAAAATAACAATAGGAGAGATCATTGCATGCAAAAAAGAAAAAAGCAGGAAAAAAAGTGGCTACTGGAACAAACACACACGTTGTATCATCACCCTGCGACGTCCTTCTCGTCCCTCCTCCTCCTCCAAGCAATAGAATCAGTGCATACACTCTGTTTGTCTCTACATTGCATGTGAAATCCTACCTCATCTCTACATTCACATATGGTGACCTCTGTGTTGCGGAACGTAGCAGAAATTCAAAATTTTCTACGCATCACCAAGATCAATCTATGGAGTAATCTAGCAACAAAGGAAAGGGGAGTGCATCTACATACCCTTGTAGATCGCTAAGCGGAAGCGTTCAAGTGAACGGGGTTGATGGAGTTGTACTTGTCGTGATCCAAATCACTGATGATCCTAGTGCCGAACGGACGGCACCTCCGCGTTCAACACACGTGCTACCCGGTGACGTCTCCCATGCCTTGATCCAGCAAGGAGAGAGGGAGAGGTTGGGGAAGACTCCGTCCAGCAGCAGCACGACAGCGTGGTGGTGGTGGAGGAGCGTGGCACTCCAGCAGGGCTTTGCCAAGCACCGCAAGAGACGAGGAGGGAGAGGGGTAGGGCTGCGCCAAGAGAGAGATCAAATCATGTGTTGGGCAGCCGCCAAACCTCAAGTATATATAGGAGGAGAGGAGGGGCTGCGCCCCCACCTAGGGTTCCCTCCCTAGGGGTGGCGACAGCCCCCAGATCCCATTTGGGTGGCAGCCAAGGGGGGAGAGAGGGGGCGCACCTAGGGTGGGCCTTAGGACCCATCTGGACCTAGGGTTTGCCCCCTCCCACTCTCCCTGCGCCTTGGGCCTTGGTGGGGGGGGGTGCACCAGCCCACCTAGAGCTGGTCCCCTCCCACACTTGGCCCACGCAGCCTTCTGGGGCTGGTGGCCCCACCTGGTGGACCCCCGGGACCCTCCCGGTGGTCCCGGTACGTTACCGGTAGCACCCGAAACTTTTCCGGTGACCAAAGCAGGACTTCCCATATAGAAATCTTTACCTCCGGACCATTCCGGAACTCCTCGTGACGTCTGGGATCTCATCCAGGACTCCGAACAACATTCGGTAACCACGTACATCTATTCCCTATAACCCTAGCATCATCGAACCTTAAGTGTGTAGACCCTATGGGTTCGGGAGACACGTAGACATGACCGAGATAACTCTCCGGCTAATAACCAACAGCGGGATCTGGATACCCATGTTGGCTCCCACATGTTCCATGATGATCTCATCGGATGAACCACGATGTCGAGGATTCAATCAATCCCGTATTCAATTCCTTTTGTCTAGCGGTATAGTACTTGCCCGAGATTCGATCGTCGGTATCCCGATACCTTGTTCAATCTCATTACCGGCAAGTCTCTTTACTCGTTCCGTAACACATCATCCCGTGATCAACCCCTTGGTCACATTGTGCACATTATAATGATGTCCTACCGAGTGGGCCCAGAGATACCTCTCCGTCACACGGAGTGACAAATCCCAGTCTCGATTCGTGCCAACCCAACAGACACTTTCGGAGATACCCGTAGTGCACCTTTATAGCCACCCAATTATGTTGTGACGTTTGGTACACCCAAAGCATTCCTACGGTATCCGGGAGTTGCACAATCTCATGGTCTAAGGAAATGATACTTGACACTAGAAAAGCTTTAGCATACGAACTACACGATCTTTGTGCTAGGCTTAGGATTGGGTCTTGTCCATCACATCATTCTCCTAATGATGTGATCCCGTTATCAATGACATCCAATGTCCATGGTTAGGAAACCGTAACCATCTATTGATCAACGAGCTAGTCAACAAGAGGCTTACTAGGGACATGGTGTTGTCTATGTATCCACACATGTATCTGAGTTTCCTATCAATACAATTATAGCATGGATAATAAACGATTATCATGAAAAGGGAAATATAATAATAACTAAATTGTTATTGCCTCTAGGGCATATTTCCAACACTCTGTGATGGTGGAGATTTCTGTATCCTCCTCTCACGCTTCTCAGGAACAGGTTCATCCGAGCTGCTGGCTGCACCTTTGCTAGATGATTCCCCCTTAGCGGTAGTTTTTGCAACTTCGGTTGGCGTGCTGAAACTGGCAGGTGACATGTGCCCCGCAGTCTGACCTACAACATTTTTCACTGCCCCCTCGATAACTTCATCGAAGTCCATATTGCCCCAGTCAATTCCCCACTCAATGTCACCGATGGCAGCTGCATTTGCAACCCCCTTATCCTCTGCTGCCTTGCCCTCCTCACATGTTATTCCTGCTGGCTCATCTATCCCAAGATCGAAAGGTGGAGTTGGACAGTAATCATCCCACACAGCGCTCCCAGACTTTGATCTTTGCAGCAATCGTGCTTCTTCACCTGAATCGCATGCTCCTTTGTTTGCTGGTAGATTGATGGCAGCTAATGTCCGTATTACAGGTATGGTGCCAGCAGAATTACTCCTCGCGAGCGGTGGCGTCAAACCTGGGCTCACACACTTCTCAAGGAGCTTGTTGATGTCCCTAACATCATCGAATGAGATTTCTTTCCCCTTTGCAGAACATGCTTGCTTGTTGGGAAGTACCGGAGGCTTGTCTGTTGAGTCCTGGGCAGTTGCTTGCTCCTGCTCAGGGGTTGCTTCCTCAAGCACAGCAGTTGCCTCCGTACTTTGCATGGGAGGGGCTGCTGATTCCTGGGCAGTTGCTGCCTGCATGCTCACTCTGGTTGCCTGAGTTTTTTGCTGAGTTGCTTCAAAAGTAGCACCAGTTGCTCTGTTTTCAGCCTTTGCTGATTCATCAGTTTCTCTATTTTCACTCTTTGTTGATTCAGCACTTGCTCTGTTTTCAGTCTTTGCTGATTCAGCAGCTGCTTGTTTTCTCTGTTCAGTTGCTTGCAGAATATGATCAGTTGCTGTGTTTTGCTTCTTTGCAGCTCTTTTCTGGTAAACCTTATTTTTTGTTGGTGATGTTGCTTTCTGACTTGCCGCTTCATCTGTCGGCCTCTGAGCTGTCGGAGCTTGCTGGCTGGTTGTCGTAGTTGCAGCACTTTGAACAACCACATCCTCTCTTCCTTTTGGAGACATAACATAGGCCTTAACTGTCTTATGGCTCACTTTCTTGACCTTCCTTGTGGCAGCCGCTCCAACTCCTCCTGCAAGCTTTCTTTCCTTCTCTTTTTGGTCAAAACTTGGTAGTTCCAACTCATCTACCATCGTCTCAGGGCACAAATCCATCATGGAGAATTTTTCCTTAGTTGCCATCGCAGGCATCGGGAAAAGAGGGATATCATGGGTCTCGGGAATGACCTGTTTCTGTCTGTACTGGGTATCTCCAATCCTCACCACATCTGCAGCTGAAATGACAGGCCCAAACCTCACACGGCTCCTTCTGCATGTCCATCTTAACGAAGCTGCTCTAAAAAAAATTGCCGGCACTTTGGATGCTTCCTTGTGTGCTCTCGACGCACATCGTTTCCTATGCCTCACTTCTTTCCTTGCCAGTGCGCTTGAGTCTCTCCATGATGGTACTTAGCGGCACCTCGTCGTCGCAACTGCCCCCACGCCACCCCGAATTTCGTGCACCTCCCTCATCATCACCACCTCCCTTGCCGGGATGGTCGGTGCTAGCATTGCCGCCATTCCCGCCATCATCCTTATCTTCACCCCCCTTCTTCCCACCCCCGCCATCTTGCTCTGCATCATCATCTTCATCCTCTCTGCCTTCCTCCTCTTTTTCCTCTTCTTCACTCTTTTCATCATCCTGTTTCTCCTCCGATTCCCCCTCTTTCTTATCTGGTTCATTCTCTTCATCATTGCCCCCTTCCACATTTCTCTCCTTCTCTTCGTCCCGTTCATCTTCATCATCCTCCTCCCTGTCCTGCTCTTCATCTTCAACATCATCCTCATCATCGTCTTCCTCATCTCCACCATCTTCTTCACCAGCAAGGGGCGGCTGTGAGTTGTCAGCGTCTATGTGCTGTGAATCATATCGTCATATTCTGTGGCTGCTAGCGGGCTGCTGTATGACAGAGCATCATCATCATAGTCATCATCATCATCGTCATCGTCATTGTTGTCCTCGTCGTTATCAGAACTCTCCTCTTCAGGACCGTCCTCATCTTTCCCTTCCTCCTCTTCTTCTTCTTCTGAAGATTCAAATTCTTGCTCGTCGGATTCCTCCTCCTCGTCATCGGACGCCAAAAGTGTCTCCTTCCACTAACTGCTACTGCCCCTTGTATTCTTTTGCTTTGCAACCTTCTGCTGTTTCGGACTTGCCGCTGCCTTTTTCTGCCGTGATGATTGACGTATGCTTGCGACCCTAGAAACACTTGTGCCTGCTGGTTCAACCTCCTCCTCTTCCAACTTGCCCACCCCTTGAACAAACCTCCCAATTTGGACTGATATTTCAGAGCACGTATCATGGACCAGCATTGACAACCTCTTTGTTTCTGCAAAAATACAAAAATACAAAACTCGAAAAGATGAGCAGTCTATACAACAACAATGATAAACGAAAAAAAGCACTCCCTTTCTTATGAAAAGGGCAAAACCATGGTGACACTAGAAAATACATTGCTGTTGTAGTTTTGAGGAAGCCTCGCAACAACAAACTTCTGGATGTGATCCATGCTCCCAAAAACACTATCTTCTGCGCATCTCGAGAACTCGGCTTTGAGTTCTTTGTTGTAAAAAAATGTACATGATAAACTCAGTTAGCAAAAAAGATCAAACAAAGTTCAAAAAATAGGAAATGAATGAGCAACTGCCTCCCTAACTTAGGGCAAATACAAGCACTATTGATGGCAACTGCAGTTATGGACATCACAAAAACCTACAGCACCTATAGCAACCCCTCGATAAAAATTGAGCAACTACAGAAACTATAAATTATTGGCAACTGTTGCTTAAAAAGACTAATTTAATTGGACATGTATGACTACTTGGAGACAAAATGATGAAGATTGCCATGTGAAATTCCATGTAAAAAAAACTATCATGAAACTAGCTTCAGAAAAGCAACTAGCTTACTAAAATTAGGCAACACAATCCCTATAGGTGGGCAACTGCATAAAAAAATCAAGCAACTACAAAAAAATCTGTTCAGACAGTAAAGTGATCTATACTTGCAGATTAGGAGATTGAATTTGTAGTAGTAATTCTTGGCCTATTGGTTTTCCTTTTTTTCCTTTTTAGCTTGGTCGTCCCATTCATGTTGTTACAGTCCAGTCCATTGGGCAAACTGCAATGTGCCAAGTGGTTTGGGTCTCCCTTCTTGACCATGATGAATGCATCATGTGCAACTATGTATGTGTCATGTGTGTAGAGAGAGCAAGAGTCATTTGTAACAAATGATCCATTTGTTAAAGAAAAGGTATCATGTTGATGAAAGAGAGGTGAGATGGATCTGGAATTTGTTTCATGTTTATGGATAGTTTAGCTCGCGAGACTTGACTTGATGCACCTAATACTAACATGACTAACATGATGTCACTTCCATCTTGGCACAGTTCCCCTGTTTTGCATTGCTGCATATGCTTGCTAAACTGTGGACCTTTTAATCACCAGGCCTAGGCTTCCTAAAATTAGGCAACACAATCCCTATAGGTGGGCAACTGCATAAAAAAATCAAGCAACTACAAAAAAAATTTGTTTACTCAGTAAAGTGACACTTACTCATAACTTTCCATAGACACCCTTCCTAATCATGTCCTTCTTAATTACTGCTTTGATCAGACCTTCATTCCATGCTTTGACCCTTGGAAGAATAGTTGCCATCCTCTCATCCACATAATCCTTATGGACTGTCCTAAAGTCCAGGTCAAGCGAGTCAAGGTATAGCAGCTGTTTCAAAAAAATAGAGAACACATGTCAGTTGCAAAAAAACCTATCCAACTTCAGCTTGAAACATATAACGCGAAATGAAAAACGAAAAAACAAGGGGGGAGGCCTAGATCATTTTACCACTAGGTGGAAAAGGTAGCAGCATATAGTATTCTTCTTGTCTCCAAAACCCATGAAAGCAAGCCTAAGTTGGTCGACGACAAACTAGCAAACATTTGAATTCACAACCTCACGTGGATTTAGCGCAGCTGAGTATGTGCGCGGTGACACCTTCAAGCCGGTCGTCGGTGCAAGAAAATAGCTATAAACAACAACCAGCCAAGCACTTAAGAACTTGTCGTCCGCAACAGCTCCCATATCATTTATCATTTTGCACCACTCGGTCACTGATGGCGCGGGCCCTGTCGGGATGTCGTACATCTCATTGAACAACCTAACTACGTCTGGCTCCACTTCATATGCAACCTTCCTCTGCCCCCTTGGCAAACCCCAGATTCTTTCTACGCTTGCTGCATCAACTGGGATCTTCCCCCTATATGGGATAACAAGCTGCGACAACTATGGATCATAACACTTCGTCACAAATTTCACAAGATCTCCTTTCATTGTTCTTGTCCCGATATCAAGCACACCCCCAAAGCTTATATCACCAATGGCATCCTTTTGTGTATCATCGAGGCCACTGTTTAGGAGAAAAAGTCTTGAAGGTGATGCCCCGTTCCTCGGTGGTGGCCCACTGCTACCAATCTGCATACAAATTTTAAAAATGAGCAACCCACTATATTAAGCTGAGCAACTCACTGTACTAAACTAAGCAACTAGATCTATAATGAACTGCAACTGTTAGTACTAAACTAGGCAACTGCTACACTCCTATTCTGCTGCTTATCAAAATGATAGGAGTGCATATACAAAAAGAAAATGCCATGCTGACTTGAGCATTACATATTCAAGGATGCCTCCCTTCTTTCAAGTTTTTCATAAGAAAAATACCTCATCCACAACTTTCTTCGCACGTTTCGAATTTCTCCCTCCTTCATCACGAGGGCCGGAATCAGTACCCCATTTCCCCGCCCGACCACCCCGGGCAGAATTGGTGTCCCGTTTCCCTGCCCGACCACCACGTACAGGATCCTGATTAGCCCGCCTGCGCTTGCGTCCAACATTACTCCTTGCTGGTTGAGCTGCCACTTCTTCTCCCTCATTTTCACCATCAGTTCTACCCGCATGCCTTTTGCTTTTCGAAGCCATTCTGTACAAGAAAACACAAAAAAAACATGTTCATGAAAACAGATACAACCAGATACAAAAGCCCTATAACTCAACTACTCAAATGATACTGCTTGCATTTGGAGCTAACATCACTCATTTGGAGATGAACAAAACTCCATTTATTCCCTACCCAGAGATAACTCAACAATTGAATTGCTAGTGCTTGCAAAAGCAAATTGGTATTGAGAACTATGCAACTACTCATTATTTTGTGGCAACTAAAAATAAAGCACATAAAAAAACTACCCATCACAAAAAGTCACATGTTCATCTTCATCACATTAGCTAAAAGATCAAAAAACACTCAGGCTTTGCCACTTATTCATGAGAGATATCTCATCTCCTATTCATAGTTGCAATGAAGAACTGCAGCTCGATGGTGGATATAAGCAACGTCATGTTTCATACAGTAAATTTAAAGAACACTACAAAAAGGATATCAACTTGGTGTTGCAAATCTAGGCAATAACTAAAACTAAAATCAACCAATCACAAAAACAATTTCCCCCAAAAAAAACAGTGCACCCCTAACCCCTCCATGAACTGCCCAAGTCAGATGCATCCCCTGACCCTCCCCCTCGCAAATTTGTAGGAAAAGACCTAAGAAACTAGCATCAAATTTATGAACAACTACCGAGGTAAGATGCATCCCCTGACCCTCCCCCTCGCAAAATTTGCAGCAAAAAACTAAGCAACTAGCATCGAATTTATGAGCAACTGCCATAAAAAAATGAGCAACTGCCCCCAGTCAGATGCATCCCCTTGCCCTGCCCCTCCATTTCACAAATTACAGGAAAAATCTAAGCAACTCCATCGAAATTATGAGCAATTGCGTCTTGAGAAGCAAGCAACATCGAAAAAACGAATCCTATGCGCCAGTCACTAGGATTTGGTCGCGTGTATCCCCTTACAACGACTCAATCCCGCCTACCCCCAGCACAAACCCACCCCTCCCCTCCCCTCGCCATAGCAACGCCACACCCTCCAAAAGCATTCACGACGCGGAGCCCGAGGACGCCATGGACAACCTTGTGCCCGCCCCCTCACCGAAACCCTAACTCCATGGAGTGCAAACAGGGGAGCAGAGCGAGAAAAACAGGGGAGCAGGGGAGGAGGAAATAGCGGTTTACCTCCGCCTGCACGCGGCGACTCGCGGCGCTCGCGGACAGCCTCCCGCACCGGCGACTCCACGCCGGATCCACCACTGCAGCACCCCGCCTCGCCGCGCCGTTGCTAGAGGAGAGGAAAGGGAGAGGCAGAGGAGTTCGAATGAAATCTGTGGGGGGTGCGGGCGGTTTCGAACAAGACGAGCGGGGGGTGCGGGCGGGGGAATGATTTCGCCTGGAATAAAGGGGTCGGGCCCACCACTCGCCGCACGTTTCGCGCAATCCGTAACGGGCACCTGGTCGGGACGAATCGCGCGCAGACACATCGCATCGGACGGCTGTAGTCCGTGCGCTCGCGCCAGCGGACGAGCGCAGCTGCACGAGTCAGACTTTAGGAAAATATAATCTCCAAGGGGTGTGGGACCCTTATCCCTTTCTCTTCCAATCAATTTGTCCCAACTAAGTAAGAAACAGCTCACGAGTGTAGCATTGCTCATTTGACGCAGAAACCCTAAAAAAGAAGTATTTCACGCAGGACTCGCTCAAACCTGAACAAACGGATGCGATCGTTTCGATCGAAGATCTAACAGACAGAAACTCGCGCTCGGTGGAGGGGGCTTGAGGGTCCTGGTCGTTCACCCGGTTGAAAAGAGAAGAGACGGGAGGTCGGTTCCTTCTGCCTCGTACTACCGCCGTAACCCTAACCCTAACCCCTAGAGCAGATCCAGCCAGCCGCAGTGCGAGCGTCACCGGCGTCTCCTCCGCGCCCTACCTCAAAAAAGATAAAGCCGGAGAAACTGGAGGTAGGTTCTTTCCGCCTCGTCGTAACACCTAGCCCGCCGCAATGCGAGCGTCGTCGGGATCTCCTCCTATCCCGACCTCGAAGGGGGAGGGTGTGATGGAAGTTGAATCGGATCAAGATCAGGATGATTGTGATGTGATGATTGAGCCTGCCGCTGCCCTCAGGGGTCTCTATGCGATGATGGTCTCATGGTGTGACCAATTCCTTGATATTGATATTGATATTGAGGAGGAAGGGGATAGATCCGTTCCTCCCTTGTTGATGATCCACTTTCCCCGTGAGTCCCTCAAATTATTTGCTTTATTTTGCTGGGATGCGTGCGCAATCTTTCTAATCATACAGTTTCAGGTCTTTTTGAGAGAGCATGGGGAAATAATCGCCTATATCCTCAAGCTTTAGATGACTGGTGTCCGTATCGTGCATACCTCCAGAAGTTCTGCGATCATAATGCTCCTCGTTATCATGATCCCGATGCCTACAAGTTGGTAATTAACATCTCTAACCTACCCCGATTGCACGAAATCAAAACAAGCGGATTTGCATGTACATGTGGCCATATATCTAGTTGCTAGCTTGCAGTATGTATCATTTGGAATTCTTGATCTGCACCAACTGCAAACTAACCCATGATTTCTCTCCTTGGAAGTGTATGGATCAGGAAATTAGATTGAAGTCTGAGTGGCTGTACAAGCACACCCATGTCCCCCATGATGAGATCAGTCTGAGTGACAATATCCAAAACTGCGCTTATGAACTTACCGTTCCAACAGCGGTGAAGGAGATTCTCCTATTTCCATGATCGCTGCCACAGTAAGCATCTAATTTGACTAAATAAACCTGTGCGTCACTTTAAATTTAGGATTTTATACTCTGTATTTAAATTTAGGATTTTATACCTTGGGCTTACTACTATCTTTGTGCCATTTATGAAACATTGCAATGGTCCAAAGTGTGTTGCGAAGGAGAGCGAGTTGATCGTTGAGAGGCTGAGCTGTCATCCAGTCTTCTGGACCCTGAAGAATCACCCCACGAGAGCACACAGATACGGATGTTTGCCTTAAGTTGCATGAAAGGTTCTCAGGCTTGTTCTGATGCTGCTCTTCTGGTTAAAAAAGCTGCCCTGCTGGTATGTATGCAAAAAATCAAACCAAATACTTCTTATTCAACTTCGTTGTAACTCATTACAAAATCATGATTTGTCAAGGGCATTACAATTGAAGCTGGCTTGATGACTCGGAACCTGAGGGATAAGTATTATGACTCCAACGTATCCTACCTGAACAGATTGATCCGGCGCTTTGCCTTAGAAGTTGTAAGGCAAAAATTTGACGGATCTCTTGAACATTCTGCTCATGATGATTATCGGTATGATTTTGTTGCTAGACTTGAAGAAGATGCTGAGAATCATTGCAGGTATAATCTGAGTAACATTTCTGTTGCTTTCTTGAGATAAGTTTTTTGTGTTGCTTTCTAATCATTTGAGTTGTGCTGCTGTTGTTTGCTTGGTACTAATGCTAGTATAAGTGTAAAATTGAGTGATACTGTCTTGGCTTTGTTAGCTCAGTAATACCATCTCTTACTCTACTATCTCCAGGGACAGCCTTGTAAACTCTGATCCAGCTTCTGAGGAGAAAGGAAATGTTGCATCATGTGCCTCCACATGCAGCAACGGAAACTGAGGTATGGTTGAACCCAGAAATCATTTTGATGCAAAAGGCAAACTGAATGAATGAACTATGGAACAGCAAATTGAAAACAATTTCATTTGCCTCTGGATCTGAAAAAAATGACACTTGATGTTTTGAAAATAGAAGAAGCTTTGCTGAGTTCTTCTGGCTTTGTGCCATCTAGCTTTCAGTGGAAAATGCGGCTGATATATCTTGGTTCCTCGTTTGATTTTGGTTATTAAAAACCCATTTATGCTGCTTACACTGGTTCAGAATTTTTATCTATTTACAAACAAGATTTGTTCTTAGTCTTGACAGATTTGAGTGCCCATCTGATTATAACATCATAGATTTATATCTCTTATGGGCTAAATATGTAAATTCTGTTTGTAAAAGGTTCTACTGTTTAGCTTCATTGCTATTTTTGCTGTAATCATTATTATATTCTCTGTACATCAGAACTAGCTATAAAATGTCTCTTTAAGAGCACATTTTTGCATTCTAATTTATTTTTTATATCGGCTATGAAATATCGAAATATAACAGAGGTCACATTTTGATGCTAATTTACTTGCTGCAGGAATGGATGGTGCCATGAAGGAGAAAGGGTTAGGAAAGATGGATCGCGATTTCATTTATGCTCCCTTCCAATTGGTGTACTGCATGAAGCGGACATGCTTTTCAAGCTATGTGTTGGGTTCAAGTTTAATTGTGTCAAACATACCTTTACCAATCTAGCTTATATATTTGGACCAAATTCACCCCAATATTTTTGTGTTGATACCTTTATCCTCTCTTTCTCTTTCATATCTGTGGAAATAAGATGGGGTAGTTTTGTTTCGTGTCAACAGCTTTTACCAATCTAGCTTATATATTTTACGTCTCAAACAGCCTTTAGCCTATTTTGTTTCATGTCAACAGTCAAGACTAGCTGCTCGGCTCTGGTTAGTTTTGTTGCTTAGTTGTTTGGATTTGTATTTGGCTGGTGATTGGGAGCAGACCTGCCATCATAGGAAAGTTCAGCCTTTTCTGTATGAGAATGCCGGTACTTGTGGTGCTACTGGTGCATCGGACGCATTAGCACATTTTAAAATGTTAAAAAAAAACTAGCACATTGGCACAATATCAATACGTTCTTGGAGTTAAGCTTGTAGGATGGATCAAAATGTGATTTTATTGCTTATGCCCACTTCATGACTGTTAATTCTTGCTGGAGTTCTTCATATGCACTGATACTGTGATAATACTGTTGTAGGCTGACACCTATAGCTCATCATCCCTAGGCTAACGTGTTAATCCTGTGTTGCATATGCTTCAAGGCAGCCGGTGATCCTAGTATAAATAATTAAAATTGAATAGACCGGTTTTGACATTTTGAAATTGAACTGTTTCAAAATGAGTAGTTGCCTGTTTGCTTTCATGTTTTGGTGGCTTGTCTACCTTTGTTGATATTGTAGGCTGCATTCTAGGAAAAAGAACTGAAAATCATTTCTGAGCACCCAATAGCGGTTGAAACAGATCATAGTGCTTTTTTGCAGTTAAGCTCTACGATTGTTATAGGAATGAACATGTGCTTTTATTGTTTATGCCCATTCTACTGCTGTTAATTCTTGTTGGAGTTCTTCATAGGCGCGGACACTGATAGAACTGTTATAGGCTGATGCGTAGCTCGTCATCCCTAGTTGATGTGTTATTCCTGTGCTGTGTATAAGCTCCAAGTCGATTTTTATAACTTCACTTATATTGGACTAGCACATATGCCACGGGAGAGATTTTTTTTTTTGTTTTTTGCGAGAAGCTACGGAAGAGATAAGCGATGTGTCCATAAAACAGTCGTTTTTTTCTGCGAGAAGCTACAGAAGAGATAAGCGATGTGTCCATAAAACAGTCGCTGTAGCGGTAAGGTGGCGAGGAGCTGCGCTCTTCTCATGGGTCATGTTTGGCCATAAGCTCCAAGTCGATTTGTATAACTTCACCTATATTGGACTAGCACATATGCCACGGGCAACTGGAGAGATGTGATGTATCCATAAAATGGCCGCAATAGCGGTGGGGCGATAGGGCGAGGAGCCGCGGTCTTCTCATGGGTCATGTTTGATCATAAACTTCAAGTCGATTAGTATAACTTCACTTTTATTTGACTAGCACATATGCCATGGGAGAGATTTTTTTTGCGAGAAGCAATGGGAGGGATATGTGATATGTCCATAAAACGGTCGCCGTAATGGTGCCGCTAAAGAGCGAGGAGCTGCCACTTTCTGATGGATCATGTTTGGCCCACGAGATCTTGATTATGGTGGGGTTGGTCGGCGTGACGGCAACCACCAACTCATACATTTTTTTCCTCCAGGCCCGCCTTTGTTTTGAGGTTGAGGTTGTAGCCGCCTCCTTATTTGATGGTTGTGCGACGACCTTTGGGGCACGGTTGCTTCGACCACTCTTCTATGATGACGTAACTGGATGGATTATTAATTACAGTGCGTAAATCTTGTTTCATTAGGATAATCAGTGCTCACGCCCATAGTTGTTTTAATTAGAGCCAAACTGTCATATTCTCTTTTGTTGGCACGTGGCTATAATTTATTTTGATTATAACGAACCAATATTTTTTTTATTATCAAATAGCGCATGTGAAGCACAACACTTTGTGTTTGGGCCAGCCCACTGGCAGGCATCAAAACGTCCTGTGTTTATAAGGCGCAAGTAAAAATTCAAAAAATGACGAGTTTAAGGTTCGAACTCATGACCTCAAAAACTTGACCACGTGTTGCTAGCCACTGGAACAAACGGGTCTTGGTAACCAATGATCACCGCGGATGTTTAAGAACATACTACAACGTCAACTCATGACCTCAAAAACTCGACCACGTGTTGCTAGCCACTCGAACACACGGGTCTTGGTAACCAATGATCACCGCGGATGTTTAAGAACATACTACAACGTGAGATTCAAAATATTTTTCATTCTTTATCTCTTAAAAAATTATATTAATAATTATTAATTACCAACAATTCTTTGAAACTTGAACATTTTTCAAAATCCCAAACATTTTTCAAAAACATGAAAAGTACTTTGAATTTTTTGTTCATTTTTGGAAAAGCAAAATTTGGAACGGACACATTTTTTGAATTTCGTAAACATTTTTTTTGAAAACATGAACCTTTTTTTAAACATGAATATTTGTTGAATTGTGAATTTATTTTTAAAACAGAAACATTTTTTGAACATTCCGAATAATTTTAGAAAATGTGTATTTTATACAAGAACATTATTTTAAATTTGTAAACATTTTGTTACAACAAGAATATTTTTTGAATTTGCAATTATGGAAACACAAACCTATTTTGATTTTGAAGAAATTTTGGTATGCGATTTTTTTAAAGTTCCAAACATTTTTGAAAACGGGAACAAAATATTGGAATTATAAAAAATGAAAATTTGGAAAAGTTGAAATTCTAAACGTTTTCTGAAATTTTTGAGAAGAAACAAAAAAGAAAAAGTGAAAGAGATAGAAAAAGAAAAAATAGAACTAGAACACAGAAAAAACGAAAATAGGCCGGCCTATGCGAAACGCTGACTATTTACAAATTGCGGCAAATAGTGGTTCGCTAGCTGCGTGGGCAGGAAAATAAGTTGGCGGGCATCGCTAGGCCACAGCGTGCACGGCCCACGTAGGAAATTCTGGACGAAAATTTAGTTCCACCTCAGGTAAAAAAAATTAAACTTTTCGATGGTGAACGGATGAAAAAATTCGAAGGGATGCACCTTGCTTTATTAGAAAAAAAAAGAATGAAAGAAAAGAAGTAGGTATGGAATTCAAGTTTAGTGTCGATGTGTTTTGCACCAAGACTATTGGTAATTTGTGTGATTGGTAGTGACTGATGAACTGGTCTTCTCTCTTTGACCATCGTTCATGTGCGGTGAAGCATGTTGGCCAGAATTTGTTTTTACTCTGCTTATATGGGGGCACTTTGTGGCACTCTGCTTCTGGTTTTGCTTTGTTCCGTCTCTTGGGTGGTTCAAATTCCAACATTACATTAGGATAAAATATGTTTGTAGCTTTACTTTACATAAAGCAATCAAGCATGAAGTTTCACCATTTGTTTAATTATACCCTACACTGATTTTAGCAAGGGAGTACAATAGTGATCTAGGAGTAGATCACTAGACAGCGGTCAAAATTATCCTTAGTGGAATAAGGATATATTTCTCAATTATGGAGGTGGCAAAAGGTTCGTCGTAAAGGGTTACGTCGATGCAAATTTTGACACTGATCCAGATGACTCTAAGTCTCAATCTGGATGCATATTGAAAGTGAGAGTAATTAGCTAGAGTAGCTCTGTGCAAAGCATTGCTGACATAGAAATTTGCAAAATACATACGGATCTGAATGTGGCAGACCCATTGACTAAACTTCTCTCACAAGCAAAACATGATCACACCTAAGTACTCTTTGGGTGTTAATCACATAGCGATGTGAACTACATTATTGACTCTAGTAAAACCCTTTGGGTATTGGTCACATGACGATGTGAACTATGGGTGTTAATCACATGGTGATGTGAACTATTGATGTTAAATCACATGGCGATGTGATCTAGATTATTGACTCTAGTGCAAGTGGGAGACTGAAGGAAATATGCCCTAGAGGCAATAATAAAGTTATTATTTATTTCCTTATATCATGATAAATGTTTATTATTCATGCTAGAATTGTATTAACCGGAAACATAATACATGTGTGAATACATAGACAAACAGAGTGTCACTAGTATGCCTCTCCTTGACTAGCTCGTTAAATCAAAGATGGTTAAGTTTCCTAGCCATAGACATGAGTTGTCATTTGATTAACGGGACCACATCATTAGGAGAATGATGTGATTGACTTGACCCATTCCGTTAGCTTAGCACTTGATCGTTTAGTATGTTGCTATTGCTTTCTTCATGACTTATACATGTTCCTATGACTATGAGATTATGCAACTCCCGTTTACCGAAGGAACACTTTGTGTGCTACCAAACGTCACAACGTAACTGGGTGATTATAAAGGTTTTCTACAGGTGTCTCCAAAGGTACTTGTTGGGTTGGCGTATTTCGAGATTAGGATTTGTCACTCCGATTGTCGGAGAGGTATCTCTGGGCCCACTCGGTAATGCACATCACTTAAGCCTTGCAAGCATTGTAACTAATGAGTTAGTTGCGGGATGATGTATTACAGAACGGGTAAAGAGACTTGTCGGTAACGAGATTGAACTAGGTATTGAGATACCGACGATCGAATCTCAGGCAAGTAACATACCGATGACAAAGGGAACAACGTATGTTGTTATGCGGTTTGACCGATAAAGATCTTCGTAGAATATGTGGGAGCCAATATGAGCATCCAGGTTCTGCTATTGGTTATTGACCAGAGACTTGTCTCGGTCATGTCTACATTGTTCTCGAACCCGTAGGGTCCGCACGCTTAAAGTTCGATGACGGTTATATTATGAGTTTATGTGTTTTGATGTACCGAAGGTAGTTCAGAGTCCCGGATGAGATCAGGGACATGACGAGGAGTCTCGAATTGGTCAAGACGTAAAGATCGATATATTGGACGGTTATATTCAGACATCGGAAAGGTTTCGAGTGATTCGGGTATTTTTCGGAGTACCGGAGAGTTACGGGAATTCGCCGGGGAGTATATGGGCCTTATTGGGCTTTAGGGGAAAGAGAGAGGAGAGGCAGCCCCCCCCCCCCAAGGCCTAGTCCGAATTGGACTAGGGGGAGGGGCTGCGCCCCCTCCTTCCTTCTCTTATCTCTCCCCTTTCCTTGACTC
>NC_041383.1:553666392-553690102 GCF_002162155.2 Triticum dicoccoides
GGTGGGAGTAGGACTCCTCCTAGGGCGCGCCATAGAGAGGGCCGGCCCTCACCCTCCTCCACTCCTTTATATACGGGGAGGGGGCACCCCTTGGAGACACAACAATTGATCCCTTGGATCTCTTAGCCGTGTGCGATGCCCCCCTCCACCATAATCCACCTCGATAATATCGTAGCGGTGCTTAGGCAAAGCCCTGCATCGGTAGAACATCATCATCGTAACCACGCCGTGCTGACGGAACTCTCCCTCAAAGCTCGGCTGGATTGGAGTTCGAGGGACGTCATTTAGTTGAACGTGTGCTGAACTCAGAGGTGCCGTACGTTTGGTACTTGATCGGTCGGATCGTGAAGACGTACGACTACATCAACCGCGTTGTGATAACGCTTCCACTTTCGGTCTATGAGGGTACGTGGACAACACTCTCCCCTCTTGTTGCTATGCATCACCATGATCCTGTGTGTGCGTAGGAAAATTTTGAAATTACTATGTTCCCCAGCATGATCACATTGAGCTCATTATGATGATGTCCTACCGAGTGGACCCAAAGATACCTCTCCATCACACGGAGTGACAAATCCCAGTCTCGATTCGTGCCAACCCAATAGACACTTTTAGAGATACCCGTAGTGCACCTTTATAGCCACCTAGTTACATTGTGACGTTTTGCACACCAAAGCATTCCTACGGTATCCGGGAGTTGCACAATCTCATGGTCTAAGGAAATGATACTTGACATTAGAGAAGCTTTAGCAGACGAACTACACGATCTTGTGCTATGCTTAGGATTGGGTCTTGTCCATCACATCATTCTCCTAATGATGTGATCCCCTTATCAACGACATCCAATGTCCATGGTCAGGAAACCGTAACCATCTATTGATCAACAAGCTAGTCAACTAGAGGCTCACTAGGGACATGTTGTGGTCTATGTATTCACACATGTATTACGATTTCCGGATAACACAATTATAACATGAATAATAGACAATTATCATGAACAAGGAAATATAATAATAACCATTTTATTATTGCCTCTAGGGCATATTTCCAACAGTCTCCCACTTGCACTAGAGTAAATAATCTAGTTACATTGTGATGTATCGAACACCCATAGAGTTCTGGTGTTGATCATGTTTTGCTCATGGAAGAGGTTTTGTCAACGGATATGCGACAGTCAGGTCCGTATGCACTTTAGAAATATCTATGTCTCCATCTTGAACATTTTCATGAATGGAGTTGAAGCGACGCTTGATATGCCTGGTCTTCTTGTGAAACCTGGGCTCCTTGGCCAGGGCAATAGCTCCAGTGTTATCACAGAAGAGAGTCATCGGGCCCGACGCATTGGGAATAACTCTTAGGTCGATAATGAACTCCTTTATCCAGATTGCTTCATGTGCTGCCTCCGAGGCTGCCATGTACTCCGCTTCACATGTAAATCCCGCCACGAAGCTTTGCTTGCAGCTGCACCAGCTGACTACCCCACCATTCAAAATATACACGTATCCGGTTTGTGACTTGGAGTCATCCAGATCTATGTTGAAGCTAGCATCGGCGTAACCCTTTATGACGAGCTCTTCGTCACCTCCATAAACAAGAAACCTATCCTTAGTCCTTTTCAGGTACTTCAGGATGTTCTTGACCGATGTCCAGTGTTCCATGCCGGGATTACTTTGGTACCTTCCTACCAAACTTACGGCAAGGTTCACATCAGGTCTGGTACACAACATGGCATACATAATAGACCCTATGGCCGAAGCATAGGGGATGACACTCATCTTTTCTCTATCTTCTGCCGTGGTCGGGCATTGAGCCGTGCTCAATCTCACACCTTGCAATACAGGCAAGAACCCCTTCTTGGACTGATCCATATCGAACTTCTTCAATATCTTGTCAAGGTATGTGCTTTGTGAAAGACCAATGAGGCGTCTCGATCTATCTCTATAGATCTTGATCCCTAATATGTAAGCAGCTTCTCCAAGGTCCTTCATTGAAAAACACTTATTCAAGTAGGCCTTTATGCTTTCCAAGAATTCTATGTCATTTCCCATCAATAGTATGTCATCCACATATAATATGAGAAATGCTACAGAGCTCCCACTCACTTTCTTGTAAACACAGGCTTCTCCATAAGTCTGTGTAAACCCAAACGCTTTGATCATCTCATCAAAGCGAATGTTACAACTCCGAGATGCTTGCACCAGCCCATAGATTGAGCGCTGGAGCTTGCATACCTTGTCAGCATTCTTAGGATCGACAAAACCTTCCGGCTGCATCATATACAATTCTTCCTTAAGGAAACCATTAAGGAATGCTGTTTTGACGTCCATTTGCCATATCTCATAATCATAGAATGCGACAATTGCTAACATGATTCAGACGGACTTCAGCTTCGCTACGGGTGAGAAGGTCTCATCGTAGTCAACTCCTTGAACTTGTCGATAACCCTTAGCGACAAGTCGAGCCTTATAGATGGTTACATTACCATCCGCGTCTGTCTTCTTCTTAAAGATCCATTTATTTTCTATGGCTTGCCGATCATCGGGCAAGTCAGTCAAAGTCCATACTTTGTTTTCATACATGGATCCTATCTCGGATTTCATGGCTTCAAGCCATTTGTCAGAATCCGGGCCCGCCATCGCTTCTTCATAGTTTGAAGGTTCACCAATGTCTAACAACATGATTTCCAGGACAGGGTTGCCGTACCACTCTGGTGCGGAATGTGTCCTTGTGGACCTACGAAGTTCGGTAGCAACTTAATCTGAAGTTTCATGATCATCATCATTAACTTCCTCTCTAGTCGGTGCAGGCACCACAGAAACATTTTCTTGAGCTGCGCTACTCTCCGGTTCAAGAGGCAATACCTCATCAAGTTCTACTTTCCTCCCACTTACTTCTTTCGAGAGAAACTCTTTCTCTAGAAAGGATCCATTCTTGGAAACAAAGATCTTGCCTTCGGATCTGAGTTAGAAGGTATACCCAATAGTTTCCTTAGGGTATCCTATGAAGACGCATTTTTCCGATTTGGGTTCGAGCTTTTTAGGTTAAAGTTTCTTGACATAAGCATCGCATCCCCAAACTTTTAGAAACGACAACTTAGGTTTCTTTCCAAACCATAGTTCATATGGTGTCGTCTCAACGGATTTCGACGGAGCCCTATTTAAAGTGAATGCGGCAGTCTCTATAGCATAACCCCAAAATGATAGCGGTAGATCGGTAAGAGACATCATAGATCGCACCATATCTAATAGAGTGCGATTACGATGTTCGGACACACCATTACGCTGAGGTGTTCCAGGCGGCGTGAGTTGTGAAACAATTCCACATTTCCTTAAGTGCGTGCCAAATTCGTGACTCAAATATTCCCCTCCATGATCTGATCGTAAGAACTTTATTTTCCTGTCACGTTGATTCTCAACCTCACTCTGAAATTCCTTGAACCTTCCAAAGGTCTTAGACTTGTGTTTCATTAAGTAGACATACCCATATCTACTTAAGTCATCAGTGAGGGTGAGAACATAACGATAACCACTGCGAGCCTCAACACTCATTGGACCGCACACATCAGTATGTATGATTTTCAATAAGTTGGTTGCTCGCTCCATTGTTCCGGAGAACAGAGTCTTGGTCATTTTGCCCATGAGGCATGGTTCGCATGTGTCAAATGATTCATAATCAAGAGACTCCAAAAGTCCATCTGCATGGAGTTTCTTCATGCGTTTGACACCAATGTAACCAAGGCGGCAGTGCCACAAGTATGTGGGACTATCATTATCAACCTTATATCTTTTGGCATTCACACTATGAATATGTGTAACATCACGTCCGAGATTCAATAAGAATAAACCATTGACCAGCGGGGCATGACCATAAAACATATCTCTCATATAAATAGAACAACCATTATTCTCAGATTTAAATGAGTAGCCATCTCGCATTAAACGAGATCCAGATACAATGTTCATGCTCAAAGCTGGCACTAAATAACAATTATTGAGGTTTAAAACTAATCCCGTAGGTAAATGTAGAGGTAGCGTGCCGACGGCGATCACATCGACCTTGGTACCATTCCCGACGCGCATCGTCACCTCGTCCTTCGCCAGTCTCCGTTTATTCCGCAACTCCTGTTTTGAGTTAAAAATATGAGCAACCGCACCGGTATCAAATACCCAGGAGCTACTACGAGTGCTGGTAAGGTACACATCAATAACATGTATATCACATATACCTTTGGTAATGCCGGCCTTTTATCCGCTAAGTACTTGGGGCAGTTCCGCTTCCAGTGACTGTTTCCCTTGCAATAAAAGCACTGAGTCTCGGGATTGGGTCCATTCTTTGGCTTCTTCCTGGCAACTGGCTTACTGGGTGTGGCAACTCCCTTGCCGTCCTTCTTGAAGTTCTTCTTACCCTTGCCTTTCTTGAAACTAGTGGTTTTATTGACCATCAACACTTGATGTTCCTTTTTGATTTCCACCTCCACTGATTTCAGCATTGAATATACCTCAGGAATGGTTTTCTCCATCCCCTGCATATTGAAATTCATCATGAAGCTCTTGTAGCTAGGTGGGAGCGACTGAAGGATTCTGTCAACGACCGCGTCATCCGGGAGATTAACTCCGAGCTGAGACAAGCGGTTGTGCAACCCAGACATTTTTGTTGGGGAACGCAACAGAAATTCAAAATTTTCTACGCATTACCAAGATCAATCTATGGAGATTCTAGCAACAAGAGAGAGGGGAGTGTATCTTCATACCCTTGAAGATCGTGAAGCGGAAGCGTTACAAGAACGCAGTCAGTGGAGTCATTCACGAAGCGATTCAGACCACGACTGAATCCGATCTAAGCACCGAACAACGGTGCCTCCGCGTTCAACACACGTACAGCCCGGGGACATCTCCTCCTTCTTGATCCAGCAAGGGGAAAGGAGAAGTTGAGGGAAAACTCCGACAACACGACGGCATGGTGGTGATGGAGCTCGTGGTTCTCCGGCAGGGCTTCGCCAAGCACTACGGAGGAGGAGGAGGTGTTGGAGGAGGGAGAGGGCTGCGCCAGGGGAAAGGTGCGGCTGCCCTCTCTCTTCCTCACTATATATAGGGGGAAGGGAGGAGGCTGAGGCGCCCTAGGGTTACCTAGGGGAAGGGCGGTGGCCATAGGGGAAACCCTAGATGGGTTTGGGCGCCCCCACCCCCTAGGAAACTTGCCTCCCAATCCGGGAGGGTCGGCTGCCCTAGGGGTGGCGCCCCCACCTCTCCTGGTTACGTGAGATGGGGTGGGAGGGGCGCTCAGCCCCTTAGTGGGCTGATGTGCCCTCTCCCCTTGGCCCATAAGGCCCCCCAACGCTTGTCGGGGCCTCCGAAACCCCTTTCGGACACGCTGGTCATCACCTGGTACCCCCGAAACAATTCCGGACTCCAATACCCTTCGTCCAATATACCGATCTTCACCTCCGGACCATTCCGGAGCTCCTCGTCATGTCCGAGATCTCATCTGGGAATCCGAACAACCTTCGGTAACCACATACTATTTCCCATAACAACTCTAGCGTCACCGAACCTTAAGTGTGTAGACCCTACGGGTTCAGGAACCATGCAGACATGACCGAGACGTTCTTCGGTCAATAACCAACAGCGGGATCTGGATACCCATGTTGGCTCCCACATATTCTACGATGATCTCATTGGATGAACCATGATGTCAAGGATTCAAGCAATCCCGTATGCAATTCCCTTTGTCAATCGGTATGTTACTCGCCCGAGATTCGATCGTTGGTATCCCAATACCTCGTTCAATCTCGTTACCGGCAAGTCACTTTACTCGTTCCATAATGCATGACCCCGTGACTAACTACTTAGTCACATTGAGCTCATTATGATGATGCATTACCGAGTGGGCCCAGAAATACCTCTCCGTCATACGGAGTGACAAATCCCAGTCTTGATTCGTGCCAACCCAACAGACACTTTCGGAGATACCCGTAGTGCACCTTTATAGCCACCCAGTTACGTTGTGACGTTTGGTACACCCAAAGCACTCCTACGGTATCAGGGAGTTACACAATCTCATGGTCTAAGGAAATGATACTTGACATTAGAAAAGCTTTAGCAAACGAACTACACGATCTTGTGCTATGCTTAGGATTGGGTCTCGTCCATCACATCATTCTCCTAATGATGTGATCCCGTTATCAATGACATCCAATGTCCATGGTCAGGAAACCATGACCATCTGTTGATCAACGAGCTAGTCAACTAGAGGCTCACTTGGGACATGTTGTGGTCTATGTATTCGCACATGTATTACGGTTTCCAGTTAATACAATTATAGCATGAACAATAGACAATTATCATGAACAAGGAAATACAATAATAACCATTTTATTATTGCCTCTAGGGCATATTTCCAACAGTCTCCCACTTGCACTAGAGTCAATAATCTAGTTCACATCACTATGTGATTGTAATGAATTCAACACCCATGGGGTTTAAACATATCTCGCTTGTGAGAGAGGTTATTAGTCAACGGGTCTGAATCTTTCAGATCCGTGTGTGCTTTACAAATCTCTATGTCATCTCCTAGATGCAGCTACCATGCTCTATTTGGAGCTATTCCAAATAACTGTTCTACTATACGATTCCGGTTTACTACTCAGAATAATCTGAATTAGTGTCAAAGTTCGCATCGGCGTAACCCTTTACGACGAACTCTTTTACCACCTCCATAATCGAGAAAATTCCTTAGTCCACTAGTTACTAAGGATATGTTTGACTGCTGTCTTGTTATCCATTCTTGGATCATTCTTGTACCCCTTGACTGACTCATGGCAAGGCACACTTCAGGTATGATACACAACATAGCATACTGTAGAGCCTATGTCTGAAGCATAGGGGATGACCTTCGTCCATTCTCTCTCTTCTTCCGAGGTCATGTCTTGAGTCTTACTCAATACTCACACCTTATAACACAGCCAAGAACTCCTTCTTCGTCGATCTATTTTGAACTTCTTCCAAATCTTGTCACGGCATGTATTCATTTGAAAGTATATTCAACATTTTTGATCTATCCTTATAAATCTTGATGCTCAATGTTCAAGTAGCTTAATCCAGGTTTTCCATTGAAAAACACCTTTTCAAATACCCTATATGCTTTCTAGAAATTCTATATCATTTCTGATCAACAATACGTAGTGCTCCCACTCACTTCTTTGGAAATACAAGTTTCTCATAAACTTTGTATAAATCCAAAATCTTTGATCATCTCATCAAAGCGTATATTCCAACTCCGAGATGCTTACTTCAGTCCTTAGAAGGATTGCTGGAGCTTTGCATACTTGTTAGCATCTTTTAGGATTGTCAAAACCTTCTGGTTGTATCAGATACAACCTTTCCTCAAGAAAATCGTCGAGGAAACTATATTTTGACATCCTATCTGCAAGATTTCATAAATAATGCAGTAGCTGCTAATATAATTCTAACAGACTCTTAGCATCGCTATGAGTGAGAAAGTATCATCGTAGTCAACTCCTTGAACTTGTCGGAAAACATCTCAGGGACAAGTCGAGCTTTGTTAATGGTGACACTTACCATCATTGTCTGTCTTCCCTTTTAAAATCCATCTGTACCCAACAGCCTTATGACCATCAAGTAGTTCTTCCAAAGTCTACACTTTGTTTTATACATGGATCTTCTCTCGGATTTTATGGCCTCGAGCCATTTGCCGGAATCTGGGCCCACCATCGCTTCTCCATAGCTCGTAGGTTCATTGTTGTCTAGCAACATGACCTCCAAGACAGGATTACCGTACCACTCTGAAGCAGTACGCGTCCTTGTCGTCCTACGAGGTTCGACAGTGACTTGATCCGAGGCTTCATGATCACTATCATCAGCTTCCGCTTCAATTGGTGTAGGTGTCACAGGAACAACTTCATGTGCCCTGCTACACACTAGTTGTAGTGACGGTTCAATAACCCTATCAAGTCTCCACCATCCTCCCACTCAATTCTTTCGAGAGAAACTTTTCCTCGAGAAAGGACCCATTACTAGAAACACTCACTTTTGCTTCCGGATCTGAAATAGGAGGTATACCCAACTGTTTTGGGTGTCCTATGAAGATGTATTTATCCGCTTTGGGTTCAAGCTTATCAGGATGAAACTTTTTTTTCACATAAGCGTCACAGCCCCAAACTTTCAAGAAGCGACAACTTAGGTTTCTCTAAACCATAGTTCACACGGTGTCATCTCAACGGAATTACGTGGTGCCCTATTTAAAGTGAATGTGGTTGTCTCTAATGCCTAACCCATGAACGATAGTGGTAATTCAATAAGATACATCATGGTATGCCCCATATCCAATGGGGTGTATCTATGATGTTCGGACACACCATCACACTATGATGTTCCAGGCGGTGTTAGTTGTGAAACAATTTCCACAATGTCTCAATTGTGTACCAAACTCGCAACTCAGATATTCATCTCTATGATCATATCATAGACATTTTATCCTCTTGTCACGACGATCTTCAACTTCACTCTGAAATTACTTGAACCATTCAATAATTCAGACTTGTGTTTCATCAAGTAAATATACTCAATATCTACTCAAATCATCTATGAAGTAAGAACATAACGATATCCACTGCGTGCCTCAGCACTCATTGGACTACACACATCAAAATGTATTACTTCCAACAAGTTGCTTTCTTGTTCCATTTTACTGAAAATGAGGCTTTCAGTCATCTTGCCCATGTGGTATGATTTGCATGTCTCAAGTGATTCAAAATCAAGTGAGTCCAAACGGTCCATCTGCATGGAGTTTCTTCATGCGTATATACCAATATACATGGTTCACATGTCTCAATCTTTTCAAAAATGAGTGAGTCCAAAGATCCATCAGCATGGAGCTTCTTCATGCGTTTTATACCAATATGACTCAAATGGCAGTGCCACAAGTAGGTGGCACTATATCATTACTATCTTATATCTTTTGGCATGAACATGTGTATCACTACGATCGAGATTCAATAAACCATTCATTTTAGGTGCAAGACCATTGAAGGTATTATTCAAATAAATAGAGTAACCATTATTCTCCTTAAATGAATAACCGTATTGCGATAAACATAATCCAATCATGTCTATGCTCAACGCAAACACCAAATAACAATTATTTAGGTTTAACACCAATCTCGATGGTAGAGGGAGTATGCGATGCTTGATCACATCAACCTTGGAAACACTTCCAAACCATATCATCATCTCACCTTTAGCTAGTCTCCGTTTATTCCGTAGCTTTTTATTTCGAGTTACTAACACTTAGCAACTGAACCGGTATCTATTACCATGGTGCTACTAGGAGTACTAGTAAAGTACACATCAATATAATGTATATCCAATATACTTCTGTCGACCTTGCCAGCCTTCTCATCTACCAAGTATCTAGGGTAGTTCTGCTTCAGTGACTATTCCCCTCATTACAGAAGCACTTAGTCTCGGGTTTGGTTCAACCTTGGGTTTCTTCACTAGAGCAGCAACTGATTTGCCATTTCATGAAGTATCCCTTCTTGCCCTTGCCCTTCTTGAAACTAGTGGTTTCACTAACCATCAACAATTGATGCTCCTTCTTGATTTCTACTTTCGCGGTGTCAAACATTGCGAATATTTCAAGGATCATCATATCTATCCCTGATAGGTTATAGTTCATCACGAAGCTCTAGTAGCTTGGTGGCAATGACTTTGGAGAAACATCACTATCTCATCTGGAAGATTAACTCCCACTCGATTCAAGTGATTTTTGTACCCAGACAATCTGAGTACAAGCTCAACGATTGAGCTTTTCTCAATTAGTTTGTAGGCTAAGAAACTTGTCGGAGGTCTCATACCTCTTGACGTGGGCACGAGCCTGAAATTCCCATTTCAGCCCTTGGAACATCTCATATGTTCCGCAACGTTTCAAAAACGTCTTCGGCGCCACAATTCTAAACCGTTTAACATTATTGAACTATCATGTAGTCATCAAAACGTGTATGTCAGATGTTCACAACATCCACAGACGACGTTCGAGGTTCAGCACACCGAGCGGTGCATTAAGGACATAAGCCTTCTACGCAGCAATGAGGACAATCCTCAGTTTACGAACCCAGTCCGCATAATTGCTACTATCAACTTTCAACTAAATTTTCTCTAGGAACATATCTAAAACAGTAGAACTAACCTCGAGCTACGACATAATTTGCAAAGACCTTTTGACTATGTTCATGATAATTAAGTTCATCTAATGAAATTATTTAATGAACTCCCACTCAGATAGACATCCCTCTAGTCATCTAAGTGATACATGATCCGAGTCAACTAGGCCGTGTTCGATCATCACGTGAGACGGACTAGTCAACATCAGTGAACATCTTCATGTTGATCGTATCTACTATACGACTCATGTTTGACCTTTCGGTCTGTTGTGTTCCGAGGCCATGTCTGTACATGCTAGGCTCGTCAAGTCAACCTAAGTGTTTTGCATGTGTAAATCTGGCTTACACCCGTTGTATGTGAACGTTAGAATCTATCACACCCGATCATCACGTGGTGCTTCGAAACAACGAACTTTCGCAACGGTGCATAGTTAGGGGGAACACTTTCTTGAAATTATTATGAGGGATCATCTTATTTACTATCGTCATTCTAAGCAAATAAGATGCATAAACATGATAAACATCACATGCAATCAAATAGTGACATGATATGGCCAATATCATTTTGCTCCTTTTGATCTCCATCTTCGGGGCTCCATGATCATCATCGTCACCGGCATGACACCATGATCTCCATCATCGTGTCTCCATGAAGTTGTCTCGCCAACTGATTACTTCTACTACTATAGCTAATGGTTTAGCAATGAAGTAAAGTAATTACATGGCATTATTCAGTGACACCCAGGTCATACAATAATTAAAGACAACTCCTATGGCTCCTGCCGGTTGTCATACTCATCGACATGCAAGTCGTGATTCCTATTACAAGAATATGATCAATCTCATACATCACATATATTTCATTCATCACATCCTTCTTGGCCATATCACATCACACGGCATATGCTGCAAAAACAAGTTAGACGTCCTCTAATTGTTGTTGCAAGTTTTTACGTGGCTGCTATAGGTTTCTAGCAAGAACGTTTCTTACCTACGCCAAAACCACAACGTGATATGCCAATTGCTATTTACCCTTCATAAGGACCCTTTTCATCGAATCCGATCCGACTAAAGTGGGAGAGACTGGCACCCGCTAGCCACCTTATGCAACAAGTGCATGTCAGTCGGTGGAACCTGTCTCACGTAAGTGTACGTGTAAGGTCCGTCTGGGCCGCTTCATCCCACAATACCGTCGAAACAAGATAGGACTAGTAATGGTAAGAATATTGAAAAAAACCAACGCCCACAACTACTTGTGTTGTACTCGTGCATAGAATCTACGCAATAGACCTAGCTCATGATGCCACTATTGGGGAACGCAGCAGAAATTCAAAATTTTCTACGCATTACCAAGATCAATCTATGGAGATTCTAGCAACAAGAGAGAGGGGAGTGTATCTTCATACCCTTGAAGATCGCGAAGCAGAAGCGTTACAAGAACGCAGTCGGTGGAGTCGTTCACGAAGCGATTCAGATCGCGGCCGAATCCGATCTAAGCACCGAACAATGGTGCCTCCGAGTTCAACACACGTACAGCCCGGGGACGCCTCCTCCTTCTTCATCCAGCAAGGGGAGAGGAGAAGTTGAGGGAAAACTCCGACAACACGATGGCATGGTGGTGATGGAGCTCGTGGTTCTCCAGCAGGGCTTCGCCAAGCACTACGGAGGAGGAGGTGTTGGAGGAGGGAGAGGGCTGCGCCAGGGGAAGGGTGCGGCTGCCCTCTCTCTCCCTCACTCTATATAGGGGGAAGGGAGGAGGCGGAGGCGCCCTAGGGTTACCTAGGGGAGGGGCAGCGGCCATAGGGGAAACCCTAGATGGGTTTGGGCGCCCCCACCCCCTAGGAAACTTGCCCCCCAAGCCGGAGGGGCGGCTTCCCTAGGGGTGGCGCCCCACCTCTCCTGGTTACGTGAGATGGGGTGGGAGGGGTGCTCAGCCCCTTAGTGGGCTGATGTGCCCTCTCCCCTTGGCCCATAAGGCCCCCAACGCTTGCCGGGGCCTCCGAAACCCCTTTCGGACACGCTGGTCATCACCTGGTACCCCCGGAACAATTCCGGACTCCAATACCCTTCGTCCAATATACCAATCTTCACATCCGGACCATTCCGGAGCTCCTCATCATATCCGGGATCTCATCCGGGACTCCGAATAACCTTCGGTAACCACATACTATTTCCCATAACAACTCTAGCGTCACCGAACCTTAAGTGTGTAGACCCTACGGGTTCAGGAACCATGCAGACATGACCGAGACGTTCTCCGGTCAATAACCAACAGCGGGATCTGGATACCCATGTTGGCTCCCACATATTCCACGATGATCTCATCGGATGAACCATGATGTCAAGGATTCAAGCAATCCCGTATGCAATTCCCTTTGTCAATCGGTATGTTACTTGCCCGAGATTCTATCGTTGGTATCCCAATACCTCGTTCAATCTCGTTACCGGCAAGTCACTTTACTCGTTCTATAATGCATGATCCCGTGACTAACTACTTAGTCACATTGAGCTCATTATGATGATGCATTACCGAGTGGGCCCAGAGATACCTCTCCGTCATATGGAGTGACAAATCCCAGTCTCGATTCATGCCAACCCAACAGACACTTTCGGAGATACCTGTAGTGCACCTTTATAGCCACCCAGTTACATTGTGACATTTGGTACACCCAAAGCACTCCTACGTTATAAGGGAGTTACACAATCTCATGGTCTAAGGAAATGATACTTGACATTAGAAAAGCTTTAGAAAACGAACTACACGATCTTGTGCTATGCTTAGGATTGGGTCTCGTCCATCACATCATTCTCCTAATGATGTGATCCCGTTATCAATGACATCCAATGTCCATGGTCAGGAAACCATGACCATCTGTTGATCAATGAGCTAGTCAACTAGAGGCTCACTAGGGACATGTTGTGGTCTATGTATTCACACATGTATTACGGTTTCCAGTTAATACAATTATAGCATGAACAATAGACAATTATCATGAACAAGGAAATACAATAATAACCTTTTTATTATTGCCTCTAGGGCATATTTCCAACAATTTTGAGTATGTGCTCGCTGACGGAACTACTCTCCTCCATCTTACAACTGTAGAACTTGTCGGAGACTTCATATCTCTTGACCCGGGCATGAGCTTGGAAAACCATTTTCAGCTCTTGGAACATCTCATATGCTCCATGTTGCTCAAAACGCTTTTGGAGCCCTGGTTCTAAGCTGTAGAGCATGCCGCACTTAACAAGGGAGTAATCATCACTACGCGACTGCCAGGCATTCATAACGTCTTGAGTTGCTGGGAAAACAGGTGCTTCACCTAGCGTTGCATCAAGGACATATGCTTTCTTGGCAGCTATGAGGATAATCCTCTGGTTACAGACCCAGTCCGTGTAGTTGCTACCATCGTCTTTCAGCTTGGTTTTCTCTAGGAACGCGTTGAAGTTGAGGGCAACATTAGCGTGGGGCATTTGATCTACAATACATATTGCAAAGATTTTAGACTATGTTCATGATAATTAAGTTCTTCTAACCAAATTATTTAATGAACTCCCACTCAGATAGACATCCCTCTAGTCATCTAAGTGAGACATGATCCGAATCGACTAGGCCATGTCCGATCATCACGTGAGACGAACTAGTCATCAACGGTGAATATCTCCATGTTCATCATATCTTCTATACGACTCATGTTCGACCTTTCGGTCTTCGGTGTTCCGAGGCCATGTCTGTACATGCTAGGCTTGTCAAGTCAACCTAAGTGTATTGCGTGTGTAAATCTGGCTTACACCCGTTGTATGCGAACGTTAGAACCTATCACACCCGATCATCATGTGGTGCTTCGGAACAACGGACCTTTGCAACGGTGCACAGTTAGGGGGAACACTTTCTTGAAATTTTAGTGAGGGATCATCTTATTTATGCTACCGTCATTCTAAGCAAATAAGATGTAAAAACATGATAAACATCACATGCAATCAAATAGTGACATGATATGGCCAATATCATTTTGCTCCTTTTGATCTCCATCTTCGGGGCGCCATGATCATCATCGTCACCAGCATGACACCACGATCTCCATCATCGTGTCTTCATGAAGTTGTCTCGCCAACTATTACTTCTACTACTATAGCTAACAGTTAGCAATAAAGTAAAGTAATTACATGGCGTTTTCATTGACACGCAGGTCATACAATAAATTAAGACAACTCCTATGGCTCCTGCCGGTTGTCATACTCATCGACATGCAAGTCGTGATTCCTATTACAAGAACATGATCAATCTCATACATCACATATATCATTCATCACATCCTTTTTGGCCATATCACATCACACGGCATATGCTGCAAGAACAAGTTAGACGTCCTCTAATTGTTGTTGCAAATTTTCACGTGGCTGCTATAGGTTTCTAGCAAGAACGTTTCTTACCTACGCCAAAACCACAACGTGATATGCCAAATTCTATTTACCCTTCATAAGGACCCTTTTCATCGAATCCGATCTGACTAAAGTGGGAGAGACAGACACCCGCTAGCCACCTTATGCAACTAGTGCATGTCAGTCGGTGGAACCTATCTCACGTAAGCGTACGTGTAAGGTCGGTCCGGGCCGCTTCATCCCATGATGCCGCCGAATCAAGATAAGACTAGTAACGGCAAGTAAATTGACAAAATCGACGCCCACAACAACTTGTATTCTACTCGTGCATAGAAACTACGCATAGACATAGCTCTGATACCACTGTCGGGGATCGTTGCAGAAATTTAAAAAAATTCTACGCATCACCAAGATCAATCTATGGAGAGACTAGCAACGAGAGAGAGGGAAGTGCATCTTCATACCCTTGAAGATCGCGATGCGGAAGCGTTACAAGAACACGGATGAAGGAGTCGTACTCGTAGCGATTCAGATCGCGGTTGATTCTGATCTAAGCGCCGAATAATGGCGCCTCCGTGTTCAACACACGTGCAGCCCGGTGATGTCTCCCACGCCTTGATCCAGCAAGGAGAGAGGGAGAGGTTGGGGAAGACAACTCTAGCAGCAGCACGATGGCGTGTGGTGTTGGAGCAGCGTGGCACTCCGGCAGGGCTTCACCAAGCACCGCGGAAGGAAGAGGAGGTGTTGGAGAGGGGGAGGGCTGCACCTTGGATGTGGTGCGGCTGCCCTCCCTCCACCCCTCTATTTATAGGGTGAAGGGGGAAGGGGGCCGGCCCCTCTAGATGAGATCTAGAGGGGGGGCGGCGGCCAAGGGGAGGGGGCTTACCCCCCAAGCCAAGGGGGGCGCCCCCTTTAGGGTTCCCCCCAACCCTAGGCGCCTAGCCCACTTAGGGGCTCGTTCCCTTCCACATACAGCCCATAGGGCCCTCTGGGGTAGGTGGACCCTCCCGGTGGACCCCCAGAACCCTTTCGGTGGTCCTGGTACAATACCGGCAAACCCCCGAATACTTCCGGTGACCGTATGATGACTTCCCATATATAAATCTTCACCTCCGGACCATTCCGGAACTCCTTGTGATGTCCGGGATCTTATACGGGACTCCGAACAACATTCGGTAACCACGTACTAACTTTCCCTATAACCCTAGCGTCATCGAACCTTAAGTGTGTAGACCCTACGGGTTCGGGAGGCATGTAGACATGACCGAGACATCTCTCCGGTCAATAACTAACAGCGGGATATAGATACCCAAGTTGGCTCCCACATGCTCCACGATGATCTCATCGGATGAACCACGATGTCGGGGATTCAATCAATCCCATACACAATTTCCTTTGTCTACCGGTATGATACTTGCCCGAGATTCGATCGTCGGTATCCATATACCTTGTTCAATCTCGTTACCGGCAAGTCTCTTTACTTGTCTGTAATACATCCTCCCGTGATCAACTCCTTGATCACATTGAGCTCATTATGATAATGTCCTACCGAGTGGGCCTAGAGATACCTCTCCGTCACACGGAGTGACAAATCCCAGTCTCGTTTCGTGCCAACCCAACAGACACTTTCGGAGATACCCGTAGTGCACCTTTATAGCCACCCAGTTACGTTGTGATGTTTGGCACACCCAAAGCCTTCCTACGGTATCCGAGAGTTGCACAATCTCATGGTCTAAGGAAATGATACTTGACATTAGAAAAGCTTTAGCAGATGAACTACACGATCTTGTGTTATGCTTAGGATTGGGTCTTGTCCATCACATCATTTTCCTAATGATGTGATCCCGTTATCAACGACATCCAATGTCCATGGTCAGGAAACCGTAACCATCTATTGATCAACGAGCTAGTCAATTAGAGGCTCACTAGGGACATGTTGTGGTCTATGTATTCACACATGTATTTACGATTTCCGGATAACACAATTATAGCATGAATAATACACAATTATCATGAACAAGGAAATATAATAATAACCATTTTATTATTGCCTCTAGGGCATATTTCCAACACTTTTTCCTTTGTTGATTGTTCCCATTAAATTCTTCATCTGACTTGCGTGACTGGTTCTGGGGTGCTTGGCTTCACTGTATCCATATCCTAGCAGATCTCACTTCACCTTTTCCTGCTTATACTGGCTCCAATTCTATTCATAGCTGTTGACTGATCTGAGATTTACCATGTCTGAATTATATGTCTGTTTCACAAATTCGAGGGTGATTTCTCATTGCTGTGTCTGTACTGACAACTGTCCATGAATTAGTGATCAGATTGTTTTGATGAACACCCAAGCTCTGACTCCTTGCATTGGGTTCCTCCATGAAATGCAGGTCCTTCTGGTTCCAAACAGTGAGTTGAGGCATAACTGCTTTCCTGACAGATTCTGACTTATCACAGGAATTGCTGAACCATCCTGACTGGCTCCATCGTCTTTAGTCTCGGCTTCATACCGAATATTTGATTGTCGCCTGTCGTGGCCAGCATAAGGGGTATGACCTTATCTGATAATATCCTCATCCTTGACTGACGGTGGTTCAAAATTGAGTAGACTCCTTAGGTGAATATCCATGGCAGTCGATCCTGACTCAAACTGTCCGGGGCATCTGCACCATGTGAATCATGCAACAATTATCAGTCTGGCTCCTTCATTACTGTTTTCCTTGCCTGGATCCTTGGGTGAAGGAGCGGGGTCATATTGCTTCTTCGTGTGACCATAGGTTCTGTCGGTTGCAATATTTTGACCGGGGGGAAAATGATCATCTGAACCCTTGGAAGAAATCGGCAAATAAATCAGTAGCCACCAGAACGGTATTTACAACTCAGATCTGGGACATTACTGAGATAACTCAACCACGGCTTAGGACGGCTGAAAAGCAGCTCAGAGCATGAGACTGAGTCGATGAGAAGAAAGTGGTAGCTCCCTAGCCAAAAGCAGCTATAGGGCTACTATCACAAAAAGAAACTCAACAGCTGTATGAGACGGCCGAAAAGCAGCTCAGAACCCATGCCAGTCGTTCAAGAGAGAAATATAAAGTCGGCATCCACCCTGGACGGCCAAAAACGGCTTAGAACACAGGCGTGGTGCCGTTACCAGAGAAGAGAAGACAAGGGCTCATCAGGATCATATTCCAGGTTCACCGATACTTGTACAGAGCTCAGTGTTGTCGTCAATCCTCATGGTCCTTTGTCACACTGAGGTGTATATCTGACTTCCTTCACATATATCTGAGATTCTGATTCCTGAGGCAGACTTGTGTTCTGACTGATTCTTGCTTCTAACCAACTGTCGCGGAGCTGATTCTGCCATCTTTGACTGAAATTGCATTGTTGCCTTGCACATAGCTTATCTTCTTGCTGATATGATCATTTCTATCATGAAGAGTGCACACTAAGGCAAACTTGATTATCCGTACTGTTGTAAGGAGTGCACGCTATTGCAAACATGATACCGACTGTCCATCCAGTATTCCTTTTCCATTTAGATGAGATATTCCAAATTTCGCTGCAGTCTGCTGATAACCTCATTCCATTTATCTGAGCTTCCAAACCTTTGAACTCCTTGCTGATTCTTCAGGTCTGGTGTTGGTTGACGAGCAACTTTAATGAGGGAAAAATAATGCCACACCGAAGGCCCAAAGAAAGAAGTAAAAGAAACGACGAAAACAACAAAACAAACACACAAGCATACAAATAATATAAATAATCAAGCAACATCGCATATTACTGCTACTCACACAATAATATGCATGCACACCTAAGCAGACAAGTCTCACGAAAACTCCGGATATTGCGATCTAATATTCTGTGGCAGTGTGCACGAAAGTGAATTCACGTGTGGAAAGGGTTGGGGTAATCAAGGCTACACCAAGCACTGGCTAAACTCCGGTTGCAACTAGATGGATACGGGGCGAGGACGGACTTGGTGATCAAGTAGCGAGACTCAAGGTCACGACTACATCATCATCAAGCATACGAAAGGGAATCATACATGTCCAAAGAATGGAGTGACAGGGCAATACAGTGGAGGAGAAGCAAGGCTTGATGGCATTGCCCTTTTTCAACAACAAATATCTGTAAGGGTTGCCGAAGGGACGAGATGGATGGCACGATTCCGGATAGAGGCAAGTCTATCACCGAAATAATATGGGTGGGTGTCGGAAAGATATCGATGTGATACCTGAGCATAACTCCTGCAAATGGTGTCCGGAACACTTGGTACCAGGGCATCACTCTACTGGGATAGAGATGACGCCAAACACCGAAGAGCAGGCATGCAAAGAAGGAGAGTGTAGGTAGTGGATTGAAACCGATGCCACCTATACTCACAAGATTATCCGTTAGCGACAAGATAATAATCTATATGCATGCTAACAAACAAATGCAACAATCAAGTGCAACAAACCAACGGGGCTCTATACTACCGCATTCTAACGTTTGCACGGTCTAGGGCATCCTACAGCCATACCTGCTCTGATACTAAGCCTGTGGCACCCCGACTCTATTCCAGCCCAGAGATCGAGGAGAAGTCTTCTGGAATACGGCACTGCTTAGCATAGAACAAACCAGCTCTTTATTACAATCTATATGGGTACAAGGGGATTACATCGGCACAGCGACACTACGCCTGCCACGGTTGCTCCATGCAAGAAGCAGAACAACACGATGCAGCGGAAGGACTACTGGTAGCGGAAAAGTGACGACGGTGGCGAACTCCACTCCGCAGGGACTCTAGCTGGAACGCTTATCCTAGCTCACAAACAAGGAATCCACGACAAACAAGCAATCATATCCGGCATGACCTACAAACTGGCATGACACGCCAGGTCAGTACATTGAATGTACTTGCAAGCTCACAACAACCAAAGCAATCAAGACAAACAATAGCATGGCAATTACAGATTATTAAGCAATGATGAACACGATACTATCAGAACAACATGGCATGTACAAGATGATACAGCTAGAACAATACGAGCATGGCATAAACATATGAACCTGATGAGACTAGCATGCAACATGATGAACTATCATGCACCAACTTACTCTGTTCGGGTTACATCATAACCATCACCTGTATCACTTACCATCACGGATATCACACGATCATCTCAGGATCTAATCAAGGTATTAACAATACCGTAGTAATCATTTAGGACCACAAGGAGCTTGGCCTTTACCCTTGACTCTCGCATAACATCACAAATATCCAACAAGTTGGTATTCCTGATACCACAGTGATCCTCTCACGATCACATAAATATCAACCAACTTCTTTCATCATCGAACCAGGGTTGTTGTTAAGCACATTATTATTACTTTTGACCCACAGTGTGACCGACACGAACTGAGCCCATATCCGCGGGCGCAGCTATCGATAGATTTAACACACACACACACTGCAGAGGTTAGCACACTGTACCCACACCACTGAACCCTGGCCTCGAACTCCCATTCGGGTGGACCAAAGCGTTCCAACAAAACCATCCTACTGCCATGACACTCTCCCGGCCACTCCGACCAACTCCCCTTTAGGCTAAGTCCTGGGTGGCCCCGTGCCTACCAAAGGCACCAACGGCCACCGTCGTGGCAAAACAGTCCCAAACGGGGACAAGGATCCATACAAAACAACGGGCACACAAGGCTTATGCCGTCCTACCTGATCAGGGTAGCACCCGCCACCCGCGCATAACCTTCCCTCGCGGGAGGCACCGGTGAGAGGTATGACAATAGACCCAGTTAGGACCCCCATAGGGTAAGCGTGGTTGCACTAGTCAGATCGATATGGTGGCACCATGACTCAGCCAACAGTTGTTCAAGTTCAATTTAATACGGTTAAACTTGAATGCAATATGCTGAGCCATGATAAAATAACATGATGCAACTACAATGCATGAACATGATATCAAAATAAGCATGGAGGTGCAACATAATCAACGAGCATAACAACAACATGTAACAATTTTTCCAGATGAGCATGGCATACTGACAAGCATGAATATCACAACTAGCGCACTACCCATAGCATGACATGACCACTAGCATCAATAATAAATACCATGCAATAACATAATGATAAAACTACCATGCAAGTATTTAATCAACTGGATGCAAAGGAACATGCATAACAATGGTACTCGGGACAGACGATAGTCATGCACCGAAGACCATCACCAACATGTACTATTACCAAGCATGGCCACTATAATACTAGCATAAAGAACAAAATAACAGAGTGCAAGAAAACATAGCGTCACGGTAAACACCGATCCATAAGCATAGCCGAAATAACGGCAGCAGTAGCAAAACAATCAAACAATTATTAAAGATTCAAGTTGGAAACCAATGCTTCTGCATGGCTATCATGCAAATGGTGGTTGTGGCTTCCTGGGGATGGAGAAGGCTCCGGGGAGAAGTGCGGGGAAGCCGCGGAAAGAATCGCCGGAAAGGGTTCGCTCTCGGAGGGGGCTGATTAGGGGCAAGGAAAAAATGGTCATTTTTAGAATGTTAAAACATAGTGAAAATGGTGGTAACAGAATGGGCTCGACGAGACGAAGACGTGGGCGTTGGATTCACCTCGATCAGAGCTACGGTTGAAAAGTTGTGAATGGTTGAAGTTCAGGGACTATTCTGCAAAAATATCACCACAAATAGGTCCCTGAGTGGATAAGGCAGAAACGGATTTTAAAAAATACGCTTTTCGGAGAAGAAACACATTTATGCGCAAAGAACAACTAGAATACGCTTTCGGGAAACAGAAACGTATGACCTTGAATACGCTTCCACTTACGTGACTAGTCAGAGGCGGGGTCAAAGCACGGTTGCTGAAGGGCGGGTCCCACTGGGCGGGGCCCGTCAGTTATCCACGTGGGCAGCCGGGTCAACGCGGGGCCGGCTTCGGTGTGGCTAATTGGTGGGGCCCGCGCACCTCTCTCTCTCTCTCTCCTGTCCTCCTCCTTCAACCTCCCGACGAGACGACAGTGGAGGCCCGACCGAGCGCGGCCGGCGTTGGCCCCGGCGCTCCTGGCCATCTCCAGCCCAGGGGAAGGCGCCTATGGGGTCAGGGAGGAGCGCCGCGCCCTTCTCACGCATCAGCAGCACCGGGGAGGGGCTGAGATGGTGGCGACGCGCGGAGGCAGAGAACCACGGCGGCGGCTGGCTATGGGACTCGCGGCCACGAGCACTCCGGCGCCGAGCTGCGGGGTGGGGGAGGGACGCCGGACTACGGGGAACCTACTGGTGGAGGAAGGGAATGGGGAGGGGTGCTGCCGTGCTCGAATTTGAGCGAAGCATCGCAGCGGCCATGGCGGCAATGGGGGGCAACGGGAGCTCCTCGAGCTCGGGGAAGAGGCTAGGAGGGGTACTAGGAGGTGGTAAAGATGAGTGGTGAGCTCGTACGAGGCTGGGGTGGGCTTATATAGCCGTGGCAAGGAGGTTCGAGCTCGGTTGCCACCGCGGACGCGTGTGCTCGTGCATGGGCTCGAAGGTAGACGACATAGGGGAATAGGGGAGAGGCTCACTGGGGCAGAGGCGTCCAAGGGAGCACGGGGAGGAAGCGGCCGAGGCGCGGACGGAGCCGGTCGGCTACATCGCTCCCGTGGGCGCTCACTGTTCGGCGACGGGGTGGGTCGCCGGGGAATCAAACGGAGGGGGAAATGGCTCCAGGAGGATAGCTACGACGCGTGCTAGCTGTTAGACAAGCTCACGCGCGCGAAGACGACGAGAGGAGGGGCCCGAAGCAAACGACGCTCAGCTCGCGTCCATTGCTGCCAGAGCGCGTGCAAACGACGCGGTCACCACTGTGACCGGCAAGGAGGGGACGCGAGAGGCTGCATCGTGATGTCTAGTGATGAATCCTTGCATACTAGAGGCCGAGGGAGGTGATGGATCACGCAGAAGTACCAAAGAGAGATGTGAGCGATCGCCTGAAGTTTGTTGTATCAGTTTTGGCTGAGTAATGCTGATCTACAGGAACTTGATTGGGTCAAATGAAGTTGTCTGGGGTGATTAGATAAGGAAAGACTACGGTCCTGAAAAGTTTGGATGGAAATGGACCAATATTTAATACACTTGCTTTGCAATTGCATAAACTGGTCCAGAAATAAGATCATGATGGTGCACTCAAATGGAGAAGCCACTCAGGGGCGGAGCCAGGATTTGAACATAGGGGGGGGGCGAAGAGGATCGCGCATAAAACCTAGCACACGTATAAGTCAAATCTTGAATAACAGCATATGCTTTTCCAACTAAAGCAAGCCATAATTTTGTCTGTTTAAATGGAACTCAGCATCCACCAAGCTAATCTAATAAGTCAATTGTCTCAGCGACCATGAATTTTACAGTTTTTTCTTCCCAATATAGGCAATCATGGTCGAAGAACTTTACTTTGAAAATGTGCATTGCAAGTTGTTAAGATAAAATGAAATTTATTGGCAGGTACCTTCTTTTGAAAGCATGTTTGATAATCTCATCAATGGTGAATCATAGAAAAATTAGAAAATAAATAAATTAGACTTCCAACAGATACTCTCTTACCTTATGTCCTTATAATCCATGCTTGCATTGCAAATTCCATTCTCATCTCGAGATTTAGATGTGACGGCATAACCACACATCAACGACAGGTCATCACCCCACTAGCGATTCAGCTTAGTACTGCACGAAATAAAGATCAGATCAGGTTTGGACTTGCATTGCCTAGCTATATGAGAATCACTAGATCAAGTTTGGACTCACGCTTGACGTGGGAGAATTGCAGCGAGAAAATAGATGGTTGGATTGATCGGCCTCAGATTTGGCGGGCAACCGATAGGCGCGAAGCACCCCGGCTTGGCAGCCGCACCTTTGCCAGCTCCTGACGGCGATGCTCGATGGAACCCTAACATGGGCGAGGCGATAGCCAAATTGACTCGTCAATGTGGATAAATCAATGCATCAATTGTGGGCTGGGCTACTTTTAGGCTTGGGCCGTTCAGCAATTAGCATGTTTGATAGTTAGAGGTTATCCTATTTCATCGCTATAATTTCCGATCGAGTAGATTCAGATCTATAACACCAAAAAGTACCGTAGTCCCCGCTCGTACCTGTTGAGGG
>NC_041383.1:553690293-553728102 GCF_002162155.2 Triticum dicoccoides
CGCCCCCCCACTGGCTCCGCCCCTGAAGCCACTTGAGCTCAAATTTGGCAAGACAGGGTTATTTGGCCATATGAAGATGTTGTAAAGGTTTCATACCAATTGGATAAACCAAAATGGTACTTCCTTCACAAACATTTCCACTGACCAGAAACTAGAAATAATTTTGATGATCAAATGACTTAATCAAATGATCCCAAATTTGGTGGAGACATGTTATATAGGTAGTATCATGATCTGGTAATTTATCAGGATTAATTAAGAAATATAAAATATACTTGCTTCACAACCTGAAAATATTGCCAGAAAAAAAGATTTGGTCCTGTGCTCACATAGATAATAGGATAGGGCTCAAAATTGGAGGAGGGCAATTATATGAGCACATGAAGGACTCTGCAAAATTTTAACTTATTTGGATAACCCTAGCTAGCACTTCCTTCACAAAGGCTTCCCTCAGACAGGAACTTTGAAAAAATCACTGAGGAAGCTTGGCAAATAAAGTTGAATTTTGTCACAGGCCAATTATTTGGACATGAAAAGGTGTCCAAGAAGTTTGAGGTCAATTGGGCAGAGGAAAATAACACTTGCTTCACAATGTGCCATTTAGGGCAGAATAGGAATTGAATTATTTGAGTATGATGATAAACATGGCAGATAAAATAATTTGCCATATTTGAGAAAGATATGACCCAAACAATTTATGAGAATTATTTGGGAATTTTAGGAGTGATGGAAATATAGGTTGCTTCACAACCTAGGGCAAATTGAGTTATTCCTTTAATAGAAAAGGAATATCCCCAATAAAAAGAATATTGGGATTTGAGCTAGGATGAAAATGAGAAGGTCTAGGGAAGTATTTGAGGTTGACAAGCCACCTTGGAAGCAAAGAAGAGGTCATCTTCTTCAGTTTCCAGACCACAAAGCCACGGAGAAAGAAAACTCAAGCAAAAATCTCATAAAAACAAATGAATAAGAAAGGGCCAAAAATCAGGCTGTGAAAATTTGTATAAGATACGCCTTGACGTATCCATCCAGTTATAGTGAAAATGGTTTGTGGCCCAGTTTCTGTGGTTTTCGCTTCTTACTTCATTTTTTGATTTGCTTATCGACCGCATCCGTACACTTTGGTACGTTTCATATTCGCCAGGGGCTTCCCATCGTCCCATAATACGGCAGCAAAGTCCAAACAGTTCTTATAGACAAGTTCGGCACCCCAAATTTAGCATTATATGCATTGGCTCTGAATCATGTCTTTGGTCAATAGTTGGGTTGCCCGGCTCCTGTGCTTGCTACCCTACGTTCCGCTACATCGGCTAGGGTAGTAAAGGGAGAACTAATGCGATTGTGCCCTGGTCTAAACCGGATGAGCACCTCAGTAGAGAAAGCCGAAAACTGACTGTCATGATACGGCGAGAGCCGGTCAGCTGTTCGGAGGTCACAAATCATTGGAGATTTTTTCCGCATTCCGTCAAGGATCGGTACTTCCGATCAGGCGCTGAAAGCACTCTGGTTCGTATACCAGGGGATGCGCCCATGTTTTATTATAAAAATCCTATGGCTAAGTGAGGGCATTTAAGCCGCATAGTCTGATTTTATGGTTCGTTGCGCTAAACAACTACTTCAGGGACCATATAATTGGATAAATAGATTCCACCCCGAACACCTCTGTACTACCTACGCGAGGGCAGAAGCCGACGACTGGACAACCCTCAGATTTCATACAACACGGCCGCACAGGAGGAAACAATTAAAACATAACGAGCATTATATTACAAACTGGCTTTTGTTTTTTATCATACAAGGCATGGACAAGACATGAGTGTATTCATTCTAAAACAATGTCCTGCCCGCACTGCGCTGCTCCAAGTCGAGACCCTTCTAGGACATCAGCAAAATATCGCTCGGGTGTCTGGTGCTCCTTGCCCTCTGGCGGCCCCTTGGCCACCTCGACCGCGTCCATCTTTGCCCACCACATCTTGCAACGGGCGAAGGCCATGCTGGCACCTTCGATGCAAACTGATCGCTTGACGATGTCTATCTGAGGACAGGACTCCACTACCCACTGCACGAGGCCAAAATAACTGTTGGGTATCGCCTCGGCTGGAAACAGCCGGATTATTAAGTCCTTCATGGCCAGTTCGGCCACTCTGTGCAGCTCGACCAGCTGTTTCAGCTGATCGGTAAAGGGCACCGGATGTTTTGGCACAACGTACTGTGCCCAGAACAACTTCTCCGTGGAGCTCCCTTCTTTCACTCAGAAGAACTCCGCCGCATCGGCCGCGCTGCGTGGCAGATCCGCAAAAGCTCCTGGGTAACTCTGAATCTTGGTTAGTAAAAGGTACTTCCTCTCTGCATACTTGCTTTGCATGTTAAATTCCTTACCCGCCATGATCTTCTTGGCCTCCTGCAACTCTTGGAGAGTGTCCCGGGCCTCATCCCGTGCAGTCTCCACGCTTTGGCGAGCCTTGGTAAGTTCGGTCTCTTGAACTGATGCCTTGCGCTCCAAGGCTTCGCACTTCTTCACCACGTCCTGGAGCTCCTGCTGGACCTCACTTACCCGGGCCTTGAGCTTCTTACGGGTGGCTTGCTGCTAGACAACCTTCCCCTCGGCTTCGGCCAGCGCATTTTTCAGGGCCTCGACCTCGGTCGCCGCCCCTACACATATTATGACACTCCGGTCAATACTCGCCGCTTATGCTCTCCGAATAACACAGCAAGTCGTCACTTACCTTGCTTCTCCTGGAGCCGAATCCTCACCTCGCCGAGCTCGTTCTCGGCCTGCTCCAACCTCTACTTCAGCCCAGAGACTTCGGCAGTATGCGAGGTCGCGGCCAACAGCGACGCCTGCTCATTCATAAATGTTAAGTCAGTCTCCTACAAAGGGTTGATCCTCTGTCTGGCCTTTCTTCCCGAACACCGGACAGTGTCTCAGGGGATACTATGAGCATGGAGTGTTCCTTTTCTATGTAACTTACCTCAAAACCTGTCAACAGATTGTTGCAGGCCTCGTTTAGTCCGCTCTTAACAAACTGAACTTTCTCGATCACCATACCCATAAGGACATGATGCTCACCCACAATGGAGGCAGTTTGTAGCGCCTCCATCAGGTTATCCGGTGCACCTGGTTGGACAGGGGCTATCGGTGGAATTGGTGCACCCCCCTCCTTTGAAGGAGGGTGCTCGCCGGATTCTGGGGCCGTATTGGTGTCCGGAATAGTATTCTGCTGAGGGGCGAACTGAATGAACGAAATATGCCCTAGAGGCAATAATAAAGTTATTATTTATTTCCTCATATCATGATAAATGTTTATTATTCATGCTAGAATTGTATTAACTGGAAACATAATACATGTGTGAATACATAGACCAACATAACGTCACTAGTATGCCTCTACTTGACTAGCTCATTAATCAAAGATGGTTATGTTGCCTAACCATAGACATGTGTTGTCATTTGATTAACGGGATCACATCATTAGGAGAATGATGTGATTGACATGACCCATTCTGTTAGCCTAGCACTTGATCGTTTAGTATGTTGCTATTGCTTTCTTCATGACTTATACATGTTCCTGTAACTATGAGATTATGCAACTCCCGTTTACCGGAGGAACACTTTGTGTGCTACCAAACGTCACAACGTAACTGAGTGATTATAAAGGAGCTCTACAGGTGTCTCCAAAGGTACATGTTGGGTTGGCGTATTTCGAGATTAGGTTTTGTCACTCCGATTGTCGGAGAGGTATCTCTGGGCCCTCTCGGCAATGCACATCACTATAAGCCTTGCAAGCAATGTAGCTAATGAGTTAGTTATGGAATGATGCATTATGTAACGAGTAAAGAGACTTACCGGTAACGAGATTGAACTAGGTATTGGGTACCGACGATCGAATCTCGGGCAAGTAACATACCGATGACAAAGGGAACAACGTATGTTGTTATGCGGTTTGACCGATAAAGATCTTCGTAGAATATGTAGGAGCCAATATGAGCATCCAGGTTCCGCTATTGGTTATTGACCGAGAATAGTTCTAGGTCATGTCTACATAGTTCTCGAACCCGTAGGGTCCGCACGCTTAACGTTACGATGACAGTTTTATTATGAGTTTATAAGTTTTGATGTATCGAAGATTGTTCGGAGTCCCGGATGTGATCACGGACATGACGAGGAGTCTCGAAATGGTCGAGACATAAAGATTGATATATTGGAAGCCTATGTTTGGACATCGGAAGTGTTCCGGGTGAAATCGGCATTTTAGCGGAGTACCGGGAGGTTACCGGAACCCCCCGGTAACCTAATGGGCCTTATTGGGCCTAGTGGAGGAAGAGGAGAGGAGGCCTAGGGGCTGCCGCGCGCCCCTCCCCACCCAAGTCCAAATTGGACAAGGAGGGGGGGCGGCGCCCCCCTTTCCTTTCCCCCCTCTCTTCCTTCCCCCCAAGTCCTAATCCAACTAGGGAAAGGGGGGGTCCTACTCCCGGTGGGAGTAGGACTCCTCCGGCGCGCCTCCTCCTAGGGTCGGCCGCACCCTCCCTTGCTCCTTTATATACGGGGGCAGGGGGCACCCTAGAACACACAAGTTGATCTTCGTGATCGTTCCTTAGCCGTGTGCGGTGCCCCCCTCCACCATATTCCACCTCGGTCATATTGTTGCGGTGCTTAGGCGAAGCCCTGCGTGGGTAGAGCATCATCATCATCACCACGCCGTCATGTTGATGGAACTCATCCCCAACACTTTGCTGGATCGGAGTCCGAGGATCGTCATCGAGCTGAACGTGTGCTGAACTCGGAGGTGCCGTACGTTCGGTACTTGGATCGGTCGGATCGTGAAGACGTACGACTACATCAACCGTGTTGTCATAACGCCTCTGCTTTCGGTCTACGAGGGTACGTGGACAATACTCTCCCCTCTCGTTGCTATGCATCACCATGATCTTGCGTGTGCGTAGGAATTTTTTGAAATTACTATGTTCCGCAACAGTGGCATCCGAGCCTGGTTTTATGCATAGATGTCATATGCACGAGTAGAACACAAGTGAGTTGTGGGCGATACAAGTCATACTGCTTACCAGCATGTCATACTTTGGTTTAGCGGTATTGTGAGATGAAGCGGCCCGGACCGACATTACGCGTACGCTTACGCGAGACTGGTTTCACCGTTACGAGCACTCGTGTTTAAAGGTGGCTGGCGGGTGTCTGTCTCTCTCACTTTAGTTGAACCGAGTGTGGCTACGCCCGGTCCTTGCGAAGGTTAAAACAACACTAACTTGACGAACTATCGTTGTGGTTTTGATGCGTAGGTAAGAACGGTTCTTGCTAAGCCCGTAGTAGCCACGTAAAATTTGCAACAACAAAGTAGATGACGTCTAACTTGTTTTTGCAGGGCATGTTGTGATGTGATATGGTCAAGACGTGATACTATATTTTATTGTATGAGATGATCATGTTTTGTAACCAAAGTTATCGGCAACTGGTAGGAGCCATATGGTTGTCGCTTTATTGTATGAAATGCAAACGCCCTGTAATTGCTTTACTTTATCACTAAGTGGTAGCGATAGTCGTAGAAGCAATAGATGGCGTAACGACAATGATGCTACGATGGAGATCAAGGTGTCGCGCCGGGACAATGGTGATCACGATGATGCTTCGAAGATGGAGATCACAAGCATAAGATGATGATGGCCATATCATATCCTTTATGCATCTTATCTTGATTTGATTGACGGTAGCATTTTAAGATGATCTCTCACTAAAATTATCAAGAAGTGTTCTCCCTGAGTATGCACCATTGCGAAAGTTCTTCGTGCTGAGACACCACATGATGATCGGGTGTGATAGGCTCTACATTCAAATACAACGGGTGCAAAACAGTTGCACACGCGGAATACTCAGGTTAAACTTGACGAGCCTAGCATATAACAGATATGGCCTCGGAACACGGAGACTGAAAGGCCGAGCGTGAATCATATAGTAGATATGATCAACATATTGATGTTCACCGTTGAAACTACTCCATCTCACGTGACGATCGGACATGGTGTAGTTGATATGGATCACGTAATCACTTAGAGGACTAGAGGGATGTCTATCTAAGTGGGAGTTCTTTAGTAATATGATTAATTGAACTTAAATTTATCATGAACTTAGTACCTGATAGTATTTTGCTTGTCTATGTTTGTTGTAGATAGATGGCTCGTGCTGTTGTTCCGTTGAATTTTAATGCGTTCCTTGAGAAAGCAAAGTTGAAAGATGATGGTAGCAATTACACGGACTGGGTCCGTAACCTGAGGATTATCCTCATTGCTGCATAGAAGAATTACGTCCTGGAAGCACCGCTGGGTGCTAGGCCTGCTGCCGATGCAACTGACGACGTTAAGAATGTCTGGCAGAGCAAAGCTGATGACTACTCGATAGTTCAGTGTGCCATGCTTTACGGCTTAGAACCGGGTCTTCAACGACGTTTTGAACGTCATGGAGCATATGAGATGTTCCGGGAGTTGAAGTTAATATTTCAAGCAAATGCCCGGATTGAGAGATATGAAGTCTCCAATAAGTTCTATAGCTGCAAGATGGAGGAGAATAGTTCTGTCAGTGAACATATACTCAAAATGTCTGGGTATAATAATCACTTGATTCAACTGGGAGTTAATCTTCCTGATGATAGTGTCATTGATAGAATTCTTCAATCACTGCCACCAAGCTACAAGAGCTTCGTGATGAACTATAATATGCAAGGGATGGACAAGACTATTCCCGAGCTCTTTGCAATGCTAAAAGCCGCGGAGGTAGAAATCAAGAAGGAGCATCAAGTGTTGATGGTCAACAAGACCACCAGTTTCAAGAAAAAGGGCAAAGGGAAGAAGAAGGGGAACTTCAAGAAGAACAACAAACAAGTTGCTGCTCAAGAGAAGAAACCTAAGTCTAGACCTAAGCCTGAAACTGAGTGCTTCTACTGCAAGCAGACTGGACACTGGAAGCGGAACTGCCCCAAGTATTTGGCGGATAAGAAGGATGGCAAAGTGAACAAAGGTATATGTGATATACATGTTATTGATGTGTACCTTACTAATGCTCGCAGTAGTACCTGGGTATTTGATACTGGTTCTATTGCTAATATTTGCAACTCGAAACAGGGACTACGGATTAAGCGAAGATTGGCTAAGGACGAGGTGACGATGCGCGTGGGAAATGGTTCCAAAGTCGATGTGATCGCGGTCGGCACGCTACCTCTACATCTACCATCGGGATTAGTTTTAGACCTAAATAATTGTTATTTGGTGCCAGCATTGAGCATGAACATTATATCTGGATCTTGTTTGATGTGAGACGGTTATTCATTTAAGTCAGAGAATAATGGTTGTTCTATTTATATGAGTAATATCTTTTATGGTCATGCACCCTTAAAGAGTGGTCTATTTTTATTGAATCTCGATAGTAGTGATACACATATTCATAGTGTTGAAGCCAAAAGATGCAGAGTTGATAATGATAGTGCAACTTATTTGTGGCACTGCCGTTTAGGTCATATCGGTATAAAGCGCATGAAGAAACTCCATACTGATGGACTTTTCGAATCACTTGATTATGAATCACTTGGTACTTGCGAACCGTGCCTCATGGGCAAGATGACTAAAACGCCGTTCTCTGGAACTATGGAGCGAGCAACTAATTTGTTGGAAATCATACATACTGATGTTTGTGGTCCAATGAATGTTGAGGCTCGCGGCGGGCATCGTTATTTTCTCACCTTCACAGATGATTTGAGCAGATATGGGTATATCTACTTAATGAAACACAAGTCTGAAACATTTGAAAAGTTCAAAGAATTTCAGAGTGAAGTGGAAAATCATCGTAACAAGAAAATAAAATTTCTACGATCTGATCATGGAGGAGAATATTTGAGTTATGAGTTTGGTTTACATTTGAAGCAATGCGGAATAGTTTCGCAACTCACGCCACCTGGAACACCACAACGAAATGGTGTGTCTGAACGTCGTAATCGTACTTTACTAGATATGGTGCGATCTATGATGTCTCTTACTGATTTACCGCTATCGTTTTGGGGTTATGCTTTAGAGACGGCCGCATTCACGTTAAATAGGGCACCATCAAAATCCGTTGAGATGACGCCTCATGAACTGTGGTTTGGCAAGAAACCAAAGTTGTCGTTTCTTAAAGTTTGGGGATGCGATGCTTATGTGAAGAAACTTCAACCAGATAAGCTCGAACCCAAATCGGAGAAATGTGTCTTCATAGGATACCCAAAAGAAACTATTGGGTACACCTTCTATCACAGATCTGAGGGCAAGATTTTCGTTGCTAAATTCGGATCCCTTCTAGAGAAGGAGTTTCTCTTGAAAGAAGTGAGTGGGAGGAAAGTAGAACTTGATGAGGTAACTGTACCTGCTCCCTTATTGGAAAGTAGTTCATCACAAGAACCGGTTCCCGTGACAACTACACCAATTAGTGAGGAAGCTAATGATATTGATCATGAAACTTCGGATCAAGTTTCTACTGAACCTTGTAGGTCTACCAGAGTAAGATCTGCACCAGAGTGGTATGGTAATCCTATTCTGGAGGTCATGTTACTTGACCATGACGAACCTATGAACTATGAGGAAGCGATGATGAGCCCAGATTCCGCAAAATGGCTAGAAGCCATGAAATCTGAGATGGGATCCATGTATGAGAACAAAGTATGGACTTTGGTTGACTTGCCCGATGATCGGCAAGCCATTGAGAATAAATGGATTTTTAAGAAGAAGACTGACGCTGATGGTAATGTAACTGTCTATAAAGCTCGACTTGTTGCGAAAGGTTTTCGACAAGTTCAAGGGGTTGACTACGATGAGACTTTTTCACCCGTAGCGATGCTTAAGTCTGTCCGAATCATGTTAGCAATTGCTGCATTTTATGATTATGAAATTTGGCAAATGGATGTCCAAACTGCATTCTTGAATGGATTTCTGGAAGAAGAGTTGTATATGATGCAACCAGAAGGTTTTGTTGATCCGAAAGGTGCTAACAAAGTGTGCAAGCTCCAGCGATCCATTTGTGGACTGGTGCAAGCATCTCGGAGTTGGAATAAACGCTTTGATAGTGTGATCAAAGCATATGGTTTTATACAGACTTTTGGAGAAGCATGTATTTACAAGAAAGTGAGTGGGAGCTCTGTAGCATTTCTGATATTATATGTAGATGACATATTATTAATTGGAAATGATATAGAATTTCTGGATAGCATAAAGGGATACTTGAATAAAAGTTTTTCTATGAAAGACCTTGGTGAAGCTGCTTACATATTGGGCATCAAGATTTATAGAGATAGATCAAGACGCTTAATAGGACTTTCACAAAGCACATACCTTGATAAAGTTTTGAAAAAGTTCAAAATGGATCGGGCAAAGAAAGGGTTCTTGCCCGTACTACAAGGTGTGAAGTTGAGTCAGACTCAATGCCCGACCACAGCAGAAGATAGAGAGAAAATGAAAGATGTTCCCTATTCTTCAGCCATAGGCTCTATCATGTATGCAATGCTGTGTACCAGACCTGACGTGTGCTTAGCAATAAGCTTGGCAGGAAGATACCAAAGTAATCCAGGAGTGGATCACTGGACAGCGGTCAAGAACATCCTGAAATACCTAAAAAGGACTAAGGATATGTTTCTCGTATATGGAGGTGACAAAGAGCTAGTCGTAAATGGTTACGTCGATGCAAGCTTTGACACTGATCTGGACGATTCTAAATCGCAAACCGGATACGTGTTTTTATTAAACGGTGGAGCTGTAAGTTGGTGCAGTTCTAAACAAAGCGTCGTGGCGGGATCTACATGTGAAGCGGAGTACATAGCTGCTTCGGAAGCAACAAATGAAGGAGTCTGGATGAAGGAGTTCATTTCCGATCTAGGTGTCATACCTAGTGCATCGGGACCAATGAAGATCTTCTGTGACAATACTGGTGCAATTGCCTTGGCAAAGGAATCCAGATTTCACAAGAGGACCAAGCACATCAAGAGACGCTTCAATTCCATCCGGGACCAAGTCCAGGTGGGAGACATAGAGATTTGCAAGATACATACGGATCTGAATATTGCACACCCGTTGACTAAGCCTCTTCCACGAGCAAAACATGATCAGCACCAAAACTCCATGGGTGTCAGAATCATTACTGTGTAATCTAGACTATTGACTCTAGTGCAAGTGGGAGACTGAAGGAAATATGCCCTAGAGGCAATAATAAAGTTATTATTTATTTCCTCATATCATGATAAATGTTTATTATTCTTGCTAGAGTTGTATTAACCGGAAACATAATACATGTGTGAATACATAGACCAACATAACGTCACTAGTATGCCTCTACTTGACTAGCTCATTAATCAAAGATGGTTATGTTTCCTAACCATAGACATGTGTTGTCATTTGATTAATGGGATCACATCATTAGGAGAATGATGTGATTGACATGACCCATTCCGTTAGCCTAGCACTTGATCGTTTAGTATGTTGCTATTGCTTTCTTCATGACTTATACATGTTCCTGTAACTATGAGATTATGCAACTCCCGTTTACCGGAGGAACACTTTGTGTGCTACCAAACGTCACAACGTAACTGGGTGATTATAAAGGAGCTCTACAGGTGTCTCCAAAGGTACATGTTGGGTTGGCGTATTTTGAGATTAGGTTCTGTCACTCCGATTATCGGAGAGGTATCTCTGGGCCCTCTCGGTAATGCACATCACTATAAGCCTTGCAAGCAATGTAGCTAATGAGTTAGTTACGGAATGATGCATTACGTAACGAGTAAAGAGACTTGCCGGTAACGAGATTGAACTAGGTATTGGGTACCGACGATTGAATCTTGGGCAAGTAACATACCGATGACAAGGGAACAATGTATGTTGTTATGCGGTTTGACTGATAAAGATCTTTGTAGAATATGTAGGAGCCAATATGAGCATCCAGGTTCCGCTATTGGTTATTGACCGAGAATAGTTCTAGGTCATGTCTACATAGTTCTCGAACCCGTAGGGTCCGCACGCTTAACGTTACGATGACAGTTTTATTATGAGTTTATAAGTTTTGATGTACCAAAGATTGTTCGGAGTCCCGGACGTGATCACGGACATGACGAGGAGTCTCAAAATGGTCGAGAAATAAAGATTGATATATTGGAAGCCTATGTTTGGACATCGGAAGTGTTCCGGGTGAAATCGACATTTTACCGGAGTACCGAGAGGTTACGGGAACCCCCCGGTAACCTAGTGGGCCTTATTGGGCCTAGTGGAGGAAGAGGAAAGGAGGCCTAGGGGCTGCCGCGCGCCCCTCCCCCCCAAGTCTGAATTGGACAAGGAGGGGGGCGGCGCCCCCCTTTCCTTTCCCCCCTCTCTTCCTTCCCCCCAAGTCCTAATCCAACTAGGGAAAGGTGGGGAGTCCTACTCCCGGTGGGAGTAGGACTCCTCCGGCGCGCCTCCTCCTAGGGCCGGCCACACCCCCCCTTGCTCCTTATATACGGGGGCAGGAGGGCACCCTAGAACACACAAGTTGATCTTCGTGATCGTTCCTTAGCCGTGTGCGGTGCCCCCCTCCACCATATTCCACCTCGGTCATATTGTTGCGGTGCTTAGGTGAAGCCCTGCGTCGGTAGAGCATCATCATCGTCACCACACCGTCGTGCTGACGGAACTCATCCCCGACACTTTGCTGGATCGGAGTCCGGGGATCGTCATCGAGCTGAACGTGTGCTGAACTCGGAGGTGCCGTACGTTCGGTACTTGGATCGGTCGGATCGTGAAGACGTACGACTACATCAACCACGTTGTCATAACGCTTCCGCTTTCGGTCTACGAGGGTACGTGGATAATACTCTCCCCTCTCATTGCTATGCATCACCATGATCTTGCGTGTGCGTAGGAATTTTTTTGAAATTACTACGTTCCCCAACACTGAACACGCCCGTCCTCGCCAATCTCCATGGGGATCTGCTCCCCCATGTGTCCGGCAGCGGAGGTCTCGCCTTGCGGCGCCTCTTGGACAGCGTCCTGGGCCCCTCCCCGGCCCGGAACAGTCCTCCGGGACAAAACTTCGATGTCATCCTTGGCCTCGGGAGAATAAGCGGGCGGCGGCGACATGCTGGCCATTTCCGCCGGATCCAACAAACCCCCAGATGAGGATTGCTGGATGCTGTCACGGGCCGGACTGCAATACCACAATTAACCACATCAAAACAATAAAAGGGAGAGGCTGGGTACACTTGTATGCGTAAGCTATAGTACTTACGATGCGGCCTGAGGCTTAGTGCGGAGGCGTTGCTCCGGACTGCTATCAACGTCCCACGCGGTGTTGATCGCAGGGGCACCCTTCCCCTTCTTGGGTGTTCCCGCCTCCAAATTTGTGGAGGCCCCCCTCTTCTTCTTTCCCTCCTCAGGGGGAGGATTCTTCTCCTCCTCCTCCTCTTCCTCGTCATCGTCCTCAGGGACGGAGGAATGGGTTTCTTCATATTTGAATGTCACGACCGAGGCGCCCTTGCGACGGGGCAACTTTTGCCCCCTGGCCTTCTTCTCCAGTGCCTTATACGGTGGCGGCACCAGCATCTTCGCCAGACGCAGGATGACTGGTTCTTCAGGCAGCGGAGCCGGACACTGGATCCGCTTCGCCCTCTCCGTCCAATCCTGAAATAGCAATGGTAAAAGCTCAAACATCATCCTCGAAGCAAACAAGTAGGGGATACGTTAAGTATAGCATACCTCGCTGGCGGGGTGTTTAATGTCGTGCCCGCGGTCTGAATCTGTGGCCGGCGGTTTCTCGTTTCCCTTAAAGAGCAACCTCCAGGCACCTTCGTGAGTGGTTTCGAAGAGCCTCAACAGGGTTTGGTGCTTCTTCGGATTGAACTCCCACAGAGGGCGACTTCTGCGCTGGCACGGGAGTATCCGGTGAACCAGCATCACCTGAATTACATCGACAAGCTTGATGTTCTTGGCTATCATGCTTTGAATACGCGTCTGTAGCGCAATCAGCTCATCGGGCGAACACCAATTCAGACTCTTCTCCACCTAGGAGGTGAGTCGCATGGGAGCACCGGAGCGGAAGTCGGCAGTTGCGGCCCAGGTGGTGCCGCGGGGTTCCGTGATGTAGAGCCACTATTTCTGGCACTCCTTTACTGTATCCACAAAAGTGCCTTTCGGCCAGGGGACATTGGATAGCTTACTCACCATGGCTCCTCCGCACTCCGCGTGCTGGCCATCCACCACCTTTAGCTTCACGTTGAAAACTTTGAGCCATAGCCCGAAGTGAGGTTGGGTGCGGAGGAAGGCCTCACTCACGACGATAAACGCCGAAATGTTGAGGAATGAGTTCGGGGACAGATCATGGAAATCTATCCCGTAATAATACATCAGCACGCGGACGAATGGGTGGAGAGGTAACCCTAGTCCGCGGAAGAAATGAGGTATGAATACCACCCTCTCGTTGGGCTCCGGCGTGGGGACGACTTGTCTCTCGGCCGGCAGACGGTGGGCGATTTCCTTCGCCAAGTATCCGGCCGCCCGAAGCTCAGTAATGTCCTCCTCCTTGACGGAGGAGACCATCCACTTGCCCTGACCTCCGGATCCGGACATGGTTGAGTGCTAGATCGAGTGGAAAGGAGATGAGAACTTGGGCTCTGGAGCTCGAGATTGGAAGGGCGGAGATAGAGAAGGCATGGGGGGAGGAAGAGGGAGTCCTTATCCCCTTATAAAGGCAGTAAATATTGAACGCCTCCCCACTCGCCTTAGAATTCACCTATTCCCAAGGCCTGTGTAAATGGCACGGTTGGGTTACCCATGCCTGCATTGATGAGAATCCCATGATAAGGGGACATGATCTCTGCTTTGACAAGACGTGCCAATGGCAACCGCGTCTCGGGACGTGGAGCGTCGGGCATGAAACGGTCCGGAATTATGACCCTCAGACGTGATGTCATGCTACAAAAATTTGTCAGCGGATTAGACTCGTGTAAAATTATATTCTCTCTGTGGTTGTGTATGGTGTGTGTGACAGGTCCGGATACTATCATCGCGTCCGAAGACTATCTTGGTGTATGGAAAAAGGGAACCCGCCTTGCAATGCCGAAGACAATCTGCGCACCGTACTCCTCGTCATTGAAGCCAGGTTCAGGGGCTGCGTCCTCGGGCGTCCGGCCTATTATCAACGGGCCGGATTGATGGGCTGTGAAGACATGAAGGCCGAAGACTGCACCTGTGTCCGGATTGGACTCTCCTTGGCGTGGAAGTCAAGCTTGGCGACCAACTATGAAGATTCCTTCTTATGTAACCGACTCTATGTAACCCTAGATCCCCCCGGTGACTATATAAACCGGAGGGTATAGTCCGGAAAGGATACTCATTACCATATTCATACATGCTAGACTTCTAGGGTTTAGCCATTACGATCTCGTGGTAGATCAACTCTTGTAATACTCATATTCATCAAGATCAATCAAGCAGGAAGTAGGGTATTACCTCCATAGAGAGGGTCCAAACCTGGGTAAACATTGTGTCCCCCATCTCCTGTAACCATCGACCTTAGACGCATAGTTCGGGATCCCCTACCCGAGATCCGCCGGTTTTGACACCGACAGCCACCTGGCAGGCGGGACCGCGTGGAGTCATCGCCACGCATTGCTCCAAGTAGGGGGCGCGGGGTCGGCGTCGGAGCCGAAGGTACCTGAAAAAAGGGAACACCGTCTCGACAAAATACATGTGCCTCGAGGTGTACACATGATGAGTGACAGGATCATAGCACCGGTAACCTTTGGTGCAAGAGGGATAGCCGAGGAAGACGCATGGGAGTGAACGTGGTGCGAGTTTGTGTGGAGTGGTGGACGTGGTGCTAGGATAGCAAAGACATCCAAAAATGCGAAGACCGTCATAGGACAGCGGTGTACCAAAGAGAAGGTGGTGGGGGCGTAGTTCCACCGAGGACGACACAGACGGATGTTAACTATAGGGTGGCAGTGGCGAGGGCATCAGGCCAAAACCAAGCAGGCACGTTCGAGTGAAAGAGTAACGTGCGAACACAGTCATTAAGAGTGCGAAGAATACACTCATCTCGGCCGTTCTGTTGTGAGGTGTATGGGCAAGTTAGACGGAAGATCGTGTCGTGAGAGGCGAGAAGGGTGCGGAGAGCGACGTTGTCAAACTCTTTTCCGTTATCGGTTTGGAGTGCAAGAATGGGGCGACCGAACTAAAGGAAATATGCCCTAGAGGCAATAATAAAGTTATTATTTTATTTCCTATATCATGATAAATGTTTATTATTCATGCTAGAATTGTATTAACCGGAAACTTAGTACATGTGTGAATACATAGACAAACAGAGTGTCCCTAGTATGCCTCTACTTGACTAGCTCGTTAACCAAAGATGGTTAAGTTTCCTAGCCATAGACATGAGTTGTCATTTGATGAACTTTATCACATCATTAGAGAATGATGTGATGGACAAGACCCATCCGTTAGCTTAGCACTATGATCGTTTAGTTTATTGCTATTGCTTTCTTCATGACTTATACATGTTCCTATGACTATGAGATTATGCAACTCCCTAATACCGGAGGAACACTTAGTGTGCTATCAAACGTCGCAACATAATTGGGTGATTATAAAGATCCTCTACAGGTGTCTCCGATGGTATTTGTTGAGTTGGCATTGATCGATCGAGATTGGGATTTGTCACTCCGTGTATCGGAGAGGTATCTCTGGGCCCTCTCGGTAATGCACATCACTATAAGCCTTGCAAGCAATGTGACTAATGAGTTAGTTGCAGGATGATGCATTACGGAACGAGTAAAGAGACTTGCTGAAAGTGCAACTATCCCTAGGTGGTTTTGGTAATTCATAACAACATATAGCTCATTGAGCTAATGCTATTCCAAGACAAATATTTTAGGAAAGCTCAATGAATGGCATGGCATGGATGATGAAAGTGGATCCCTCAAAATACGAAGGACAAAGGATTGGCTCAAGCTCAAAAGCTCAAGACTCTTCATTTTACTTTTTAGTGATCCAAGATCACATTGAGTCTATAGGAAAAGCCAATACTATCAAGGAGGGATGAGGTGTTGCTTAATAGCCTCTTGCTTCATGTGCTTAGTGATATGCTCCAAATACCCTCAACTACTTTCTCACATCCACATATGACCTAAACCCAAAGTCAAAATCGGTCCCACCGATTCTTTCTATCCGGCGCCACCGAGTTCAAATGTCATAGCCACTGCCACAAACCCTAGGCAAATCGGTCTTACCGATAGGGATCTCGGTCTCACCGAGATGGGGTTGTGATCTCTCTGTTTCCCTTCGTAACGTTTCGGTCTAACCGAAGTGAGCGATCGGTCCCACCGAGATTGCAATGTAAACTCCCTATTTCCTTTTCGTAACATTTCGATCTCACCGAAATGAGCAAATCGGTCCCACCGAGTTTACCTAACCAACTCTCTAGAAAGCTTATTACCAAAATCGGTCTCATCGAGTTTGTGTAATCGGTATTGCCGAGATTACGTTATGCTCTAACCCTACCCATATCGGTCCTACCGAGTTGCATGTCAGTCCCACCGAAAACCCTAACGGTCACTAGGTTTACTAAATCGGTCCGACCGAGTCTATTGAATCGGTCCCACCGAGTTTGGTAAATTGTGTGTAACGGTTAGATTTTGTGTGGAGGCTATATATACCCCTCCACCTCCTCTTCATTCATGGAGAGAGACATCAGAACAAACCTACACTTCCAACTTACCATTTCTGAGAGAGAACCACCTACTCATGTGTTGAGGCCAAGATATTCCATTCCTACCATATGAATCTTGATCTCTAGCCTTCCCCAAGTTGCTTTCCACTCAAACCTTCTTTCCACCAGATCCAAATCCTATGAGAGAGAGTTGAGTGTTGGGGAGACTATCATTTGAAGCACAAGAGCAAGGAGTTCATCATCAACGCACCATTTGTTACTTCTTGGAGAGTGGTGTCTCCTAGATTGGCTAGGTGTCACTTGGGAGCCTCCGACAAGATTGTGGAGTTGAACCAAGCAGTTTGTAAGGGCAAGGAGATCGCCTACTTCGTGAAGATCTACCGCTAGTGAGGCAAGTCCTTCGTGGGCGACGGCCATGGTGGGATAGACAAGGTTGCTTCTTCGTGGACCCTTCGTGGGTGGAGCCCTCCGTGGACTCGCGCAACCGTTACCCTTCGTGGGTTGAAGTCTCCATCAACGTGGATGTACGATAGCACCACCTATCGGAACCACGCCAAAAACATCTGTGTCTCCAATTGTGTTTGAATCCTCCAAACCCTTCACTTTACTTTCTTGCAAGTTGCATGCTTTAATTTCCGCTGCTCATATACTCTTTGCATGCTTGCTTGAATTGTGTGATGATTGCTTGACTTGTCCAAAGATAGCTAAAATCTGCCAAACTCTAAAATTGGGAAAAGGTTAAGTTTTTAATTGGTTAAGTAGTCTAATCACCCCCCCTCTAGACATACTTCAAGGTCCTACAAGTGGTATCAGAGCTTTCGTCTCCATTTGCTTTGATTTCAATAGCTTTTGGTGGTTATAGCCTTGGTTTCACAATCTAGGAGAGTATGGCGTCTAGTGAGGGAAATTAGGACCTTAGAGGTCCTTACTTTGATGGTACTAATTTTGCTAGTTGGAAGCATAAGATGAAAATGCATATTCTTGGACATAACCCCGCCGTTTGGGCTATTGTGTGTATTGGCTTGCAAGGTGAATTCTTTGATGGGAGAGAGCCAAACCGTGAAGCTAGCGTGGAAGAATTGAAGATGCTGCAATACAACGCTCAAGCTTGTGATATCCTCTTCAACGGATTGTGCCCCGAGGAATTCAACAAAATCAGCCGTCTTGAGAATGCAAAGGAAATTTGGGATACTTTGATTGATATGCATGAAGGTACCGACTCCGTCAAGGAATCCAAGTTGGATGTGCTCCAAAGTCAGCTTGATAAGTTCAAAATGAAGGATGGTGAAGGTTTCGCTGAAATGTACTCTAGGCTTGCTCTTATCACAAATGAGATTGCCGGCTTAGGAAGTGAAGAGATGACCGACATATTTATCATCAAGAAGATCCTAAGAGCATTGGATGGAAAGTATGATACCGTGTGCACATTGATCCAAATGATGCCAAACTACAAAGATCTCAAGCCAACGGAAGTCATTGGAAGAATTGTTGCTCATGAGATGTCACTCAAGGATAAGGAGGAACTTCACAACAAGTCAAGTGGTGCTTACAAAGCCTCATGTGAAGCCCCCACATCATCAAGTAAGAAACAAACCTTCAATGAAGAATTGAGCTTAATGGTGAAGAACTTCAACAAATTCTACAAGAGTAGAAGCAAAGAAAGAAGCTCTAAGTCAAGGTCCTACAATGACAAAAGATCTTCTAGTCGAGAGCACAATTGCTACAATTGTGGGAGACCGGGATACTAATCCAATGAGTGTACGACACCCTACAAAAGAAGAGAAGATTCTCCAAGAAGAAGAAGCAAAAGAGAAGAATCACCACCAAGAGAGAGGAGGAGTAGAGATGATCGTTATGAACGAAGACCCTCACGGAGAAGCAAGGATTCGGAAAGGAAGGACAAGTCATCAAGGAGCTACACAAAACGAAGACATCAAGCTCATGTTGGTGAATGGGTATCCGGCTCCGACTCCGATAATCACTCCGAGAGAAGCTATCACTCCGACTCCGAATCTACTCAAGATGAAGGTGTTGCCGGTCTAGCACTTGTGTCAACCAACTCCTATGACATATTTGACTCACCAAATGAAGGAATTGGAAGATGCTTCATGGCCAAAGGTCCAAAGGTAACACATCCCGAGTATGTTGATTTCAATAGTGATGAAGATGACTTGCTAGGTGATGATGATTTACTTGTTGACAAGTCTAGTGATGAATACTATGATGAAACGTCAATTAATAATGCTAATGAAGATAAAACGAATGACAATGATAAGGAGAAGATTGAGCTTCTAACTAAAGAACTAAACACTCTTAAGTTAGCTCATGAAACTATCTTCGAAGATCATCGAGAACTTTTAAGAGCTCATGAGAAGTTACGCTTTGAAAAGCTCAATATTGAGCAAGAGCATGAGTTCTTAAAAGCAATCAATGATGATCTCCATAATAAAAGTTCTTCTTACATTGCCAAGCGTTTACTCTTATCCACTTACATGCCTCAAGTCAAGTCTAGTAACAAGTACAAGAAAGATCCTTCCTCTAGTAGTAACAATAATAATGCCAAATCCAATATTGTTGCTTCTAGTAGTTCTCTTGATTTCACTAACGATTCTCTTAGCCAAGTTACACTTGAGCAAGAAAATAGCTTATTGAAGGGAATTATAGAGAAAGGTGTTTACAAGAGCCTTGCCGGGAGTAAGCAATTTGAGGAAATTGTACGCAAGCAAGGAAGGCACCGGAAGAATCAAGGTGTTGGTTTTGAACGAAAGTTCAATGCCAATGGAGTTGAGTGGGAAGAAGATCAATACCCCAAGACGAAGTTTGTTCCTCAACAAGAGAAGTATGATCCTACTTCCTTCACGGGAACAAAATCACAAGATGATCTTCCACCACAAGACCAGAAGAACAAAGGCAAGGACAAGCTTCAAGAGGAGATTGATGCATTTGAAGAAGCACCTAAGGCCTCGGTCAAGTGGGTTCCCAAGACTACGTCAAGTTCTACTTCATCAAGTACAACTACAACTCCAAGGATTCCCATCAAGATGATGTGGATCCCGAAGAAGAAGAACTAGAGAGTTCTTGAGGGTGACTCCGCCAACATTCTTCACTCATATCATTATGGCAACGACAAGTGCAATCAACTTCCACATCTTACACTAGTTCAAGGAGTCACAAACCCTCATGTTGGTAAGGCAAGGGACAAGGTAACCTAATGATTTCATGGACATCATCTTGTGTGTGCATCACTCTATGTCTATGGATATTCTTGTTTGTTCCTTGTGGGACTAACCCATGTAGGTATGTTGAAAATGCAACTCACTCCAAAGGATTGCTCCAAATGATTTACATCAACATTGAGCACCCACATCTTCAACACCTACATGAAGTCATCATTGACAAAACCCAAGGTTAGTTCATCCCTCTAAAAGGGGATCTCACATCTAGGGGGAGCTTAACTCTAAGAATTGAGTCAAAGCAACTCTAATGGTGTGAACACATCAATGCATTATGTAAAAGTGGTAACCCCACTTGAGCTTAAATGATGAGTATGACCTATGATCAAATGTTCTCATTTGATTCCTAAGTCAATATACTCATATATAGATGACCTAGTCATCGCCAATTGTTTGATAGATGCTAGTATTGGTTGTGCATGCTTTGCCACATATTTCATTTGCCATCTTATTGTGTGAGCATGTTGGTTGCATATTTTACTCATTCGAGGACATCCACTTGTTGCTTTGATTGTTTGGGTTCTTTTTCTTTTTGCCAAGTGGATGGACAAGAATGCCTAAGAACCTTCTCTAGCTATCTATGCTTTTCTCGTCTCAAACTCTATTCATGCTACATCAAAAAATTTGATCAAGTCAGATTCGAACCACTCTGTGTGAGGAGCACTCGGAGTCCCCGATTCGTCATAGACTTAAACTTCCAAAACCTCTTTGTGATTCTCGGTCTTACTGATTCCTCCATTTCGGTCCTACTGAGATCACTAAGTCGATCTAGGTTTTCAATCTCGGTGCAACCGATTTGAACTTTTCGGTCACACCGAGTTGCAGTAACTGTATATAGTTATGCATCTCGGTGCCACTGAGTTGTTCCACTCGGCCACACCGACAGGGTCGGGCTATATATACTCACGGGAAAAAATTTGGAAATTTCTCCGAACCTCTTCGCCCGCGCGATAGCTCGCTCTGCCTCCAGGGTCTCCGGATCGTCTCCTTGTCGCCAGCCGCCTCCTGTCGCTGGTCTCTGCCGCTGTCAACGGAATTCCCCCCCCCCCCACCGTTGCCGCCATAGCGAGTTCATCGCCAAGCTAGGGTATGGACTCGATCACAGTGCTATCCTCGTCCGATTCCTAGCACATTGTGTTCATTATGATTCTTTCCACGATTGTGACACTCCTATCCAGTCAATACAATCCTTAGATTAGATGCGATTTAAAAATTTAGGGTTAGGTTTCCGTCGAAACCATCTCGGACCCACCGAGTTGAAAAACTCGGTCCCACCGATTTGGCTAACGCCATTGCACTAGTAACTCTCGGTCTGACCGAGAATTGCTAATCGGTGTGACCGATTCTAGGACTTTGTGAAACCCTAGCAGTCTTGGTGCCACCGAACTGTGACTCGGTCCAACCGAGTTCACCAGTTTAGGTTCCAAAACTGCTTCGGTATCACCAAGTTTGAAAATCGGTTGATCCGAAATGCTTTCTGTGGAAAACTAAAACTGAATTTTTGAATCATTCTTTTGCAAAAATCTCTGCATTTTGTGATGCTCATCCATTCTATCTCATCTATAACTATTCACAGGGTCAGCAGTCAGTGATTTGCAGCATGTCAGACCAAAGTGATAGTCAGAACAAGTCAGAAGAGCACAATCACATGAGTGAGGGCACTAGTCCCTCTAGCACTTCAGATGATGGCAGCAGGAGCACCCCAAGCAATCTGCTTAAAGCTGCCACCAGGACAAGGAAGAAGAGAACCTCAGAATCTGAAGGTGAGGATTATATGGCAGAAGAAGATGAGGCTACCTCCAAGAAGGTAGTGCTCAAAAAGGAGTATGCCTCAGCAAAGAACACAAAGCCTGGACTAAATAGGAAGGTTCCTGCCAAGAGGACACCTATGCTGAAAGTCAGAGGATCAACTCAAGTGCCTGAAAAGACTGAACCCAAAGAGGCACCTGCAAGAAGAGTCACAACTTCCAAACCCAAGAAAGTTCCCACTGGAGAAACTATGAAGTTTACCATTGAATCAGAAGATGAAGCTGCTGGTCAAGATAAGAAGAAGAAGAGAGTCAGAACCACTACTGCCCAGGTTCTTAGAAATCCCTCTATGAGGAGAGAGTCAGAAGAAGAAGAAGAAGCTACTGCACCAGCACCCAAGGCACAAAAGCTAATGGGTGATGCTATTAAGTCAGGGGCTGCAACATCAAAGCCCAAGGAAGCACCCAAAGCTGCCCCCAAGCCAAAGATTGCACCAAATAGGAATACCAGGAGTATTCCAGCTGCTGAGAAGAACAAGGCCCCAGTGCCTGAAGTTGTTGATGAGGAAGATGAAGAAGGACAAGTCCTGAGGAAGCTAAAGCCCAAGATTCCAGACCACAATGATGCTCATCCTGTGGCTGAGAACATGAAACTGAGAAAGGATGCAGGACTCAGATTGTGGAGGCTGACTGATTCATATGCTACCAGGAGAAGAACTGCTGTTGATTACAGGTTCCACACTAAGGAACAGCAGGACTTCTATGAGACAGTGCTGTTAGACAAGAAACCAATAGTGTGTGATATGAGGTGGGTCGACTGGACCTACATGAAGGACAATGAGGAACACTATCCAGGAGTGCAAGACAGTTTTGTTGCTTGTGGAGTTGCAGACTTTGTTGGGCAGAAGCTCACAAAGTGGAATGATGAGCTCATTATGCAATTCTACTCCACAGCACACTTCTATCCAGATGGCAGGATAGTCTGGATGTCTGAAGGTACAAGGTACCAGTCAACAATTGAGGAATGGGCTAGTCTGATCAATGCCCCAAAGGAGAGTGAAGATGACTTGGATGTCTATGCCAAGAAGAAAATGGACCACAATACCATGTCTCATATGTACAAGGAGATCCCAAACAAAGCTCTTGAGGCTTTCAAGTTTGGGTCAATCCACTTTCTTCTGTCAGGGCTGCCAACCATCAACTGGATCCTAAGGCACACTCTGTTGCCCAAGTCAGGTGACCACAACATGATTAGAGGGCATGCTATCAACTTGCTATACTTGTTTGATGTGCCACAAAAATTCAAGGTCATGAGCCTCATTGTTGAGACCATTAAGAGGACATCAGCAGATCAGAAGAGGAGTTGTGGGTATGCCCCACAGATTCAAGAGTTGATTAACTCAAAGATGGGCACAGGAACTTACTTGCTAGATAAGGAATATTTTGCTATCTATCCAGACTTTGAGGACAATCAGGTTGTCATGAATGAGAATGAACCATCATCAGTGCAAGCTCAAGAGCAGAAGGAGAAGGCAAAGAGAGAGAAGGCTGCCAAGATGCCAACTCAAGAGGAGGCATCTGAATACTTCTTGAAGAACAAGCAGGAGCAGCTTGGTTACTTGATAGCATCAACACTGAGGATTGAGAAGGGGTTGGCCACCCTAACTAAAAACCAGGAGAGACTGGAAAGAATCATGGAACGAAAATTCTATGATCTAGATATCAAAGTAACTGAGATTCAGTCAGTTGTGGAGCAGCTCCAGGATGACATGCATGAGAGGAAGGGCAAGACAACCACTGATGCATTTGCCAGAGTGCCTAGAGCTCATAGGTCAGCTGCAGTGCCTGTGACAGACTCCAGAGCCACATCATCTGCACCAGCTACAGCTCCTACAGCTCCAGTGCAACCAGCTCCAGCACCAACTCCTCCAGCTCCATCCACATCAACTGAAGCCTTCGTCCAAGGAGCCATCTCTACACCACCACCTGAAGATCAAGCCTGAGAGTCGATCTAGCACTATGCATTTTCTATGAACTTTTTGGTAACTTGTTTCCAAAGGGGGAGAAAAATGTATAGATCATAGGCTTCGAGAGAGAGTGTGTTGCTTTTGTTCTATCTTGCTTTGGTGGTTAAACTTTGTTTGCTTTTGATTGCTTGAGATACTATGCCATTATCTGTGAGACATTGATGATCATGTGTTTGATCATAAGCTACACTTATGCTTGTTAGATGATATTATCTTATCTATCCTTAAATGATCATTCACTTTGCTTGGTGACGAGTGCATGTATTCAATCTTTATCATTTTGAGCGCACCAAGATGTATGTGACATGGAAGAGTAACCCATGAGCCTAATTCCTTGTGCATTTGCAGTCCAAAGCAAATATTAAACTATGCACAAATTTAGGGGGAGCTCTTGCTTATCACATACTTCTCAAAGCGACGATGTTTTTCAATATTATTATCATTTGTCGAAGCTTTGATCTATATGTTGTCATCAATTACCAAAAAGGGTGAGATTGAAAGTGCAACTATCCCTAGGTGGTTTTGGTAATTCATAACAACATATAGCTCATTGAGCTAATGCTATTCCAAGACAAATATTTTAGGAAAGCTCAATGAATGGCATGGCATGGATGATGAACGTGGATCCCTCAAAATACGAAGGACAAAGGATTGGCTCAAGCTCAAAAGCTCAAGACTCTTCATTTTACTTTTTAGTGATCCAAGATCACATTGAGTCTATAGGAAAAGCCAATACTATCAAGGAGGGATGATGTGTTGCTTAATGAGCCTCTTGCTTCATGTGCTTAGTGATATGCTCCAAATACCCTCAACTACTTTCTCACATCCACATATGACCTAAACCCAAAGTCAAAATCGGTCCCACCGATTCTTTCTATCCGGCGCCACCGAGTTCAAATGTCATAGCCACTGCCACAAACCCTAGGCAAATCGGTCTTACCGATAGGGATCTCGGTCTCACCGAGATGGGGTTGTAATCTCTCTGTTTCCCTTCGTAACGTTTCGGTCTAACCGAAGTGAGCGATCGGTCCCACCGAGATTGCAATGTAAACTCCCTATTTCCTTTTCATAACATTTCGGTCTCACCGAAATGAGCAAATCAGTCCCACCGAGTTTACCTGACCAACTCTCTGGAAAGCTTATTACCAAAATCGGTCTCACCGAGTTTGTGTAATCGATCTTTCCGAGATTATGTTATGCCCTAACCCTAACCATATCGGTCCTACCGAGTTGCATGTCGGTCCCACCGAAAACCCTAACGGTCACTAGGTTTACTAAATCGGTCCGACCGAGTCTGTTGAATCGGTCCCATCGAGTTTGGTAAATTGTGTGTAACGGTTAGATTTTGTGTGGAGGCTATATATACCCCTCCACCTCCTCTTCATTCGTGGAGAGAGCCATCAGAACAAACCTACACTTCCAACTTACCATTTCTGAGAGAGAACCACCTACTCATGTGTTGAGGCCAAGATATTCCATTCCTACCATATGAATCTTGATCTCTAGCCTTCCCCAAGTTGCTTTCCACTCAAACCTTCTTTCCACCAGATCCAAATCCTATGAGAGAGAGTTGAGTGTTGGGGAGACTATCATTTGAAGCACAAGAGCAAGGAGTTCATCATCAACGCACCATTTGTTACTTCTTGGAGAGTGGTGTCTCCTAGATTGGCTAGGTGTAACTTGGGAGCCTCCGACAAGATTGTGGAGTTGAACCAAGGAGTTTGTAAGGGCAAGGAGATCGCCTACTTCATGAAGATCTACCGCTAGTGAGGCAAGTTCTTCGTGGGCGACGGCCATGGTGGGATAGACAAGGTTGCTTCTTCGTGGAACCTTCGTGGGTGGAGCCCTCCATGGACTCGCGCAACCGTTACCCTTCATGGGTTGAAGTCTCCATCAACGTGGATGTACAATAGCACCACCTATCGGAACCACGCCAAAAACATCCGTGTCTCCAATTGCGTTTGAATCCTCCAAACCCTTCACTTTACTTTCTTACAAGTTGCATGCTTTAATTTCCGCTGCTCATATACTCTTTGCATGCTTGCTTGAATTGTGTGATGATTGCTTGACTTGTCCAAAGATAGATAAAATCTGCCAAACTCTAAAATTGGGAAAAGGTTAAGTTTTTAATCGGTCAAGTAGTCTAATCACCCCCCTCTAGACATACTTCAAGGTCCTACACTTGCCAGTAACGAGATTGAACTAGGTATGATGATACCGACGATTTAATCTCGGGCAAGTAAATACCGATGACAAAGGGAACAACATATGTTGTTATGCGGTTTAACCGATAAAGATCTTCGTTGAATATGTAGGAGCCAATATGAGCATCCAGGTTCCGCTATTGGTTATTGACCGGAGATGTGTCTCGGTCATGTCTACATAGTTCTCGAACCCGTAGGGTCCGCACGCTTAACGTTCAATGATGATTCGTATTATGAGTTTATGTGATTTGAGGTACTGAAGGTTGTTCAGAGTTCCGGATGAGATCACGGACATGACGAGGAGTCTCGAAATGGACGAGACATAAAGATTGATATATTGGAAGGTTATATTTGAACAGCATAATTGTTCCGAAGTGTATCGGCTATTTTCCAGAGTACAGGGGAGTTACCGGAACCCCCGGGGGCCACAATGGGCCTTACTGGAGAAGAGAGAGGGCCGGCCAAAGCTGGCGCCCCCCCTTGCCCAGTCCGAATTGGACAAGGGGAGGGGGTGGCGCTCCCCTCCTTCCTTCTCTTCTCTCCTCTTTCCCTTCTTCTCCTACTTGGACTAGGAAAAGGGGGGAATGATTCCTACTTGGACTGGGAGTCCAAGTAGGACTCCCCCCATGGCGCGCCCCCTCCTAGGGACGGCCTCCTCTCCTCCCCCCTCTATATACGTTGGAGGGGGGTACCCCAAAGGCACATCAAAGTTTCTCTTAACCGTGTGCAGTGCCCCCCTCCATGGTTACACACCTCGGTCATATCGTCGTAGTGCTTAGGCGAAGCCCTGCATCGGTAACTTCATCATCACCGTCGCCACGCCATCGTGCTGACGGAACTCTCCCTCGGCCTCAACTGGATCAACAGTACGAGGGACGTCATCATGCTGAACGTGTGCTGAACATGGAGGTGTCAGACATTTGGTGCTAGGATCGGTCGGATCATGAAGACGTACGACTACATCAATCGCGTTGATAAAACGCTTCCGCTTTCGGTCTACGAGGGTACGTGGACACACTCTCCCCTTTCGTTGCTATGAATCTCCTCGATAGATCTTGCGTGATCGTAAGATTTTTTTTTTGAAATTACTGTGTTCCCCAACAGTGGCATCCGAGCCAGGTCTATGCGTAGATGTTATATGCACGAGTAGAACACAAAGAGTTGTGGGCGATAATAGTCATACTGCTTACCAGCATGTCATACTTTGATTCGACGGTATTGTTCGATGAAACGGCCCTGTCTGACATTACATGACCGCATTCATGAGACTGGTTCCACCGACGTGCTTCACACACAGGTGGCTAGTGGGTGTCTATTTCTCCAGCTTTAGTTGAATCGAGTGTGACTACGCCCGGTCCTTGTTGAAGGTTAAAACAACACACTTGAAAAAAAATCGTTGTGGTTTTTGATGCGTAGGTAAGAACGGTTCTTGCTAAGCACATAGTAGCCATGTAAAACTTGCAATAACAAAGTAGAGGACGTCTAACTTGTTTTTGTAGGGCATGTTGTGATGTGATATGGTCAAGACATGATGATATGATCATGTTTTGTAAAAGTTATCGGCACCTAGCAGGAGTCTTATGGTTGTCACTTTATTGTATGAAATGCAATCGCCATGTAATTACTTTACTTTATCACTAAGCGGTAGCGATAGTCATAGAAGCAATAGTTGGCGAGACGACAACGATGCTTCGATGGAGATCAAGGTGTCAAGCCGGTGACGATGGTGATCATGACGGTGCTTTGGAGATGGAGATCAAAGGCACAAGATGATGATGGCCATATCATATCACTTACATTGATTGCATGTTATGTTTATCCTTTATGCATATTATTTTGCTTAGTACGACGATAGCATTATAAGATGACCCCTCACTAAATTTCAAGGTATAAGTGTTCTCCCTGAGTATGCACCGTTTCTACAGTTCATCATGCCGAGACACCACGTGATGATCGGGTGTGATAAGCTCTACGTTCACATACAACGGGTGCAAGCCAGTTTTGCACACACAGAATACTCAGGTTAAATTGACGAGCCTAGCATATGCAGATATGGCCTCGGAACACTATAGACCGAAAGGTCAAGCGTAAATCATATAGAAGATATGATCAACATAGTGGTGTTCACCATTTAAAACTACTCCATCTCATGTGATGATCGGACATGGTTTAGTTGATTTGGATCACGTGATCATTTAGATGACTAGAGGGATGTCTATCTAAGTGGGAGTTCTTAAGTAATATGATTAATTGAACTTTAATTTATCATGAACTTAGTCCTGGTAGTATTAGCATATCTATGTTGTAGATCAATAGCTCGCGATGTAGCTCCCCGTTTATTTTTTATATGTTCCTAGAGAAATATAAGTTGAAAGATGATAGTAGCAATATTGCGGACTTGGTCCGTGATCTGAGGATTTTCCTCATTGCTGCACAGAAGAATTATGTCCTTGATGCAACGCTAGGTGACAGACCTATTGCAGGAGCATATGCAGACGTTATGAACGTTTGACAAAGCTCGGTATGATGACTACCTGATAGTTTAGCGCACCATGCTTTACGGCTTAGAACCGGGACTTCAAAAACGTTTTGAATTCCACGGAGAATATAATATGTTCCAAGAGTTGAAATTAGTATTTCAAACTCATGCCCGTGTCGAGAGATATGAGACCTCTGGCAGTATTTTGCCTATAAGATGGAGGAGAATAGCTCAACCAGTGAGCATGTGCTCAGATTGTCTGGGTACTACAAATCACTTGAATCAAGTGGGAGTTAATCTTCCAGATAATATAGTGATTGATAGTGTTCTCTAGTCACTATCACCAAGCTACTAGAACTTCATGATGAACTATAATATGCAAGGGATGAAGAAAACGATTCCGGAGCTCTTCGCGATGCTGAAATCGGCGAAGGTAGAAATCAAGAAAAAGCATCAAGTGTTGATGGTTGACAAGACCACTAGTTTCAAGTAAAAGGGCAATGGAAAAGAAAGGGAACTTCAAGAAGAATGGCAAGCAAGTTGCCACTCCCATGAAGAAACCCAAAGCTAGACCCAAGCCAGAAACTGAGTGCTTCTACTGCAAAGGAAATGGTCACTGGAAGCGGAACTGCCCCTAGATACTTGGCGGATAAGAAGGATGGCAAAGTGAACAAAGGTATATTTGATATACATGTTATTGATGTGTACTTTACTAGTGTTTATTGCAACCCCTCGGTATTTGATACTAGTTCAGTTGCTAAGAGTGGTAACTCAAAACAGGAGTTGCAAAATAAAGAGAGACTAGTTAAGGGCGAGGTGACGATGTGTGTTGGAAGTGATTCCAAGGTTGATAAGATCACCATCGCACACTCCCTTTACTTTCGAGATTAGTGTTGAACCTAAAATAAATGTTATTTGGTGTTTGCGTTGAGCATAATATGATTGGATCATGTTTATTGCAATATGGTTATTCATTTAAGTCAAAGAATAATTGTTATTATATTTACATGAATAAAACCTTCTATGGTCATACACTCAATATAAATGGTTTATTGAATCAAGATCGTAGTGATACACATATTCATAATATTGAAGCCAAAAGATGCAAAGTTAATAATGATAAGTGCAACTTATTTGTGGCACTGTCGTTTAGGTCATATTGGTGTAAAGCGCATGAAGAAACTCCATGTTGATGGGCTTTTGGAACCACTTGATTGTGAATCACTTGATGCTTGCGAACCATGCCTCATGGGTAAGATGACTAAGACTCTGTTCTCCGAAACAATGGAATGAGCAACTAACTTTTTGGAAATAATACATACTAATGTATGCGGCCCGATGAGTGTTGAGGCTCGCGACGGGTATCATTATTTTCTGATCTTGATAGATGATTTGAGCAGATATGGGTATATCTACTTAATAAAATACAAGTCTAAAACATTTGAAAAGTTCAAAGAACTTCAGAGTGAAGTGGAGAATCATCGGAACAAGAAAATAAAGTTTCTATGATTTGATCGCGGAGGCAAATATTTGAAGTTACGAGTTTGGCCTTCATTTAAAACAATGTGAAATAGTTTCACAACTCATGCCACCTAGAAAACCACAATGTAATGGTGTGTCCGAACATCGAAACGTACTTTATTGGATATGGTGCGATCTATGATGTCTCTTACCGATTTACCACTATTGTTTTGGGATTATGCATTAGAAACAGCTGCATTCACGTTAAATAGGGCACCATATAAATCCGTTGAGTCGACACCGTATGAACTGTGGTTTGGCAAGAAACCCAAGTTGTCGTTTCTTAAAGTTTGGGGTTGCGATGCTTATGAGAAAAAGCTTCAACCTGATAAGCTCGAACCCAAATCGGAGAAATGCGTCTTCATAGGATACCCAAAGGAGACTGTTGGGTACACCTTCTATCACAGATCCGAAGGCAAGATATTCGTTGCTAAGAATGGATCCTTTCTAGAGAAGGAGTTTCTCTCGAAAGAAGTGAGTGGGAGGAAAGTAGAACTTGATGAGGTAATTGTACCTTCTCCTGAATTGGAAAATAGTTCATCACAGAAAACAGTTCTAGTGATTCCTACACCAATTAGTGAGGAAGTTAATGATGATGATCATGAAACTTCAGATCAAGTTACTACCAAACCTCGTAGGTCAACCAGAGTACGTTCCGCACCAGAGTGGTACAGTAATCCTATTCTGGCGTCATATTACTAGACCATGACGAACCTACAAACTATGAGGAAGCGATGATGAGCCCAGATTCCGCGAAATGGCTCGAAGCCATGATATCTGAGATGGGATCCATGTATGAGAACAAAGTATGGACTTTGGTGGACTTGTCCGATGATCAGCAAGCCATAGAGAATAAATGGATCTTCAAGAGGAAGACGGACGCTGATAGTAGTGTTACTATCTACAAAGCTAGACTTGTCAGAAAAAGGTTTTTGACAAGTTCAAGGTGTTGACTACGATGAGATTTTCTCACTCATAGCGATGCTGAAGTCTGTCCGAATCATGTTAGCAATTGCCGCATTTTATGAAATCTAGCAAATGGATATCAAAGCTACATTCCTTAATGGATTTATTAAAGAAGAGTTGTATATGATGCAACCAGAAGGTTTTGTCAATCCTAAAGGTGCTAACAAAATGTGCAAGCTCCAGCGATCCATCTATGGACTGGTGCAAGCATCTCAGAGTTGGAATATACGCTTTGCTGAGTTGATCAAAGCATATTGTTTTATACAGACTTACGGTGAAGCCTGTATTTACAAGAAAGTGAGTGGGAGCACTACAGCCTTTCTGATAAGTATATGTGAGTGACATATTGTTGTCCGAAAATAATGTAGAATTTTCTGGAAAGCATAAAGGAGTGTTTAAAAGGAGTTTTTCAAAGAAAGACCTCGGTGAAGCTGCTTACACATCGAGCATCAAGATCTATAGAGATAGATCAAGACGCTTGATAAGATTTTTCAATGAGTACATACATTGACAAGGTTTTGAAGTAGTTCAAAATGGAACAGTCAAAGAAGGAGTTCTTGCCTGTGTTGCAAGGTGTGAAGTTGAGTAAGACTCAAAACCCGACCATGGCAGAAAATAGAAAGAGAATGAAAGTAATTCCCTATGCATCAGTCATAGGTTCTATAAAGTATGCTATGCTGTGTACCAGACCTATTGTGTACCTCACCATAAGTTTGGCAAGAGGGTACAATAGTGATCCAGGAATGGATCACTAGACAACGGTCAAAATTATCCTTAGTAGAATAAGGAAATATTTCTTGGTTATGGAGGTGATAAAGAGTTCATCGTAAAGAGTTACATCGATGCAAACTTTGACACCGATCTAGATGACTCTGAGTCTCGATCTAGATACATATTGAAAGTGGGAGAAATTAGCTAGAGTAGCTCAGTGCAGAGCATTGTAGACATAGAAATTTGCAAACATACGGATCTGAATGTTGCAGATTCGTAGACTAAAATTTATCTCACAAGCAAAACATGATCACACTTTAGTGCTCTTGGGTGTTAATCACATAGTGATGTGAACTAGATTATTGACTCTCGTAAACCCTTTGAGTATTGGTCACATGGCGATGTGAACTATGGGTGTTAATCACATGGTGATGTGAACTATTGGTGTTAAATCACATGGCGATGTGAACTAGATTATTGACTCTAGTGCAAGTGGGAGACTAAAGGAAATACACCCTAGAGGCAATAATAAAGTTATTATTTTATTTCCTTATATCATGATAAATGTTTATTATTCATGCTAGAATTGTATTAACTGGAAACTTAGTACATGTGTGAATACATAGACAAATAGAGTGTCCCTAGCATGCCTCTACTTGACTAGCTCGTTAATCAAAGATGGTTAAGTTTCCTAGCCATAGACATGAGTTGTCATTTGATGAATGGGATCACATCATTAGAGAATGATGTGATGGACAAGACCCATCCGTTAGCTTAGCACTATGATCGTTTAGTTTATTGCTATTGCTTTCTTCATGACTTATACATGTTCCTATGACTATGAGATTATGCAACTCCCAAATACCGGAGGAACACTTAGTGTGTTATCAAACGTCACAACGTAATTGGGTGATTATAAAGATGCTCTACAGGTGTCTCCGATGGTGTTTGTTGAGTTGGCATAGATCGAGATTAGGATTTGTCACTCCGTGTATCGGGAAGGTATCTCTGGGACCACTCTGTAATGCACATCACTATAAGCTTTACAAGCAATGTGACTAATGAGTTAGTTGCGGGATGATTCATTACGGAACAAGTAAAGAGACTTGCTGATAATGAGATTGAACTAGGTATGATGATACCGATGATCGAATCTCGGCCAAGTAACATACCGATGACAAAGGGAACAACACATGTTGTTATGCGGTTTGTCTGATAAAGATCTTCGTAGAATATGTAGGAGCCAATATGAGCATCTAGGTTCCGCTATTGGTTATTGACTGGAGATGTGTCTCGGTCATGTCTACATAGTTCTCGAACCCGTAGGGTCCGCACGCTTAATGTTCGATGACGATTCGTATTATGAGTTTATGTGATTTGATGTACCGAAGGTAGTTCGGAGTCCCGGATGAGATCACGGATATGACGAGGAGTCTCGAAATGGTCGAGACATAAAGATTGATATATTGGAAGGTTATATTCGAACACCGGAATTGTTCTGAAGTGTATCGGGTATTTTCCAGAGTACCGGGGAGTTACCGGAACCCCCCCGGGGGATTAATGGGCCACAATGGGCCTTAGTGGAGAAAAGAGAGGGCCGGCCAGAGGTGGCGCACGCCCCCCCCCTGCCCAGTACGAATTGGACAAGGGGAGGGGGCGGCGCCCCTCCCCCCTCCTTCCTTCTCTTATCTCCTCTTTCCCTTCTTCTCCTACTTAGACAAGGAAAAGGGGGGATTGATTCCTACTTGGACTGGGAGTCCAAGTAGGACTCCCCCCATGGCACGCCCCCTCCTAGGGCCGGCCTCCTCTCCTCCTCCTCTTTATATACGTGGGAGGGGGCACCCCAAAGGCACATCAAAGTTTCTCTTAGTCGTGCGCGGTGCCCCCCCTCCATGGTTACACTCCTCGGTCATATCATCGTAGTGCTTAGGCGAAGCCCTGCCCCAGTAACTTCATCATCACGGATCAAGCGTACAAGGGACGTCATCATGCTGAACGTGTGCTAAACACAGAGGTGCCGTACGTTCGGTGCTAGGATCGGTCAGATCATGAAGAAGTACGGCTACATCAACCGCGTTGACAAAACGCTTCCGCTTTCGGTCTACGAGGGTACGTGGACACACTCTTCCCTTTCGTTGCTATGCATCTCCTAGATAGATTTTGCGTGATCATAGGTTTTTTTTGAAATTACTGCGTTCCCCAACACGAACTCGGTGGTGACATAGGAATAAAAGGAGGTGAGTGTGGCTAAAGCATCGGATTTGCGACGAAGAGGAAAAGTCCACACATAATGCGAATAATCATCTAAAATCACCAAGTAGTATAGATAGCCCGTGTTGCCCGCAACGGGAGAAGTTTCTACCTCTTGAGCATGCGTTGGTTTTCCCTTGAAGAGGAAAGGGTGATGCAGCAAAGTAGCGTAAGTATTTCCCTCATTTTTTGAGAACCAAGGTATCAATCTAGTAGGAGGTTACACGCAAATCGCCTAGTACCTGCACAAACAATCAAGAACCTTGTAACCAACGCGATAAAGGGGTTGTCAATCCCTTCATGTCCACTTGCAAAAGTGAGATCTGATAAAGATAATAAGATAAATATTTTTGGTATTTTTGTTGTATAGATTGAAAAGTAAAGATTGCAAAATAGTAAATGAGATGCGATGTAAATAAAAGAGATATAATATGATAGAAAAGAGACCTGGGTGCCATAGATTTCACTAGTGGCTTCTCTCAAGATAGCATATTTTACGGTGGGTGAACAAATTACTGCCGAGCAATTGATAGAAAAGTGCATAGTTATAAGAATATCTAGGCATGATCATGTATATAGGCATCACATCCGTGACAAGTAGACCGAAACGATTCTGCATCTACTACTATTACTCCACACATCGACTGCTATCCAGCATGCATCTAGAGTATTAAGTTCATAAGAACAGAGAAACACATTAAGCAAGATGACATGATGTAGAGGGATAAACTCAAGCAACATGATATAAACCCCATATTTTTATCCTTGATGGCAACAACACAATATGTGCCTTGCTGCCCCTGCTATCACTGGGAAAGGACACCGCAAGATTGAACCCAAAGCTAAGCACTTCTCCCATTGCAAGAAAGATCAATCTAGTAGGCCAAACCAAACTGATAATTCGAAGAGACTTGCAAAGATATAAAATCATGCATATAAGAATTCAGAGAAGAACCAAGTTCATAGATAATCTTGATCATAAACCCACAATTCATCGGATCCTGACAAACACACTGCAAAAGGTATTACATCGAATAGATCTCCAAGAAGATCGAGGAGAACTTTGTATTGAGATCCAAAGAGAGAGAAGAAGCCATCTAGCTAATAACTATGGACCCGAAGGTCTGTGGTAAACTACTCACACATCATCGGAGAGGCTATGGTGTTGATGTAGAAGCCCTCCGTGATCAATTCCCCCGCCGACCGAGCTCCAGAAAAGGCCCCAAGATGGGATCTCACGAGTACAGAAGGTTGCGGGGGTGGAAATAGGGTTTCGTGGTGCTCCTGGATGTTTTCGGGGTATATGAGTATATATAGGCGAAAGAAGTAGGTCGGTGGAGCTGTGAGGGGCCCACGAGGGTGGGGGCGCACCTACCCCCTGGGCGCGCCCTCCTGCCTCGTGGCTGCCTCGTGGCTTCCTTGATGTCCACTCTAAGTCTCCTAGATTGCATTTGTTCCAAAAACGATCCTCGTGAAGGTTTCATTCCGTTTGGATTCCGTTTGATATTCCTTTTTTGCGAAACAATGAAATAGGCAAAAAACAACAATTTGCATTGGGCCTCCGGTTAGTGGATTAGTCCCAAAAATAATATAAAAGTGCATAATAAAGCCCATTAAACATCCAAAACAGATACTATAATAGAATGGAACAATCAAAAATTATATATACGTTGGAGACGTATCAAACATCCCCAAGCTTAATTCCTGCTCGTCCTCTAGTAGGTAAATGATAAAAACAGAATTTTTGATGTGGAATGCTACCTAGCATAATTTATCAATGTAATTTTCTTTATTGTGGCATGAATGTTCATATCCGAAAGATTCAAGACAAAAGTTTAATATTGGCATAAGAATAATAATACTTCAAGTATACTAACAAAGCAATTATGTCTTCTCAAAATAACATGGCCAAAGAAAGTTTATCCCTACAAAATCATATAGTTTGGCTATGCTCCATCTTCGTCACAAAAAATACTCAAATCATGCACAACCCCGGTTTCAGCCAAGAAATTGTTTCATACTTTAATTCTTTCAAACTTTTTCAACTTTCACGCAATACATGAGTGTGAGCCATGGATATAGCACTATGGATGGAATAGAATATGATAATGGGGGTTATGTGGAGAAGACAAAAAAGGAGAAAGTCTCACATTGACGCGGCTAATCAACGGGCTAGGGAGATGCCCATCAATTGATGTCAGTGCAAGGAGTAGGGATTGCCTTGCAACGGATGCACTAGAGCTATAAATGTATGAAATTGTTGGAATATACAAGCCAAGTTCTATAATGAAAAATTCCCACTAGTATATGAAAGTGACAAAATAAGAGACTCTCTATTATAAAGATCATGGTGCTACTTTGTAGCACAAGTGTGGAAAAGGGATAGTAATATTGTCCCCTTTTTTCTTTTCTTTTTTTATTTGGCCTTTCCTTTTTAATTTGGCCTTTCTTTTTTGGGGGACAATGCTCTAATAATGATGATCATCACACTTCTATTCATTTACAACTCAATGATTACAACTCGATACTAGAACAAAATATGACTCTATATGGATGCCTTCGGCGGTGTACCGAAATAGGCAATGAATCAAGAGTGACATGTATGAATTATGCATGGTGGCTTTGCCACAAATACGATGTCAACTACATGATCATGTAAGGCAATATGACAATGATGAATCATGTCATAATAAATGAAACGATGGAAAGTTGCATGGCAATATATCTCGGAATGGCTATGGAAATGCCATAATAGGTAGGTATGGTGGCTGTTTTGAGGAAGATATAAGGAGGTTTATGTGTGATAGAGCATATCATATCACGGGGTTTGGATGCACCGGTGAAGTTTGCACCAACTCTCGAGGTGAGAAAAGGCAATGCACGATACCGAAGAGGCTAGCAATGATGGAAAGGTGAGAGTGCATATAATCCATGGACTCAACATTAGTCATAATGAACTCACATATTGCAAAAATCTACAAGTCTTCAAAACAAAGTACTGCACGCATGCCCCTAGGGGAAGGGTTGGTAGGAGTTAACCATCGCGTGATCCCGACCTCCACACAAAGGATGACAATCAAAGAAATACCTCATGCTTCAAATTTGTCACACAACGGTTACCATACGTGCATGCTACGGGACTTGCAAACCTCAACACAAGTATTTCTCAAATTCACAACTACTCTACTAGCATAACTCTAATATCACCATCCTCATATCTCAAAACAATTATCAAGTATCAAACTTCTCATAGTATTCAATGCACTATATGAAAGTTTTTAGTATACCCATCTTGGATGCCTATCATATTAGGACTAATTTTATAGCCAAAGAAAATTACCATGCTGTTCTAAAGGACTATCAGAATAATATAAGTGAAGCATGAGAGATCAATAATTTCTATAAAATAAAACCACCACCGTGCTCTAAAAAGATATAAGTGAAGCACTAGAGCAAAATTATCTAGCTCAAAAGATATAAGTGAAGCACATAGAGTATTCTAATAAATTCCGATTCATGTGTGTCTCTCCAAAAGGTGTGTACATCAAGGATGATTGTGGTAAACTAAAAAGCAAAGACTCAAATAATACAAGACGCTCCAAGCAAAACACATATCATGTGGTGAATAAAAATATAGTCTCAAGTAAAGTTACCGATAGACGAAGACGAAAGAGGGGATGCCTTCCGGGGCATCCCCAAGTTTAGGATTTTGGTTGTCCTTGAATTTTACCTTGGGGTGCCTTGGGAATCCCCAAGCTTAGGCTCTTGCCACTCCTTATTCCCAAATCCATCAAATCTTTACCCAAAAACTTGAAAACTTCACAACACAAAACTCAACAGAAAATCTCGTGAGATCCGTTAGTATAAGAAAATAAACCACCACCTTAAGGTACTGTAATGAACTCATTCTTTATTTATATTGGCGTTAAACATACTGTATTCCAACTTCTCTATGG
>NC_041383.1:553728696-553753571 GCF_002162155.2 Triticum dicoccoides
TCATCAAAATAAGCAAACAACACATGAAAAACAGAATCTGTCAAAACAGAACAGGCTGTAGCAATCTGAAACTTTCGAATACTTATGTCACTCCAAAAATTCTACCAAATTAGGAAGTCCTAGGTAATTTGTTTATTAATCTTATGAAAAAAGAATCAACTGAAAAGCACGTTTCTGTGATTTATGAAAGCTAATGTCGTGCGCGCAGAAGTTTCTGTTTTTCAGCAAGATCAAATTAACTATCACCATAGGTTATCCTAAAGGTTCTACTTGGCACAAACACTAATTAAAACACAAAACCACATCTAACCAGAGGCTAGATGAATTATTTATTACTAAACAGGAACAAAAAGTAAAGAAAAAAAATAAAATTGGGTTGCCTCCCAACAAGCGCTATCGTTTAACGCCCCTACCTAGGCATAAAAACAGGAATAGATCTAGGTATTATCATCTTTGGTATGCAGTCCATAAGTGGCTCTCATAATAGATTCATAAGGTAATTTAGTTTTCTTCCTAGGAAAGTGTTCCATGCCTTTACTTAACGGAAATTGGAATCTAATATTTCCTTCTTTCATATCAATAATTGTACCAATCGTTCTAAGGAAATGTCTACCAAGAATAATAGGACATGTAGGATTGCAATCTATATCAAGAATAATAAAATCTACGGGCACATAATTCCTATTTGCAACAATAAGAACATCATTAATCCTTCCCATAGGTTTCCCAATGGTGGAATCCGCAAGGTGCAAATTTAAAGAACAATCATCAAATTCACGAAAACCTAACACATCACATAAAGTTTTTGGAATCGTGGAAACACTAGCACCCAAATCACACAAAGCATAGCATTCATGATATTTAATCTTAATTTTAATAGTAGGTTCCCACTCATCATAAAGTTTTATAGGGATAGAAACTTCTAATTCAAGTTTTTCTTCATAAGATTGCAGTAAAGCATCAATGATGTGTTTAGTAAAAGCTTTACTTTGACTATAAGCATGAGGAGAATTTAACACAGATTGCAACAAGGAAATACAATCTATGAAAGAGCAATTAGCATAATTAAATTCCTTGAAATCCAAAATGGTGGGTTCATTGATATGTAAAGTTTTGACCTCTTCAATCCCACTTTTACCAATTTTTGCATCAAGATCTAAAAACTCCGAATCATTGGGACGCCTTTTAACTAAAGTTGACTCATCTCCAGTCCGATCTTTATCAAGATTCATATTGGAAAACAAAGATTTAATAGGAGATACATCATTCACTTTTAGATCTTCATCATTATTATCATGAAAACTAGAAGAACACGCTTTCACAAAGCAATCTTTTTTAGCATGCATCCTAGCGGTACTTTCTTTGCACTCATCAATGGAAATTCTCATGGCTTTGATAGACTCATTGATATCATGCTTAGGTGGAATAGATCTAAGTTTCAAAGAATCAACATCAAGAGAAGTTCTATCCATGTTCCTAGCCAACTCATCAATCTTAAGCAATTTTTCTTCAATCAAAGCATTGAAATTCTTTTGCGAATTCATAAATTCTTTAACACTAGTCTCAAAATCAGAGGGCATTTTATTAAAATTTCCATAAGAGTTGTTGTAGGAATTACCATAATTATTAGAGGAATTACTAGGGAACGGCCTAGAATTAAAGTTTCCTCTATACGCGTTGTTACCAAAATTGTTCCTACCAACAAAATTCACATCCATAGATTTATTATTATTCTCAATCAAAGTGGACAAAGGCATATCATTAGGATTAGAAGAAACACTCTTATTAGCAAACAATTTCATAAGTTCATCCATCTTTCCACTCAAAACATTAATCTCTTCAATCGCATGAACCTTTTTACTAGTGGATCTTTTGGTGTGCCATTGAGAATAATTAACCATAATATTATCTAGGAGTTTAGTAGCTTCTCCTAAAGTGATTTCCATGAAAGTGCCTCCCGCAGCTGAATCTAAAAGATTTCTAGAAGCAAAATTCAATCAAGCATAAAAAATTTGTATAATCATCCATAAATTCAAACCATGTGTAGGGCAATTACGTATCATTAATTTCATCCTTTCCCAAGCTTGTGCAACGTGCTCATGATCAAGTTGCTTAAAATTCATAATATCGTTTCTAAGAGAGATGATCTTAGCGGGAGGAAAATACTTAGAGATAAAAACATCTTTGCACTTATTCCATGAATCAATACTATTTTTAGGCAAAGAAGAGAACCAAGTTTTAGCACGATCTCTAAGTGAAAATGGAAATAGCTTCAATTTAACAATATCATTATCCACATCTCTCTTCTTTTGCATATCGCACAAATCAACAAAGTTGTTTAGATGGGTAGCGGCATCTTCACTAGGAAGGCCAGAAAATTGATCTTTCATGACAAGATTCAACAGAGCAGCATTAATTTCACAAGATTCAGCATCGGTAATAGGAGCAATCGGAGTGCTAATAAAATCATTGTTGTTGGTATTGGAAAAGTCACATAATTTAGTATTGTGTTGAGCCATTGTGACAAGCAATCAATCCAACACACAAGCAAACAAGAAGCAAGCGAAAAGAGGCGAATGAAAAAGAGCGAATAAAATGGCAAGGGTGAAGTGGGGGAGAGGAAAACGAGAGGCAAATGGCAAATAATGTAATGCGAGGGATAAGAATTTGTGATGGTGTAGGATAGAAAGTATGTCTAGAGGGGGTGATTAGACTACTTGACCAAATAAAAATCTAGCCTTTTCCCAATTTTAGTTCTTGGCATATTTTAGCAACTTTGCACAAGTCAAGCAATCAACCTACACATGCAATTCTAAGAGTATAGCAGCGGAATGTAAAACAATTGCATATGAAGGTAAAGGTAGGAGTTTGAGGAAGCAAACGCAATGTTGACACAGAGATTTTTTATCCGTGGTTCCGATAAGTGGTGCTATCGTACATCCACGTTGATGGAGACTTCAACCCACGAAGGGTAACGGTTGCGTGAGTCCACGGAGGGCTCCACCCACGAAGGGTCCACGAAGAAGCAACCTTGTCTATCCCACCATGGCCGTCGCCCACGAAGGACTTGCCTCACTCGGGTAGATCTTCACGAAGTAGGCGATCTCCTTGCCCTTACAAACTCCTTGGTTCAACTCCACAATCTTGACGGAGGATCCCAAGTGACACCTAGCCAATCTAGGAGACACCACTCTCCAAAAGGTAATAGATGGTGTGTTGATGATGAACTCCTTGCTCTTGTGCTTCAAGTGATAGTTTCCCCAACACTCAGCTCTCTCTCATAGGATTGGATTTGGTGGAAAGAGGGTTTGAGTGGAAAGCAACTTGGGGAAGGCTAGAGATCAAGATTTATGTGGTTGGAATGGAATATCTTGACCTCAACACAAGTGCGTAGGTGGTTCTCTCTCAGAAAAGGTATGTTGGAAGTGTAGGCATGTTCTGATGGCTCTCTCCATGAATGAAGTGTGGGTGGAGGGGTATATATAGCCTCCACACAAAATCTAACCGTTACACACAACTTACCAAACTCGGTGGGACCGAATCATGAAACTTGGTCAGACCGATTTAGTTCAAAATATGAACGTTAGGATTTTCGGTGGGACCGACATGTCAACTCAGTGGGACTGATTTTGTTAGGGTTAGGGCATAACGTAATCTCGGTGAGACCGATTACACAAACTCGTTGAGACCGATTTTGGTAATAAGCGAACCAGAGAGTTGGTCAGGCAAACTCGGTGGGACAGATTCGCTCATCTCGGTTGGACCAAAATGTTACGAAGGGGAAACAGAGAGTTTGCATTGCAATCTCGGTGGGACCGATCGCTCATCTCGGTTGGACCAAAACGTTACGAAGGGAAGCAGAGAGATTACAATCCCATCTCGGTGAGACCGAGATCCCTATTGGTGAGACCGAAAAGACTAGGGTTTGTGGCAGTGGCTATGTCAAGTGAACTCGGTGGCGCCGGATAGAAAGTTTTGGTGGGGCCGAGTTTGACTTTGGGTTTGGGACATATTTGGATGTGAGAAAGTAGTTGAGGGCTTTGGAGCATATCACTAAGCATTTTGAGCAAGAACCTCATTAAGCAAAACCTCACCCCCTTTTAATAGTATTGGATTTTCCTATGGACTCAATGTGATCTTGGATCACTACAAGTAAAATGTAGAGTCTTGTGCTTTGAGATTGAGCCAATCTTCTTCTTCTTCTTAGCATTTTGAGGGGTCCACTTTCTAATCCATGCCATGCCAATCATTGAGCTTTCCTGAAATATTTACCTTGAAATAGCATTAGCTCAATGAGCTATATGTTGTTAGGAATTACCAAAACCACCCAGGGATAATTGCACTTTCAATCTCCCCCTTTTTGGTAATTGATGACAACATATAGATCAAAGCTTCGACAAAGGATAATAAGATTGAAAACATTGTCGCTTTGAGAAGTAAGTGATAAGCAAGAGCTCCCCCTAAATTTGTGCATTATTTAAGATTTGCTTGTGAATGCAAATGCACAATCGATTAGGATCATGGGTTACTCTTCCATGTCACATACATCTTGGTGGAGCGCGCAAAATTATAGAAAATAAAAGCATGCACTCATCACCAAGCAAGTGAATGATCAAACAAGTATTAAGGGTAGCATATGATCAAACAAGTATCTGTTGGGGAACGTAGCAGAAATTCAAAAAATTTCCTACGTGTCACCAAGATCTATCTATGGAGAAACCAGCTACGAGTAGAAGGAGAGTGCATCTACATACCCTTGTAGATCGCTAAGCGGAAGCGTTCAAGTGAACGGGGTTGATGGAGTCGTACTCGTCGTGATTCAGATCACCGATGATCAAGTGCCGAACGCACGGCACCTCCGCGTTCAACACACGTACAGCCCGGTGACGTCTCCCACGCCTTGATCCAGCAAGGACAGAGGGAGAGGTTGAGGAAGACTCCATCCAACAGCAGCACAACGGCGTGGTGGTGGTGGAGGAGCGTGGCAATCCCTCAGCGCTTCGCCAAGCACCATGGGAGAGGAGGAGTAGGGAGAGAGGTAGGGCTGCACCAAGAGGGAGAGAACTCATGTGTATGGCAGCCCCAAACCTCATCTATATATAGGGGGAAGGGGGGGCTGCGCCCCCTTTAGGGTTTCCCACCCCCAAGGGGTGCGGCCAGCCCTAGATGGCAAAGGGGAGGCGGCCAAGGGGGGGAATGAGAGGGAGGCGCACCAATATGGGCCTTAAGGCCCATCTGGACTAGGGTTTGCCCCCTCCCACTCTCCCTTGCGCCTTGGCCCCCTTGTGGGGGGCGCACCAGCCATCCTAGGGGCTGGTCCCCTCCCACACTTGGCCCACGCAGCCTTCTGGGGCAGGTGGCCCCACTTGGTGGACCCCCGGGACCCTCCCGGTGGTCCCGGTACAATACCGATATCGCCCGAAACTTTTCCGGTGATCAAAACAGGACTTCCCATATATAAATCTTTACCTCCGGACCATTCCGGAACTCCTCGTGACGTCCGGGATCTCATACGGGACTCCGAACAACATTCGGTTACCACATACAAGCTTCCTTTATAACCCTAGCGTCATCGAACCTTAAGTGTGTAGACCCTACGGGTTCGGGAGACATGCAGACATGACCGAGACGTTCTCCGGTCAATAACCAACAGCGGGATCTGGATACCCATGATGGCTCCCACATGTTCCACGATGATCTCATCGGATGAACCACGATGTCAAGGACTTAATCAATCCCGTATTCAGTTCCCTTTGTCTATCGGTATGTTACTTGCCCGAGATTCGATCGTCGGTATCCAATACCTTGTTCAATCTCGTTACCGGCAAGTCACTTTACTTGTTCCGTAACACATCATCCCGTGATCAAATCCTTGGTCACATTGCGCATATGATGATGTCCTACCGAGTGGGCCCAGAGATACCTCTCCGTTTACACGGAGTGACAAATCCCAGTCTCGATCCGCATAAAACAATAGATACTTTCGGAGATACCTGTAGTGCACCTTTATAGTCACCCAGTTACGTTGTGACGTTTGATACACCCAAAGCACTCCTACGGTATCCAGGAGTTACACGCTCTCATGGTCGAAGGAAGAGATACTTGACATTAGAAAAGCTTTAGCATACGAACTACACGATCTTTGTGCTAGGCTTAGGATTGGGTCTTGTCCATCACATGATTCTCCTAATGATGTGATCCCGTTATCAACGACATCCAATGTCCATAGCCAGGAAACCATGACTATCTGTTGATCACAACGAGCTAGTCAACTAGAGGCTCACTAGGGACATATTGTGGTCTATGTATTCACACGTGTATTACAATTTCCGGATAATACAGTTATAGCATGAATAAAAGACTATTATCATGAACAAAGAAATATAATAATAACACTTTTATTATTGCCTCTAGGGCATATTTCCAACAGTCTCCCACTTGCACTAGAGTCAATAATCTAGTTCACATCGCCATGTGATTAACACTCACAGGTCACATCGCCATGTGACTAATACCCAAGAGTTTACTAGAGTCAGTAGTCTAGTTCACATCACTATGTGATTAACACTCAATGAGTTTTATGTTTGATCATGTTGCTTGTGAGAGAGGTTTTAGTCAACGGGTCTGAACATTTCAGATCCGTGTGTGCTTTACAAATCTCTATGTCATCTCCTAGATGCAGCTACCACGCTCTATTTGGAGCTATTCCAAATAACTGTTCTACTTTGAGCTATTCTAAATTATTGCTCCATTATATGTATCCGGTCTCTCTACTCAGAGCTATCCGAATAGGTGTCAAGCTTGCATCGACGTAACCTTTACGACGAACTCTTTTACCACCTCCATAATCGAGAAAATTCTTTAGTCCACTAGTTACTAAGGATAACTTTGACCGCTGTCTGTGATCCATTCTTGGATCACTCTTGTACCCCTTGACTAACTCATGGCAAGGCACACTTCAGGTGCGGTACACAGCATAGCATACTAAAGAGCCTACGTCTTAAGCATAGGGGACGACCTTCGTCCTTTCTCTCTATTCTGCCGTGGTCGAGCTTTAAGTCTTAACTTCATACCTTACAACTCAGGCAAGAACTTCTTCTTTGACTGATCCATCTTGAACACCTTCAAGATCATGTCAAGGTATATGCTCATTTTGAAAGTATTATTAAGCATTTTGATCTATCCTTATAGATCTCGATGCTCAATGTTCAAGTAGCTTAATCCAGGTTTTCTATTGAAAAACACCTTTCAAATAACCCTGTATGCATTCTAGAAATTCTACATCATTTCTGATCATCAATATGTCAACAACATATACTCATCAGAAATTCTATAGTGCTCCCACTCACTTCTTTGGAAATACAAGTTTCTCATAAACTTTGTATAAATCCGAAATCTTTGATCATCTCATCAAAGCGTACATTCCAACTCCGAGATGCTTACTCCAGTCCTTAGAAGGATCGCTGGAGCTAGCATACCTTTTAGCATCCTTAGGATCGACAAAACCTTTCTAATTGTATCGCATACAACCTTTCCTTACGACTGGTAAGGAAACTCGTTTTGACATCCAATCTGCAAGATTTCATAAATAATGCAGTAATCGCTAATATAATTCCAACAGACTCTTAGCATCGCTACGAGTGAGAAAGTCTCACCGTAGTCAACTCCTTGAACTTGTCAGAAAACATCTTAACGACAAGTCGAGCTTTCTTAATGGTGACATTTACCATCATTGTCCGTCTTCCTTTTGAAATCCATCTGTACTCATTAGCCTTACGACCATCGAGCCGTTCTGCCAAAGTCTACACTTTGTTTTCGTACATGGATCCTCTCTCGGATTTTATGGCCTCAAGCCATTTATCGGAATCCGGGCCCACCATCGCTTCTCCATAGTTTGTAGGTTCATTGTTGTCTAGCAACATGACTTCCAAGACAGGATTACCGTACCACTCTGAAGTAGTACGTATCCTTGTCACCCTACGAGGTACGGTAGTGACTTGATCCGAAGCTTCATGATCACTATCATAAGCTTCCACTTCAATTGGTGTAGGTGCCATAGGAACAACTTCCTGTGCCCTGCTACACACTTGTTGAAGTGACGGTTCAATAACCTCATCAAGTCTCCACCATCCTCCCACTCAACTCTTTCGAGAGAAACCTTTCCTCGAGAAAGGACCCGATTCAAGAAACAATCCCTTATTGCTTTCGAATCTGAATTAGGAGGTATACCCAACTATTTTGGGTGTCCTATGAAGATGTATTTTATCCGCTTTGGGTTCGAGCTTATCAATCCTGAAATTTTTCACATAAGCGTCGCAGCCCCAAACCTTTAAGAAACGACAACTTAGGTTTCTCTAAACCATAATTCATACGGTGTCATCTCAACGGAATTACGTGGTGCCCTATTTAAAGTGAATGTGGTTGTCTCTAATGCCTAACCCATGGATAATAGTGGTAATTCGATAAGAGACATCATGGTATGCACCATATCTAATAGGGTGCAACTATGATGTTCGGACACATCATCACACTATGGTGTTCCAGGCGGTATTAATTGCGAAACAATTTCCACAATGTCTTAATTGTGTGCCAAAACTCGTAACTCAGATATTCATCTCTTTGATCATATCATAGACATTTTATCCTCTTGTCACAATGATCTTCTACTTCACTCTGAAATTACTTGAACCATTCAATAATTCAGACTTGTGTTTCATCAAGGAAATATTCTCAACATCTACTTGAATCATCTGTGAAGTAAGAACATAACGATATTCACTGCATGCCTCAGCACTCATTGGACTGCACACATCAAAATGTGTTACTTCCAACAAGTTGCTATCTTGTTCCATCTTACTGAAAACGAGGCTTTTCAGTCATCTTGCCCATGTGGTATGATTTGCATATCTCAAGTGATTCAAAATCAAGAGAGTCCAAACGATCCATCTGCATGGAGTTTCTTCATGCGTATACACCAATAGACATGGTTCGCATGTCTCAAACTTTTCTAAAACGAGTGAGTCCAAAGATCCATCAACATGGAGCTTCTTCATGCGTTTTATACCAATATGACTTACATGGCAGTGCCACAAGTAAGTGGTACTATCATTACTATCTTATATCTTTTGGCATGAAAATGTGTATCACTACGATCGAGATTCAATAAACCATTTAGGTTTAATACTAATCTTGATGGTAGAGGGAGCGTGCGATGTTTGATCACATCAAACTTGGAAACACTTCCAACACATATCGTCAGCTCACTTTTAGCTAGTCTCCGTTTATTCCCTAGCTTTTATTTCGAGTTACTAACACTTAGCAACCGAACCGGTATCTTATACCCTGGTGCTACTAGGAGTACTAGTAAAGTACACATCAACACAATGTATATCCAATATACTTCTATCGACTTTTCCAGCCTTCTCATCTACCAAGTATCTAGGGTAATTCTGCTCCAGTGGCTGTTCCCTTTATTACAGAAGCACTTAGTCTCGGGTTTGGGTTCAACCTTGGGTTTCTTCACTAGAGCAGCAGCTGATTTGCCATTTCATGAAGTATCCCTTTGTTCCCTTGCCCTTCTTGAAACTAGTGGTTTCACCAACCATCAACAATTGATGCTCCTTCTTGATTTCTACTTTCGCGGTGTCAAACATCACGAATATTTCAAGGATCATCATATCTATCCCTGATATGTTATAGTTCATCACGAAGCTCTAGCAGCTTGGTGGCAATGACTTTGGGGAAACATCACTATCTCATCTGGAAGATCAACTCCCACTCGATTCAAGTGATTGTTGCACTCAGACAATCTGAGCACAAGCTCAACGATTGAGCTTTTCTCCCTTAGTTTGCAGGCTAAGAAAATCGTCGGAGGTCTTATACCTCTTGACGTGGGCACGAGCCTGAAATCCCAATTTCAGCCCTCGAAACATCTCATATGTTCCGTGACATTTCAAAAACGTCTTTGGTGCCTCTACTTAAACCATTTAACTGAACTATCACGTAGTTATCAAAACGTGTATGTCAGATGTTCGCAACATCCACAGACAACGTTCGAGGTTCAACACACTGAGCAGTGCATTAAGGACATAAGCTTTCTACTGTCCGCATAATTGCTACTTTCAACTTTCAAACTATATTTTCTCTAGGAACATATCTAAAATAGTAGAACTAAAGCGCGAGCTACGACATAATTTGCAAAAGGTCTTTTGACTATGTTCAAGATAATTAAGTTCATCTTATGAACTCCCACTTAGATAGACATCCCTCTGGTCATCTAAGTGATTACATGATCCGAGTCAACTAGGCCGTGTCCGATCATCACGTGAGACGGACTAGTCATCATCGGTGAACATGTTCATGTTGATCGTATCTACTATACGACTCATGCTCGACCTTTCGGTCTCCGTGTTCTGAGGCCATGTCTGTACATGCTAGGCTCGTCAAGTTAACCCTAAGTGTTTTCGCTGTGTAAAACTGTCTTACACCCGTTGTATGTGAACGTAAGAATCCATCACACCCGATCATCACGTGGTGCTTAGAAGCGACGAACTGTAGCAACGGTGCACAGTTAGGGGAGAACACTTCTTGAAATTTTTGTAAGGGATCATCTTATTTACTACCGTCGTTCTAAGCAAACAAGATGCATAAACATGATAAACATCACATGCAATCAAATAGAGTAGTGACATGATATGGCCAATATCATATAGCTCCTTTGATCTTCATCTTCGGGGCTCCATGATCATCTTGTCACCGGCATGACACCATGATCTCCATCATCATGATCTCCATCATCGTGTCTTCATGAAGTTGTCACGCCAACGACTACTTCTACTTCTATTACTAACGCGTTTAGCAATAAAGTAAAGTAGTTTACATGGCGTTCTTCAATGACACGCAGGTCATACAATAAATTAAGACAACTCCTATGGCTCCTGGCGGTTGTCATACTCATCGACATGCAAGTCGTGAATCCTATTACAAGAACATGATCAATCTCATACATCACATATATCATTCATCACATCCTTTTGGCCATATCACATCACATAGCATACCCTGCAAAAACAAGTTAGACGTCCTCTAATTGTTGTTTGCATGTTTTACGTGGCTGCTATGGGTTTCTAGCAAGAACGTTTCTTACCTACGCAAAACCACAACGTGATATGCCAATTGCTATTTACCCTTCATAAGGACCCTTCTCATCGAATCCGTTCCGACTAAAGTGGGAGAGACTGGCACCCGCTAGCCACCTTATGCACCAAGTGCATGACAATCGGTGGAACCTGTCTCACGTAAGAGTACGTGTAAGGTCGGTTCGGGCCGCTTCATCCCACAATACCGTCGAAACAAGATTGGACTAGTAACGGTAAGCATATTGAACAACATCAACGCCCACACCTACTTTGTGTTCTACTCGTGCAAAGAATCTACGCAATACACCTAGCTCATGATGCCACTGTTGGGGAACGTAGCAGAAATTCAAAAAAATTCCTACGTGTCACCAAGATCTATATATGGAGAAACCAGCTACGAGTAGAAGGAGAGTGCATCTACATACCCTTGTAGATCGCTAAGCGGAAGCGTTCAAGTGAACGGGGTTGATGGAGTCGTACTCGTCGTGATTCAGATCACCGATGATCAAGTGCCGAACGCACGGCACCTCCGCATTCAACACACGTACAGCCCGGTGACGTCTCCCACGCCTTGATCCAGCAAGGAGAGAGGGAGAGGTTGAGGAAGACTCCATCCAACAGCAGCACAACAGCGTGGTGGTGGTAGAGGAGCGTGGCAATCCCGCAGGGCTTCGCCAAGCACCATGGGAGAGGAGGAGTAGGAAGAGAGGTAGGGCTGCACCAAGAGGGAGAGAACTCATGTGTATGGCAGCCCCAAACCTCATCTATATATAGGGGGAAGGGGGGGCTGCGCCCCCTTTAGGGTTTCCCACCCCCAAGGGGTGCGGCCAGCCCTAGATGGCAAAGGGGAGGCGCACCAATATGGGCCTTAAGGCCCATCTGGACTAGGGTTTGCCCCCTCCCACTCTCCCTTGCGCCTTGGCCCCCTTGTGGGGGGCGCACCAGCCCTCCTAGGGGCTGGTCCCCTCCCACACTTGGCTCATGCAGCCTTCTGGGGCAGGTGGCCCCACTTGGTGGACCCCCGGGACCCTCCCGGTGGTCCCGGTACAATACCGATATCGCCCGAAACTTTTCCGGTGACCAAAATAGGACTTCCCATATATAAATCTTTACCTCCGGACCATTCCGGAACTCCTCGTGACGTCCGGGATCTCATCCGGGACTCCGAACAACATTCGGTTACCACATACAAGCTTCCTTTATAACCCTAGCGTCATCGAACCTTAAGTGTGTAGACCCTACGGGTTCGGGAGACATGCAGACATGACCGAGACGTTCTCCGGTCAATAACCAACAGCGGGATCTGGATACCCATGATGGCTCCCACATGTTCCATGATGATCTCATCGGATGAACCACGATGTCAAGGACTTAATCAATCCCGTATTCAATTCCCTTTGTCTATCGGTATGTTACTTGCCCGAGATTCGATCGTCGGTATCCAATACCTTGTTCAATCTCGTTACCGGCAAGTCACTTTACTCGTTCCGTAACACATCATCCCGTGATCAACTCCTTGGTCACATTGCGCATATGATGATGTCCTACCGAGTGGGCCCAGAGATACCTCTCCGTTTACACGGAGTGACAAATCCCAGTCTCGATCCGCATAAAACAATAGATACTTTCGGAGATACCTGTAGTGCACCTTTATAGTCACCCAGTTACGTTGTGATGTTTGATACACCCAAAGCACTCCTACGGTATCCAGGAGTTACACGCTCTCATGGTCGAAGGAAGAGATACTTGACATTAGAAAAGCTTTAGCATACGAACTACACGATCTTTGTGCTAGGCTTAGGATTGGGTCTTGTCCATCACATGATTCTCCTAATGATGTGATCCCGTTATCAATGACATCCAATGTCCATAGCCAGGAAACCATGACTATCTGTTGATCACAACGAGCTAGTCAACTAGAGGCTCACTAGGGACATATTGTGGTCTATGTATTCACACGTGTATTACGATTTCCGGATAATACAGTTATAGCATGAATAAAAGACTATTATCATGAACAAAGAAATATAATAATAACACTTTTATTATTGCCTCTAGGGCATATTTCCAACAGTATCTCACAAGGACATAAAGTATCTCACACAAGCACACAATCAAGAAGTTCAACCAAAATAGCAAGAGAGATAAAAAAGCAACACTCTCTCTCGAAGCCTATGATCTATACATTTTTCTCCCCCTTTGGCAACAAGTTACCAAAAAGTTCAAAAATGCATAGTGCTAAACATGTCTCAGGCTTGATCTTCATGAGGTGGTGTAGAGAGAACTCCAAGGACGAAGGCTTCAGATGATGTAGCTGGAGCTGGTGGGGTGGCTGCTGGAGGTGGCACTGGAGCTGTAGCTGCTGGTGCTGATGCTATAGCTCTAGTATCTATCACGGGCACTGCAGCAGATCTTTGTCCTCTGGGCACTCTAGCAAAAGTATCTGTCGTAGACTTGCCCTTCTTCTCCTCTGCTTCCTCCTGAAGCTGCTCAACTGTTGTTTGAATCTCAGTTACCTTCAGATCAAGATCATAAAATTTAGTTTCTATGATCCTCTCCAAGCTCTCCTGGTTTTGAGTCAGGGTGGCCAAGCCCTTCTCAATCCTCATGGTGGATTGGATCAGATATGCTAACTGATCTTGCTTGCTTTTCAAGAATACTTGAGATGCCTCTTCAGCAGTTGGCATCTTTGCAGCTTTCTCTGCCCTTGCCTTCTCTCTCTTCTCATGTGCTTGAGCTGATGATGGTTCATTCTCAGTCATGACTACAGTGTTGTCTTCAAACTTAGTATATAAGGGTAGATGATCCTCATCCAATAGATATTTGTTTGTTCCCATCTTGGAGTTGATGAGTTCCTGAATTTGTGGGGCATACCCACATGATCTCTTCTGATCCGCTGCTGTTCTTTTGATTGTTTCCACAATCAGACTCATGACTTTGAACTTTTGAGGCACATCAAACAAATGTAGCAAGTTGATAGCATGTCCTCTGATCATCTTGTGATCACTTGAGTTGGGTAGCAAAGTGTGCCTTAGGATCCCATTTATGGTAGGCAGACCAGAGAACAAGAAGTGGACAGATCCAAACTTGTGATTCTCCAAAGCATCATCTGGGATCTCTCTGTACATGTGTGCCATAGTGTTGTGGTCTTTCTTCTTCTAAGCATAAACATCCAAGTCATCTTCATTTTCTTCTGGAGCATTGATCGACTGAGCCCATTCTTCAACAGAAGATTGGTACCTTGTACCTTCAGACATCCAAATGATCTTCCCATCTGGGTAGAAGTGGGCAATGGAGTAAAACTGCATGATGAGCTCATCATTCCACTTGGTGAGCTTCTGAGCAACAAATGTATCAACTCCACATGCCTTGAAGTTATCATATACACCTAGATAGTGATCTTCATTCTCCTTGATGTACTCCCAGTCAACCCATCTCATGTCACACACAATGGGCTTCTTGTCAAGCAAAATTGTCTCATAAAAGTCTTGTTGTTCCTTAGTGTGAGACATGTAGTCAACAGCAGTCCTTATCCTGACAGCATATGGATCAGACTGTCTCCATAACCTCAATCCTGCATCCTCTCTGATTTTCATGTTTTCTGCAACAGGATGTGCATCAGTGTGGTCAGGGATCTTGGGCTTGATCTTCCTCAAAACAAGTGAGTCATCTTCCTCTTCTTCAGCAGCCTCAGGCACTGGGGCATTGTTCTTCTCCTCAGCTGGTATACTTCTGGTGTTCCTCTTGGGTTTAGGCTTTTGAGCTGGAGCAACAGCCTTGGGAGCAGCTTTGGGCTTAGATGGAGCAGCCCCTGATCTGATTGCATCTCCCATGAGCTTCTGAGCTTTGGGTGTTGGTGCAGCATCCTCCTGTTCTTCTTGTTCTTCAGAATCTCTCGTCATGAAGGGCTTCCCAATAACTCTGGCAATGGTCTTCTTGACCCTTTCTTTCCTCTTCTTCCCTTCACCTCCTTCTTTGGGTTCAAGAGTGAACTCCATTGTTTCTTGAGTGGAGGCTCTGGCTTTTGACATTGCAACTCTTCTTGCTGGAGCCTTTGTTTTCAGTCCTGGCTTTGTTGCAGCAGCTGTGCCATACTCCTTTTCAGCACCTTTTTCCTTGAAGTGGCTTCATCCTCAACAGCCACATAGTCTTCATCCTCTGAATCAGAAGTTTTCTTCTTCCTTGTCCTGGTAGCTGCCTTTCGCAAGTTACTAGGTGTGCTCCTGCTGCCCTCATCATAGCTGCTAGAGGGATCAGAACCCTCACTCATCTGCACCTGCTGTTCATCAGACTTGTTCTGGCTGTCACTTTGGTCAGACATCTTGCAGGCAAACTGTCAGCAGACCCTGTGAATAGATTATAGATGAGGTAGAGAAGATGAGCATCACAAAGTACAGGAGTTTTGCAAAACAGATGACTCAAAAACTTAGTTTTAGTTCTCCACAGAAAGCATTTCGGAGCTACCGATTTGTAAACTCAGTGATACCAAAGCAGCTTTTGGAACCTAAACTAGTGAACTCGGTCAGACCGAGTCACAGTTCGTTGGCACCGAGACTACTAGGGTTTCACAGAGAATCAAACTCGGTCACACCGATTTGCAATTCTCGGTCAGACCGAAAATCACATGTGCAATGGCCTAAGCCAAATCGGTGAGACCGATTTCTACAACTCAGTCGGTCCAAGATGAGTTCGGCAGAAACCAAACCCTAAATTTTCAAAACTAATCTAATCTAAGAGATGTTTTCGTTGGACAAGATGATCTCATATGTGGCAAGAAACATGGAAAAGCAATGTGCTAGGAATCAGAGTTAAAGAATAGCACAAATATCAAGTTCATACCCTATCTCGGCGGTGAACTTGCTACGGCGGCAACGACGGGGCAGATTGTCGTTGAAGGCGGCGGAGACCAGCGGTGGGAGGTCGTTGGCGGCGAGAGGATGATCCGGAGACCCGAGAAGGCAGAGCAGGTTACGCGCGGGCGAAGGGTTTCGGAAAAATTTCCAAAATTTGACCCGTCGGTATATATAACCTGACACTATTGGTGTGACCGAGTGGAACAACTCGGTGGCACCGAGATGCAAAACTGCAAGCAGTTACTGCAACTCGGTACGACCGAAAGGTTCTAATTAGTCGCACTGAGATTGAAAACCTAGATCGACTTAGAGATCTCGGTAGGACCGAAAAGGATGAATCAGTCAGACAGAAATGCACAAAGAGGTTTTGGAAGTTTAAGTCTATGACGAATCGGGGACTCCGAGTGCTCCTCACACAGAGTGGTTCGAATCTGACTTGATCAAACTTTGTGATGTAGCATGAATAGAGTTTGAGACGAGGAAAGCATATATAGCTAGAGGGAGTTCTTAGGCATTCTTGTCCATCCATTTGGAAAAAGAGAAAAAGCCAAACAAGCAACAAATGGATGTCCTCGAATGAGTAAAAATATGCATTCAACATGCTCACACAATAAAATGACAAATGAAATATGTGACAAAGCATGCACAAACACTCTAGCATCTATCAAACAATTGGCGATGACTAGGTCATCTATATATGAGTATATTGATTTAGGAGTCAAATGAGAACATTTGATCATAGGTCATGCTCATCATTTAAGCACGAGTGGGGTTGCCCCTTTTACATAAAGCATTGTTGTGTTCACATCATTAGAGTTGTTCTAGCTCAATTGATTAGAGTAAAGCTCCCCCTAGATGTGATATCCCCCCTAGGAGGGATGAACTAACCTTGGGTTTTGTCGATGATGACTTCATGTAGGTGTTGAAGATGTAGATGCTCAATGTTGATGTAGATCATTCGGAGCAATCCTTTGGAGTGAGTTGCACTTTCAATACCTACACGGGTTAGTCCCACAAGGAACAAACAAGGATATCCATAGACATAGAGTTATGTGTACACAAGATGATGTCCATGAAAGCATTAGGTTACCTTGTCCCTTGTCTTACCAACAAGAGAGTTTGTGACTCCTTGAACTAGTGCAAGATATGAAAGTTGTTTGCACTTGTCCTTGCCAAAATGATGAGAGTGAAGTACGTTGGCGGAGTCACCCTCAAGAACTCTCTAGTTCTTCTTCTTTGGGATCCACACCATCTTGATGGGAATCCTTGGAGTAGTAGTCGTACTTGATGAAGTAGAACTTGATGTAGTCTTGGGAATCCACTTGACCAAGGCCTTGGGTGCTTCTTCAAATGCATCAATCTCCTCTTGAAGCTTGTCCTTGCCTTTTTGCTTGTGGTCTTGTGATGGAAGATCATCTTGAGCTTGTGTTCCTTGGAAAGAAGTAGGATCGTGCTTCTCTTGTTGAGGAAAAAACTTCGTCTTGGGGTATTGATCTTCTTCCCACTCAAGTCCATTGGCATTGAACTTTCGTTCAAAACCAACACCTTGATTCTTCTGGTGCCTTCCTTCCTTGCGTACAATTTCCTCAAATTGCTTACTTCCGGTAAGGCTCTTGTAAACACCTTTCTCTATAATTCCCTTCAATAAGCTATTTTCTTGCTCAAGTGTAACTTGGCTAAGAGAATCATTAGTGGAATCAAGAGAACTACTAGAAGTAACATCATTGGATTTAGCATGATTGTTGTTACTACTAGATGAAGAGTCTTTCTTGTTCTTGTTGCTAGATTTAACTTGTGGCATGTAAGTAGACAAGAGTAAACGCTTGGCAATGTAAGAAGAACTTTTCTTGCGAAGATCATCATTGATTGACTTTAAAAACTCATGTTCTTGCTCAAGGTTGAGCTTTTCAAAGCGTAGCTTATCATGAGTCTTTAAAAGTTCTCGATGATCTTCCAAGGTAGTTTCATGAGCTAACTTAAGAGTGCTTAGTTCTTAGTTAGACGCTCAATCTCCTTCTTATCATCATCATTCGTTTTATCTTGATTATCATGATTAATAGCAAGCTTATCATAGTTTTCATAACTAGAGTTGTCAACAAGTAAATCATCATCTCCTAGCAAATCATCTTCATCACTATTGAAATCAACATACTCGGGGTGTGTTACCTTTGGACCTTTGGCCATGAAGCATCTCCCATTCCTTCATTTGGTGAGTCAAATATGTCGTAGGAGTTGGTTGTCACAAGTGCTAGACCGGCAACACCTTCATCTTGAGTATATTCGGAGTCGGAGTGATAACTTCTTTCGGAGTGATTGTCAGAGTCGGAGCCGGATACCCACTCACCAACATGAGCTTGATGTCTTCTTTTTGTGTAGCTCGTTGATGACTTGTCCTTCCTTTCCGAATCCTTGCTTCTCCGAGAGGGTCTTCGTTCATAATGATCATCTCTACTCCTTCTTTCTCTTGATGGTGATTCTTCTCTTCTACTCCTTCTTTTGGGAGAATCTTCTCTTATTTTGTAGGGAGCCGTACACTCATTGGAGTAGTGTCTGGGTCTTCCAGATTTGTAGCAATTACGCTCACAACTAGAAGATCTTTTGTCATTGTAGGACCTTCACTTGGAATTTCTTTCCTTGCTTCTACTCCTGTAGAACTTGTTGAAGTTCTTCACCATTAGACTCAATTCTTCATTGAAGGTTTGCTTCTCACTTGATGATGTGGGAGCATTACACGAGGCTTTGTAAGCACCACTTGACTTGTTGTGAAGCTCTTCCTTATCCTTGAGTGACATCTCATGAGCAACAATTCTTCCAATAACTTCCATTGGCTTGAGATCTTTGTAATTGGGCATCATTTGGATCAATGTGCACACGGTATCATATTTTCCATCCAAGGCTCTTAGGATCTTCTTGATGATGAATCTATTGGTCATCTCTTCACTTCCTAAGCCGGCAATCTCATTTGTGATGAGAGCAAGCCTAGAGTACATTTCAGCGATGCCTTCACCATCCTTCATTTTGAACTTGTCAAGTTAACTTCGGAGCACATCCAATTTGGATTCCTGGACGGAGTCGATACCCTCGTGCATATCAATCAAAGTGTCCCAAATTTCCTTTGCATTCTCAAGATGGCAGATTTTGTTGAATTCTTCGGGGCATAATCCGTTGAAGAGAATATCACAAGCTTGAGCATTGTATTGTAGCATCTTCAACTCTTCCGCGGTAGCTTCACGGTTTGGTTCTCTCCCATCAAAGAATTCACCTTGCAAGCCAATACACACAATAGCCCAAACGGTGGGGTTATGTCCAAGAATATGCATTTTCATTTTATGCTTCCAACTAGCAAAATTAGTACCATCAAAGTAAGGACCTCTACGGTGGTAATTTCCCTCGCTAGACGCCATACTCTCCTAGGTTGTGAAACCAAGGCTATGACCACCAAAAGCTATGGAAATCAAAGCAAATGGACACCAAAGCTCTGATACCACTTGTAGGATCGGAAGTATGTCTAGAGGGGGGTGATTAGACTACTTGACCAAATAAAAATCTAGCCTTTTCCCAATTTTAGTTCTTGGCAGATTTTAGCAACTTTGCATAAGTCAAGCAATCAACCTACACATGCAATTCTAAGAGTATAGCAGCGGAATGTAAAACAATTGCATATGAAGGTAAAGGGAGGAGTCTGAGGAAGTAAACGCAATGTTGACACGGAGATTTTTTATCCGTGGTTCCGATAGGTGGTGCTATCGTACATCCACGTTGATGGAGACTTCAACCCACGAACGGTAACGGTTGCGCGAGTCCACGGAGGGCTCCACCCACGAAGGGTTCACGAAGAAGCAACGTTGTCTATCCCACCATGGTCGTCGCCCATGAAGGACTTGCCTCACTCGGGGTAGATCTTCACGAAGTAGGCGATCTCCTTGCCCTTACAAACTCCTTGGTTCAACTCCACAATCTTGACAGAGGCTCCCAAATGACACCTTGTAAATCTAGGAGACACCACTCTCCAAAAGGTAATAGATGGTGTGTTGATGATGAACTCCTTGCTCTTTTGCTTCAAGTGATAGTCTCCCCAACACTCAACTCTCTCTCATAGGATTGGATTTGGTGGAAAGAGGGTTTGAGTGGAAAGAAACTTGGGGAAGGCTAGAGATCAAGATTTATGTGGTTGGAATGGAATATCTTGACCTCAACACAAGTGTAGGTGGTTCTCTCTCAGAAAATGTATGTTGGAAGTGTAGGCATGTTCTGATGGCTCTCCCCATGAATGAAGAGTGGTTGGAGGGGTATATATAGCCTCCACACAAAATCTAACCGTTACACACAATTTACCAAACTCGGTGTGACCGAATCATGAAACTCAGTCAGACCGATTTAGTTCAAAATGTGAACGTTAGGATTTTGGTGGGACCGACATGTCAACTCAGTGGGACCGACTTTGTTAGGGTTAGGGCATAACGTAATCTCGGTGAGACCGATTACACAAACTCGGTGAGGCCGATTTTGGTAATAAGCTAACCAGAGAGTTGTTCAGGCAAACTCGGTGGGACCGATTCACTCATCTCGGTTGGACCGAAACATTACGAAGGGGAAACGGAGAGTTTGCATTGCAATCTCGGTGGGACCGATCGCTCATCTCGATTGGACCGAAACGTTACGAAGGGAAACAAAGAGATTACAATCCCATCTCGGTGAGACTGAGATCCCTATCGGTGAGACTGAAAAGACTAGAGTTTATGGCAGTGGCTATGTCAAGTGAACTCGGTGGCGCCGGATAGAAAGTTTCGGTGGGGCCGAGTTTGACTTTGTGTTTGGGACGTATTTGGATGTGAGAAAGTAGTTGAGGGCTTTGGAGCATATCACTAAGCATTTTGAGCAAGAACCTCATTAAGCAACACCTCAACCCCCCCCCCTTTAATAGTATTGGCTTTTCCTATGGACTCAATGTGATCTTGGATCACTAAAAGTAAAATGTAGAGTCTTGTGCTTTGAGCTTGAGCCAATCTTCTTGTTCTTAGCATTTTGAGGGGTCCACTTTCTAATCCATGCCATGCCAACCATTGAGCTTTCCTGAAATATTTACCTTGAAATAGCATTAGCTCAATGAGCTATATGTTGTTAGGAATTACCAAAACCACCCAGGGATAGTTGCACTTTCAATATCCCCCTTTTTGGTAATTGATGGCAACATATAGATCAAAGCTTCAACAAAGGGTAATAAGATTGAAAACATCGTCGCTTTGAGAAGTATGTGATAAGCAAGAGCTCCCCCTAAATTTGTGCATTATTTAAGATTTTCTTGTGAATGCAAATGCACAATCGATTAGGATCATGGGTTACTCTTCCATGTCACATACATCTTGGTGGAGCGCGCAAAATGATAAAAAATAAAAGCATGCACTCATCACCAAGCAAGTGAATGATCAAACAAGTATTAAGGGTAGCATATGATCAAACACATGATCAAACAAGTATCTCACAAGGACATAAAGTATCTCACACAAGCACACAATCAAGAAGTTCAACCAAAATAGCAAGAGAGATAAAAAAGCAACACTCTCTCTCGAAGCAAGTGAGATCTGATAAAGATAATAAGATAAATATTTTTGGTATTTTTATTGTATAGATTGAAAAGTAAAGATTGCCATAGGTTTCACTAGTGGCTTCTCTCAAGAGAGCATATTTTACGGTGGGTGAACAAATTACTGCCGAGCAATTGATAGAGAAGCGCATAGTTATGAGAATATCTAGGCATGATCATGTATATAGGCATCACACCCGTGACAAGTAGACCGAAACGATTCTGCATCTACTACTATTACTCCACACATCGACCGCTATCCAGCATGCATCTAGAGTATTAAGTTCATAAGAACAGAGTAACGCATTAAGCAAGATGACATGATGTAGAGGGATAAACTCAAGCAATATGATATAAACCCCATCTTTTTATCCTTGATGGCAACAACACAATATGTGCCTTGCTGCCCCTGCTGTCACTGAGAAAGGACACTGCAAGATTGAACCCAAAGCTAAGCACTTCTCCCATTGCAAGAAAGATCAATCTAGTAGGCCAAACCAAACTGATAATTCGAAAAGACTTGCAAAGATATCAAATCATGCATATAAGAATTCAGAGAAGAACCAAATATTGTTCATAGATAATCTTGATCATAAACCCACAATTCATCGGATCTCGACAAACACACCGCAAAAAGTATTACATCGAATAGATCTCCAAGTAGATCGAGGAGAACTTTGTATTGAGATCCAAAGAGAGAGAAGAAGCCATCTAGCTAATAACTATGGACCCGAAGGTCTGTGGTAAACTACTCACACATCATCGGAGAGGCTATGGTGTTGATGTAGAAGCCCTCCGTGATCGATTCCCCCTGCGGCGGATCTCCGGAAAAGGCCCCAAGATGGGATCTCACGGGTACAAAAGGTTGCGGCGGTGGAAATAGGGTTTCGTGGTGCTCCTGGATGTTTTCGGGGTATATGAGTATATATAGGCGAAAGAAGTAGGTTGGTGGAGCTGCGAGGGGCCCACGAGGGTGGGGGGAACGCCTACCCCCTGGGCGCGCCCTCCTGCCTCGTGGCTTCCTTGACATCCACTCCAAGTCTCATGGATTGTGTTTGTTCCAAAAACGATCCTCGCGAAGGTTTCACTTCGTTTGGATTCCGTTTGATATTCCTTTTCTGTGAAACACTGAAATAGATAAAAAAATAGCAATTTGCACTGGGCCTCCGGTTAGTAGGTTAGTCCCAAAAATAATATAAAAGTGCATAATAAAGCCCATTAAACATCCAAAAGAGATAATATAATAGCGTGGAACAATCAAAAAAATTAGATACGTTGGAGACATATCAGACGTCCAAACATCGCTATGAAGTAATTGAAATGGAAAAGTGGAAACATTTGTAGACGCACTAAAGGGAAGACGAACGTGTTTGCCCAAACGACAAGCCTCACAAGTTTGCTCTTCGAGCTTATTACATGAGAAAGAAAAACTCCTAAGAATCTGATACAAAATGGTGGGGTTGGGGTGGCCCAAGCGAGCATGCCAAAGGTCGACGCCGGCGGCGAGGGCGACAGGTGTGGAGGTGGAAGCGCCGGCGTGCACGGGATAAAGCTCATCGGGGCTGTCACATTGGTGAAGTACCATCCGGTTACGGGCGTCTTTCACAGAAAAACCAACACCGCCAAATTCAACAGTAAGTGGGTTCTCACGAGTAAGACGACGAACGGAAACTAAGCTAGTGACTAAGTCAGATGAAACAAGAACATTAGACATAGTGATAGGTGTGGAACTAGAAGGGAAACTAGTGCTACCGATATGAGTGATAGGTAAAGAAGAGTCGTTGCCAACGGTGATACGAGTGGGTGTGTTAACGGGAGTGAAGGAGGTTAGGTTACCGGGATGAGCTGTCATGTGCACAATAGCACCTGAGTCCATGTACCAGTCGCCTCCGCCGTCATAGTTACTCGGTGATGGCACAGAGTGCAGGGCGGCGAGGAGGAAGAGATCCCATGGCACAGGGACCGGCCGCGGCAGGGAGGCCCTTAGGACGGCACCTGGGCGGGAGGGCCATAACCACCGAGAGGCGGCGGCACAAGGGGGGCGCCATAGCCGACGCCAGCTGGCTGGTAGGGGCGCCGAGGAACGCCTGGTGGCCCGTAGGGCGAGGGCCGAGAAGACCCGGCGCAGGAGCCCATGGGACGGGCATACGATAGGCATGCACGACGCCCGTCCATAGGTTTTGCCTGGCTGCCCATGACGAAGGGGGCTGCTGGTAGCGGGGTTCCCTCCCCTCCTCCCCGTTGCCTTGGGCCTGCAGCTGCTGCTGCTGACGATGGCCGCCCCGCCGGTTGCGCCGGTCCCCACTACCTTGCGGCTGCTGGGGAGGCGCGGGTGGCGCGGGCGGCAAGGGGAAGTACTCGGTGGGCGCAGGAGGGCGCGGCTGAGGTGGCGCGGCGGGTGGAGCAGGGCCGCCGCGGGTGGTGCCGGTGGCGAGGACTATATGATGAACCCGCTGCTTCAGCTTTGTCATCCGGCGCTCCTCAAGCTTGAGGTATGCGACGACGCGGTGAAAAGTGGGTTCGACAGCAAAGTGAGGTTAGACGCCGCGTTGCCGACATCCTCGTTGAGGCCGGCGATGAGGGTGCTCAGCATGAAATCATCGGAGACTTTGGCCCCGATGTCACGAAGCACATCGGCGAGCATCTTAAGCCGCATGCAGTACTCATCGGTGATGGAGTTGTCCTGGTGACAGCCGAAGAACTCCTGCTGCAAGAAAACAAGGCGCTGAAGTTTGTTGTCGGTGAAGAGCGTGTTGATCTTGGTCCACATGGCGCAAGTATCGTCGTTCTTAGCGACAACCGTGTGGAAGATGTCCTTTGAGACGGTTTGATAAAACCATCGGATGAGCGTGGCCTCGATGACGGACCACTCCGGGTCGCCCTTCATGTAGTTGCCGTCCAAGGAGCCATCGATGTGCTCGGTGAGATAGTACTCGCGGAAGATAAGGTTGAAGTAGGTCTTCCATGCATAGTACAAGGTGCTGGAGCTGTCGAGGCGAACGGGGACCCGGGCCTCGATGTTGAGATCACGGATGGCGGCGGCGGAGGGCTCGGGGCCGGCGAAGGGGTTCAAGGAGTGGGTGGAGGCGGAACTCGGGGAGGCCATGGCGTGGCGGGGTAGGGTAGCGGGTAGGGTTAGGGTTTCAATGGCGGGGTAGGAGCAGCGGCGGCGAGGGAAGTGCGGCGGCTGCAGTGAGAGGAGAGGGCAGCAGCGGCGGGAAGAAGAGGCTGCGTGAAGGGGCGGCGGCGGCGCGGCAGGAGGTGCACGGCGGCGGCACAACAGGAGGTGGGTCGGCTCGG
>NC_041383.1:553754352-553763492 GCF_002162155.2 Triticum dicoccoides
GAACGGGGACCCGGGCCTCGATGTTGAGATCACGGATGGCGGCGGCGGAGGGCTCGGGGCCGGCGAAGGGGTTCAAGGAGTGGGTGGAGGCGGAACTCGGGGAGGCCATGGCGTGGCGGGGTAGGGTAGCGGGGAGGGTTAGGGTTTCAATGGCGGGGTAGGAGCAGCGGCGGCGAGGGAAGTGCGGCGGCTGCAGTGAGAGGAGAGGGCAGCAGCGGCGGGAAGAAGAGGCTGCGTGAAGGGGCGGCGGCGGCGCGGCAGGAGGTGCACGGCGGCGGCACAACAGGAGGTGGGTCGGCTCGGCGGCACGGGGCGGCGGCGGAGGGAGACGCGGCGGCGGCGACGGTGGTAGGCGGAAGCGGCGTGCGCGAGGAGGCGCGTCGGCGGCGGCGGCCCTAGGTCAGACCTTTAGGATGATACCATGTAGAGAGATGTTTTGCCAATACAATTATCGTTGTATTGATTGGGTGCAGGTACACGTATATATAGAGTACAAGTAGGCCTCAACCTCAACTATACACAACTACGAGGTGGGACAGGATATACCTAAATACATGCAACACATATATATTCAACATATCTTGGTTGGAGGCATCAATGTATCCCTCAAGCGAAGCCTCCCGTCGGTGTTTGGTAGCAACAAGCATGCGACAAGCCGGATGGACACATAAAACTCCCTTCTTAGAGCATCTCTAGCAGACCCCATATAATACCCCGACCCGCAAAATAACTGCCAAAATACGAGTCCACGCGAAAAAAGCTGCTCGATCAGACCCTGCAAACGCGTCGAACCCGTAAATATTTTTGCGGGGCGCGGCAAAATTCTCACCCCAACCCATGACGGTGCCCTGTATATAGCGGGAGCGGTTGGGAGGGACATTTCGGCCCGCGCTTTTCCCCACCCACCACCGCCGGGCCGCTGCCTACGATTCCGGCCATACCAGCTGTCGGGATCACGTCGGCGGGCTGCCACACGCCCGAGATTGTCCTCCACCTGCCTCAGCCGGCCGGAAAGTTGCAGATCGGCGGTTGTTTGTCACGGCCGCCGGATTTGGCGTTTCCGGCCACCGGCGGCTACGCTAATCCATGGATTGGTCGGGGAGCACCCAGCACAGCCCCGACAAAGCCCCATCGCCGCATGCAGGCACTGGTTCGTCCTCTAGCCGCCGTCGTCGGTTTGCCGGCAAGGACTCGGCCGGCCGGCACCCGAGCTCGGCGCTCGCGCAGCGGCTTGCCGGCTCGCCGGCTCGCCGAAGCCGCTCATACATTGCGACGACTGCACTCTAACATCTAGCACGCCGCAACACCCCGGATGGGTATTCTTCAAATGTGAAAACGATGGAGTATGTTCTTGTTTTCATTCAGCTTTGTCAACCTATTCGGTTCAGTTTCGGTAGCATATTGAGATGGTCATGTGTGTAGGAAGGTGGGTGCTCATTTTGGTATTAGGAAGAAGAATACATCGATGTATTGATAGGAAGAAACTTAATAGATGTTCGTGCACTCGTTGGAAGAATGGAAGCTAATGATGCAGCTGCATGTGCAATTAGAGAAGAAACTAGAGGGGAAGCAACGTCTACTTCTTTAGAATCAAAGAAGAAGCATGAAGAATGCAAGATCTAGATTCCGCAGATCAACAATGAAGGCATGGAGAAGATGTTGGTCCAACTAGTGGGAGCAGTTATGTAAGTTTGGATATCTTCTAAAATGCCTAATTGTGGTTCTTGTTTTCTTTGGTCTTACTATTCTAGCAAAGATTTGATGAATTATTATGTATCCAATGTCCTTAAAGAAAATAAAGAAGCAAAGAAATGTATTTTCATGCCCGAAATTAAAATGCAAATTACTGATTTACGGGCCGGCGCGGGCGGCGGCCGAGCAGACCTCGCAAAGCAGACCCCTAAAAAAGATATGTAGAATATTTTTTACGGGTCCGTTTTATGGGGTCTGCTCAGCATATCTTTTTTGCGGGTTCTGCTCGGTCGCCGCCCACACCGGCCCGCAAAGCCGTTTTTTCACGAAATGTGAACGCATTTTATGGGTTGGCGTTATACGGGGTCCGCTAGAGATGTTTTTATCATAATTCCAAGACAAAAGTCACTCATCTGGTACATTATGGGATTAAAAGGATTAACTTAGCATCAATACCAATAAAACTTTGTTGCACCTTTTCTCAATCCCAGTTTGCTGATTTTTTGCAAACGAGTTCACTTACAAACAACGGAGGATTATCAGAGACAAGTAGGCGGCACATGTTATAATCCCCGGGAAGCCTTTCAGTAGTCTGTCCATTATCTATTGTGCGGATGAGTCGATGAGCTAGAGTATCCCTCCCTTGAAGAATAGATGCGTTCTTTCTTTTTATGATAATACGGGTCGCATTTAAATTATAAAGATCATTGTACAAGCCACATAGACATCAACTTGATAAAACTGAAAAGACAGCAAAACGCTAGTCTTTACAATTACAATCAAGACAGATGGATCCCTTGAGTTTGACACCGACGTATGTCACCTATCTCCGGCACCACCACAACAACCATCAAAAAAAGAAAAATGACGAATCACCTCCTCACCCGAGTTTGACGCGGTTCCATCGCTGATATGCAGCTTTGCGGACCTCTAAGGTGGCTCATCAAAGGTGAAGCCATTGCCGTTGAACATATCAGACCAAGGCAACACCCCAGACATGCCATCGATCTAGATCTGGCATCCCGCACAACAAAGACGTTGGAGGAGGAAATCATGTTTGCTAGCCACGAACCACGAACCCAATAAACGATCCATCATCTTTCAGATGCCGCTGGTACATACCACAATCCGCATCCGCTTTCAGACTACCTTCCAAGGAAGAGAACACAAATCCACCAAGATGATGTTGTCATCCACGTCATTCTTACTTGAATGGACTGATTTTCAAATTCATTCTCAATGCCTTGTCGGGAAAGGGTCTAAAACTTCTTTATTCAGCGCTGCCATTGCCGCCGGAGGCCAAGGCGATAAACGACCCAAAATCCTAAACTACTAGAGACTAAAATCTAAAGCTACTTCATCGGCGGTGCGGAGCCGCCGAGAGACGGCGGTGGAAGAAAACGCCTCTGGACGAGATCACCTTTTTCTTTCTTCGTGGGGAAGAAAGAAAAGCGATGCACGAAGAAAGAAGAGCGGTATCTGGTGGAGATGCAAGTGAGACGGCGAGTTGCCCAATTCAGCCTGCAATAAATCCGTTTCAGGCGTACACGCCAGAGCAGTGAAGCCCTCCCTCGTGGGGGGTACAGGTAGAGAGAGGCCCATGTGGGTCCAACAAAAGAGTCGATCGCAAGTGCCACGCAATCCGGGGTCGCAGATCGTTTTGTGTCTGCTCCTCCGCCACTCGTCTCCACCAGGGCACTCGGCCGGCTCCTCTGATCGCCGCCGTCGCCGCCTTGCCTCCCGCCGGCCGCCCGCTCGACCGCACCGCCGGATCATCCGCCAAGGTACGAATGCGCGCCGCCATTTGCGTAATGCGGCAATGCCAGTGCCCTAGTTACTCGCACACGGGGAAAAGGTTAGAGATCTTACATTCTGACGACCTGCAATGCCATTGCCAAACATTGGCACTTGATACATCCCATTTCATCCGTGATCGCCCGTCGCCGTCTCTTTGTTGGCCCCTCCCGTATCCGAATCCTGCCTCCGCCCGGTCCCAATTTGAGCTTTTCAATTGGGCATTGCCTGAAATGTTTTTCCCAAGTCTCCTCCGGCCGCCATTGACCTGATGGATGCATTTGGTGCCAGGTACAGGCGCAACCGACCTGGCCTCCCGGACCCTCTCTGGCTCTGGCTGCTGCTCCATCGTGCATGCGTCGCAGACGGAGAAGGAAGAAGGACGAGACGGCCACCACCAAGCCATGAAGAACGCATGGTGATGTCTCATTTGGATTTTATTCATTGCTTTCTCTTCGGGTATTCATGCCATCTGCATCTGCATGCATCTCACTCACCATCGGTTTGCTCTTGAGTTCTTTCTTAATCCTACAAGATTTTTCATCCATGGCATGCTGCTGTGATCTTTCAGGCAGGCAAACTCCGGCATGAGCACAATCAGCAGGGATCCGGTGCTGTCCAAGACCACCGAGAGGGGGGAGAATGACAGGCTCGAGTACGCGGTGTCGTCCATGCAAGGTTACCGCGCGAACATGGAAGATGCCGTGAGTGACCATCCTAATAGTACATGGTTTAACTTTGGTGAAATGCCAAGGCCTAACTTTCTGATCTTCTCTTTCCCCAGCATGCAGCTGTTGGAGATCTTGATGCTTCCACCGCCACATCGTTCTTTGGTGTTTATGATGGCCATGGAGGTTGGTGTTCTCTACTCAGCTCCATCCTCTTGCGAAAAGCAGAATTCAGATATATGCATGATACAAATTTAGCTCCTGGAATTCACATAAATCCTTTCCTTTTTGTAATAAGTGCCATTTACTACCATCTGAAATTTGTTTCTTGATACAGGACCTGCTGTATCGATGTTCTGTGCGAAACACTTCCATCTTGAGGTCCAGAAGCATCCACACTTCAATGACAGCCTGCGTATTGCCGTGGAGAGCGCGTTCTTCAGGTTATTTAATAGCTAAACAATTCATGCATCCTATGTGTTCTCTGAGATTACGCAGTTTCTCCCGGAGTTCTCTGCCGATACTACGATATTGTTTTGTTCATTGTGGTACCTTTCACACATGCGTACGTGTGTCACATTTGTAATCGCTGTTGCTACTCGACTGTTGCAGAATGGATCAGATGATGATGACAGAGGAGGGACGGAGGGAATTATCTGAGTATAGCCCTGCTTATAATGCCAATACGAATTCGACTGTCAAGGATATGTTGCTCGGTTGTGCTTGTGTAAATATGAAGGTGGTATCTCATTTCATTTTTTTACACATCCCCTCCAGTTTTTTGTATGTAGAAATCTGATGTTATGAAAACACCTATTGTTTACTTCAGCTTGAGTTATTTGTCTGCAGAGACGCCCCGGGGCAGCAGATGTAGGAAGTACCGCTTGTGTGGCTGTCATCAGAGGAAACCAGATCATTGTTGGGAATGCTGGTGATTGCCGCTGCGTGCTCTCAAGGAATGGTCAGGTACTTCTCTTGTCGGTGTCTGGCTGGTACCCGATCCGTGCAGTATTTTCTTATAACTGTGACCTCTAATGGTGCCTGGTTTTATTTTTGTTGTGTTCCAAGGCAACTGTTTTAACCACCGATCACAAACCAAATGTGCCGGCTGAAAGACGGAGAATAGAGAATGCAGGACGGTCTGTTGTACTTACTGGAGGAGCCGGTCGCATCGATGGTGGAATTGCGGTCTCCAGATCGATCGGTAAAGTTATATCTTGTATGTTCGTTTTTTGAGAGGCTACACAGTTTATCACATTGTAATTGGCATTTTGCTTGCATTTCAGGTGATATGAGGTACAAAAGCAATAGTCGGCTGACCCCTGCACTACAAGCACTGACTTGTTCTCCTGAGATTCGCGTAGTGAGTTACTGAATTGTCATAAAATCTGTATGTTCGTCCTGCTGGATACGGTCTAATGGAAAATGACCGTTTTGCTGTTAGGAAAACATAACTGATGAAACTGAGTTCCTTGTTATGGCATGTGATGGAGTCTGGTAAGTCCCCAACTAAATATTACTGTACAAGCTTTGATCGATTATTGTTTGTTGTGATGACTGTGATTAGTTTCATACATAGTACACGCACTTGAAATGACAGTTAGTTTCGACAATCGCGTTTTTCTCGAGATATACATAGTTAGTAGTCTTTACCTAGGAAGGATTTTGTAGATTTGGGTTCAGTTAAATTTGCTTTGCTTTGGGCTAAATCACCGTGTACATATCGTTCTTGTATGATTTGCTGAAGGTACAGAGTACCGGAATCTCTGCTGATCCCTTGTTGTGCTAGTACTTCATAAATTTTCCAGAAAAATATTAACCTCATTGCATGAATATGAACTTGACCTGGTCAGTTGGTTCGAAAAAGATATTGAAATATTCTTGACTTATCTTTATAACAAAGAACCTACTTTGAAGAACCTGGATCTTAGAATTTTTGGCCTGCATATTGTTGGCACTGAAGGAAACATGGTAAAGTGTAGATAGGGATTTGTGCTTTGCCTTCCTGGACATACTCACTGACATAGCTTATCTATCTCCCAGCTCTTTGCTCTGCCTAAATTCACACACCTCTCGTTTTTGTAGGGACGTCGTGCTAAACCAGGGCCTGGTTGAAATTATACGAAACAACATGAAATCTGTGAGCATTTCTTCTTGTTTCACCAGCATTTCTGCCTTTCTAGCTAATCAAATACCCCTTTAGCTTGACATATATATTGCTGTGACTAACACACACATGCACACACACAGGGGATGGACCTTGGGAAGAACTGCGAGGCCATCCTCGACATGTGCGTAGAGCCACCGCAACCGTCGGTCGACAACATGACCATCCTGCTGGTCCGGTTCAAGCACAAGACGCCAGCGGCACCCGACCCGTCCAGAGCCGACGACGGGCCGCACGGCAAGCGCAAGAGCAAGGCCTCCATGGAACTGGGGGTGATGGACAACCTCGACAAGGCTGCGCCGCCTACTGCAAGCGCGAAAGCAAAGCCCCGCAGAAGCTTCTGAACCCGATGAGCCGCGCAGTCACTGAGTTAGTCGTCTCCTTTGACTTGATTTCGCTAGGATGATTCCCCACATGAGTTAGAAGTTTGGACGGAGGCTTGGCTTGTGAAGAGACGCTTTGATGCACGAGTAATTTTGTTTACATTTTTTCTTCTCTTTTTGACTTGAGGATCACGCCATAATTGTTTTGAACTGTCAAGTGCACTCAGAACTTGGATATGCATATGCTCACTGGATGCATTCGGAAAAGTTATTTGAGTAGCTGATTAGCTGGGCCTGGGAGTGTATTAATTAATTCCTTGCTGATACTCCTTAATGCTTCATTCCAAGGAGAAGATACTGGAAAAGAAGTCGCAACCAAAAGGTTGTTGCAGTGGATGCAGTTAGCAGCTGATGTCGCAGAAAAATGATGAGGTGGTCACAGAAGACAGTTCCCTCTGTCACCAGCATCACATTTCTGCAATTGCACAAGGAAGGATTACTTAGCAGCGAGTTGATTGGGGGCAGAGGGGTTTTTACTCTGCATCAACATGAGAATTGATAAGTGAACAACTCACTTACAAACAAACTGCTGCTTCAACATACAAGAAAGTTGCAACTATGAAGCATAGGATTCCTGACTTGTTCATACAAGAGCAGGAAGATCAAGAAAATGTTGCAGAACCAACGCAAGATACGTACAGATTCAGATTCTCAATTCTACTAGTTTCTCTGAACTACGGGTTTGGTGATGACTGCAACTACAGAAACCCATGTACTGCAAATCAAAAGCTCTCCGAAGGATAAACGCAGCAGCGATCATGGATTGTTCTCATGACCGATGGAACGCGGCGCTAGCGAGACACGAGCGCGCATCCGTGCCCGCGCGGTCGGCATCAGCTAGGTCGAGCGCGCTTCCGCGGCGGGCCCTCGATGGAGCAGCCGACGCGCTTCCGGTCCTCTTCGCCGTACCAGCCGTCGTCCTCTTCGTCCATGTCGGGGCCGCTGGAGTCCTCCTCGTCGGAGCTGCAAGGCGGCGTCGGAGGGGCCACGGCCACCGCCTTCGTGAAGATCTTGCGGACCACGCAGTCCATGTCCGCCTTGGGGCCGGGCTGCGCGGCGCGGAAGGCGGCCGCGCCCTTGTTGAGCCGGTACTCCTTCATCAGCCACGGCATCGGCGCCCACGCCGCCCGGCCGTCGCAGCCCTGCCGCGGCACGTGGAACGCGAACCTGCGCCGGAACGCGACCGCCTCCGCGGCCGCGCCGGCGCCGTGCACGTACCCCTTCTCGCGGCCGTACCGCGCCCAGCACCCGCCCGGCGCCGGCCGCGCGTCGCCGGCGGCCTGGGCGCCGTAGAAGTAGCCCCACGCCTCCCCGTGTCGCCGCCTGCTGCTGGGGTGAAAGGGGAGCGCCGCGGGGCTCGCGGAGAAGACGTCCACGCCCTCTGCGACGTGCCCCGGGGTGGCGTCGCCCCGGAGCGCCTTGGGTGCGAGGTACTGCGTGATGATCTGGTGGCCGCTGGGCTCGAACGCGTGGCCCGGCGGCAGATTCCGCGCGGCCGTTGCCATTGCCGCCAAGAACCGAGCTTCTGGCCGAGATGAATCCAGGGGGGAGTTTGTTATGGAAGTTCTGGTGGTTTGGACTTTCGAGGGGAGAGGGGTCTAGGATCGAGGTATTGGGGTAGGGCATGGGCTATCATCAATTTTCTGTCCCTAACGGGATTTTCCATTGAAGCAAAAAAAGCATTTCCCTCTCAAAAAAGTTAACATGTAGACTAAGATCAGGAAATGTAAATCATATTCTTTCGAAAAAGAAAATACAATTCACATACATGCATAAATGTTGTTCTTGCTGGTCACAATGGGCAAGAACATAAGCTAGTAACTTACACAATTCCCTAGACTATGTTACTACTTCCATAGTGGGTAGGAACATTTATGTAGTGTCATGCAACGATGTATTTATTAGGTTATAGACTCATTGTTCTTGGAGTGTGTGATGTTCCGGTAACTTAGCTAGTTACCACAAGCACCTCTCTCTTCATTAAATACGTGCCACATAAGCAAAGTTGTATTGGAGTGTGTGATGTTACTCCTAAGTTCCTCCCCACTATGACCAGCCTGAACAAGTACACGACAGTCCGTGTTGAGCATATTTAGCATTAGCACATTTACAAAAGCAGCAGATATTAGTTTATTTTCGGCAGCGCGAATGATCACGGCCGCGTCCGCATCCACATGCATCACTGATAAATGGAGTCTAGGCAACTGACTCATTTGCGCCGCATGCATGCAGGGGCGACGCTAGGGGTATTCTTGGGTCTTCACGTGAATACCCATGATTTTTACAAAACAGTGTTGATTTTGGTAAAACAGATACAATTTTCAAAAAACAACAATGATTTTGGCAAAATGAATACTCGTGAATACCCGGTTGCAAATTCCTGGAGCCGTCACTGGCCGCATGGTATCATTTCGACCACATTGCCACTGCCTAATC